>NW_006399782.1:17537861-17569500 GCF_000299155.1 Elephantulus edwardii | reverse complement strand
TGATAATAATGGGTGACTGGAATGCAAAAGTTGGGAATTTGTGGGTAGAAATTTAATTAAAGAAATAGTTTGGACATAAGGAGCGAACTTTTTTGGAAGAATCTGGGTGGAAAGGCATAAGTAGGTGAGAAAGGTTGAATTTTATCAGACCTCAGAGAGCAGGAGTTAAGCGTGGTCAACCTACATAATGGAGAAGAAAAAAAAAAATATAAGGAAGTAGAGATTAAACAAACAAACTTGTATTATATGAAATTATATAATAGCTTGACCTCGAAGAGCTTATTGATTGCCCTATGTGAGGCATTCTAACACTAGTGCATATTTTAATGCATCTAGAAAATGGAATAATTTTTTTTTTTTTGCTTGGGACTTGACAATTATCTTCTTGCTCTTTTTTTTTTCCCTTTAAGGAATCATTCTGTGACAATCCATGTCACTTTTTTGGCACTTCTCCTTATTTAAACAAATTTGAGTTAACATTAATTTTTATTGTGGTATTATTAGAATAATTGAATTGCCTATTTAATTAAATGACAACAATTTATTGAGCACCTTTATAGCCGAAGGCTTCATGACTGATCTATAGCTACCATTCGGTGTGGTCTGTAAAGGAGCTCTGGTAGCCTAGTGGCAAGGAGCTGTACTGCAATCCCCAAAGCAGGTGGTTTGAGGTCATCAGTTGCTCTGTGGGAGAGGGTAGGCAGTTTTTCCCATGTGATTAACTGCCTCTGTTCTGATTTTATAGTACACAACAACATATAGTAACGATCTTCTGTAATAGGAAATTTTCACCTTTGTTAAGATGAATTTATCAACTTAGTGTATAATTTTAAAAACAATGTAGTTAAGTCCATAATTTTTTTTAAAAAATCCAAAACAAGGCTCTACATGAGGAAGAATCCAGATATTTCTAGAAATTCATAATACAGAGATTACTTCAATCTTCTAGGATACCAGTAGGCACCAAAGTCAGTAAGAAGTTCAGGACATGATCTTGCACCATAATAGAGGAACAATGTGGGTAATACTGACATATAGTAAGAAAATGGTAATGTATCCTTCAATATAGGTTGCATCCCAATGTCCAATAAACAAAGATCTTCATCATTGGATCAATAGGCAACATCATGATAAATGGAGAAAACATTGACACTATCAATGACTTCAGCTTACTTGGATCCACAATCAACACCTTTGGTACCAGCAGTCAGGAGTACAGGAGACTTTTTGTACTGAGAAAGTCTGCAGTCAGGGACCTCCAGATTACTGAGTGAGGATGTCAATCTGAGGACTAAAGTGCGCATGACTGAGGCCAAGATCTTTTCAATCACTTGCTATGCATGTGAGAGCTAGACAATTACTAGATGACAGAAGAAGGATTGATGACTTTAAACTGTGATGTTGGAGAAGAATAATGAGAATCCCATGGCCTGCAAAAAGAACAAACAGATATGCCTTGGAAAAGGTGCTGCCTGAGTGGTCTTTGCAGGCAGAAGTGATAAAGCTTCATCTCACATCCTGTGGGCATATTGCTAGGAGAGGTGCATCATGCTTTGAAAGGTAGGTGGTCAGTGAAAGGGAGGAAGAAGCTCAAACATGGATTGATACAGAATTCTAGCAATGAACTTGGGAATGACAGAGGCTGTGAGGGTGGCACATGATAGGAGAGAGTTCAGATACACTTTTCATGAGGTTGCTGAGTCATACTCTACAGCACCTAACAACAATGTATCACTTACTCTACAAATAGCCAGAGTACTGTGTTCACCTGAAGGAGAGTTCCTAGTTCATGACTGGAATGATCTTTGGCAATATTTTAATTTTGTGTGACATTAATGAAAACAATCTGTAACTGCTGCATTCTGTTAATCACCTCTTGATAGAATGGGTATAGATATAGATTTCTTCTACTTGATTACCATGGCAGCTTTCTTTCAAATCTCATGGCGTGGATGAGTTAGCATGTTCAAGGTCGGATCACTTATTTGAAAGACCTCAACAATAGTCCATCAATTCCGGCAGCCCCATGTGTTATAAATGCATTTATTATCAGTGATTATTGTCCATATGTTACTTTGTGAAAGAGTTCACTATAAAACAATCATTTGAGGGTGCAGTGATTCTGTGTATCTTTCCATATTCTTTTGATGTTTTCTGGATCATTCAATATTTTGCCTATAAAATTCTTCACTGTTGCAAATGTCAGCTTGAATTTCTTGTTTTTTCAGCTTGGGAAATGTCTTATGTGTTTTTGATTTTGTTTTTCTAACTCAAGTTGTTGGCTTATAATATTTCATTTACATGCCTGGCCTATACAATCTGTGTGCTGAACAAATAGTACTAGCTGTCAGACTATATAAAGAAGAATCTGGTATTGAGATTGGAGGAAGACTCAAACCCTGTGATAGGTCAATAACACAATCTTGCTTGCTAAATATGAAAAAGATTTGAAAAGCCTTCAGTAGGTATCATACCTCAGTATAATGAAAATAAACAAAATTCCTGACAAGTGGACCAATAAGGAATATTATTATATATGGAGAAAAACTTGAATTTGAAAATTATTTCATTTTGCCTATATCCACAAGCACCATGATTGAAAGCAGCCATCAAGATTTCAAAAGGTTTATTGCATTGGACAAAACTGTTGTCAAGGATCTCTTTACATTTCTACATAAAAATAAAATTTTCAGGACTAAGGTGTACCTGACCCATGTCATGTTATTTTCAACTGTTTCTTATACATGCCAAATTTAGACATTGATTAAGGATTACCGAAGAAGAATGAGCTTTTCATTTGCTGTTGATGAAGAATATTCATTATATTAAGCACAGCTAAATGGAGAATCCTAGTCATGGTCTTTACAACTACTTGCTATGCATCAGAGAGCAATGACTAAGGATGATAGGATAAGAATCAATGCCTTTGGGTTGTGGTGCTGGAGAAGAGTATTGAACATGTCATGGACTGCCAAGAGAGCAAACGTGTCTGTCCTAGAAAGGTTGAAAACAAATTGTTCCTTGGAGTCAAGGATTTTGAAGCTCCATCCCACGTACTTTGGGCATGTTGCCAGGAAGGACCAGTCCTTGGAGAAGGACATCATGTTTGCAAGAGTAAAGAAGTAATGCAGGCAAGAAAGACCCTGGATAAGATGGATTGACACAGTGACGGGTTATGAGCTTAGGTGTATTGGATACAGTGAGATTGGCTCAGGATAGGGCAAGGTTTAAAGCTGTTGTACATAGGTTGCTATGAGTTACAAGTTACTCAATGGCACATAACAGCCACAACAACAACAAAGGGAGCTCTGGTGGCTTTGTTGGTATTGAGTAATACTACCAAGTCAAAGGCAGGGGACTCAAATCCACCAGGTTCTCCATGGGAGAAAGATGAAAACTCTCCTTCTGTGTGATTTATAGGCTCTGAAAATCCATTGGAGAATCAGTTAATGAGTGAATGAAGATGGAAGAGACTGTCAAAGAATGAAGAAATCCATCTTAGATGAACTGTAGACACTGTTGTTAGGAGGTGCCATTGAGTCAAGTATGACTCATAGTGATCCTATGAACAGCCAACCTGAAACCTGCCCCATCCTGTGCCATCCTCACCATTTCTAAAACATTGGAGCCCTTTGCTGAAGTCACAGTGCCAATCCATCTCATTGGAGGTCTTTCTCTCCTTCTTTCCTTTCTCTCTCTCTGTCTTTCCAAGTATGATGTCTCTTTCCAATGAATAGCTTGTCTAGCTACATGTTCCAAGAATGAAAGACAAAGTCATGCCAACCCTACCTCCAAGGAATGCTCTGACCACACCCTTTGCAGGACATATCTGTTTGTTCTTTGGCAGCTCTTGGCTATTCAGTACTCTTCTCCAGTACCACAACTCATAGGCATCAAACCCTCTTCTGTTATCGGTGTTTATGATCTAGCACTCTGATGTATAGTAGGTGACTGCGAAGACCATAGCTTGAATCAGACATACCATAGTCCTCAAACTGACATCATTGCTCTCCAGTATTTTAGAGAGGCCTTGACAGCAGACTTGCCAATGCAGTATATTTTCTTATTTTCTGACTGCTGGCACCAAAGTTGTTGATTTTGGATCCAAGCAAGATGAAACCGTTGACAGCTTCATCTTTTTCTGCATCTATAGTAATATGGCCATGTTGTTCTGTCCCACAGAGGCAGAACTGACCCATAGTTGACCCTTTGGTGAGTTTTCAGAAGCAGTCATTCACATGGGAAGAGATTGCCCATCCTTCTCCCACAGAGCAGCTGGAGGCCTCGAACCTCATGTGCCATCGGGACTGCAGCACAGCTTCTTGCCACTTGGCCACCAGAGCTCCCTAGTACTAACAGTATTTAGTACTTAAATTTATTATTCCTTAGTATCAACTTTATTGCTGTTGCTACTGTGTACTATCAAGAACCTACCCACAGCTGAGCCTTTGGCCAGTTTTCAGAGGCAGTTATTCGCACAGGAGGAGATTGCCTATCCTTCTCCTGCGGAGCAGCTGGTGGCCCCGAACAGTGTGCCTTCGGGACTGCAATGCAGCTTCTTGCCACTAGGCCACCAGAGCTCCCAGTATTAGCATTAATACTTAAATTTATCATTACTTAGTTTAAAGACTAAAGTATCTACTTTCTATGTAATCCAAAATTTAGGCAATGAATAAAAGCAGCATAAAAGGAATTAATGATTTTGCGTTGTGGTGCTAGAGAAGAGTACTGAATGTCCTATAGACTGCAAATGAACAAACAAATATGTTTTGGAGGAAGCACCAAAAGAGTGGTCTTTACAGGCAGGGATGGTGACATTTCGACTCACATATTTAGGCATGTATGTTGTCAGGAGGGTCCAGTCATCATGCTGGGAAATGTGGAAGGTCAGACAAAGAACTACAACAAGATAGTTTGACACGGTGACTAACAGTGGGCTCAAGTGCGTCAGAGATCTTTAGGATGGTGCAGGACAAGGCAAGGTTCAGATCTGTTATTCACAAGGTCATTATGAGTCATAAATGACTCAACGGCACTTAACAACAGACAACATCAATAAAAAGGCAGCTTGGGTGAATTACTTTTAAGGTGTTACAGTGCCAACCCAAAGGCACTAAGTTTGAATCCAACAGCTGCTCAGCAGAAGATAGATGGAAATCTTCATTGTGATTTCTAGCCTCTGAAAATCCACAAGAGGCTCAGCTATAATTCATTTCTGACTCGAGAGTACATAACATTAAAAAATAACATAGATAATACAGCCTCAGTTTTTTCCAGTGGGGATAGTGGTAGCTCAGTATCAAATGATCCCCTTTTTTGATAAAGACTAGTTTGATTCCTTGTCAATACAACCTGTGTATAATAGCCATCACCTTTACATGAGTAGAAACTAGCATGTTGCTATGATGCTGAATGGGTTTTGACAGACTTTTTAGACTACAGACTAAGTGGAAAAGCTTTGCAACCTATTTTTTTTAATCAATCTGTGAATTCACAGCCAATCACTGGGATGACATAGGATCTAACAATGTTTTCTTCCATTGCGTGTGTGATTGTTATGAGTTGTAGGATAGTCAGTAGTGACTAGCAGTGATTCTTTAATGTCTAATCTCTTACAATAAGAACACATTGAAAGATATCTAAATTGTACATAGTGCCTAAGTTTAAATTATCTGATTTATAGAATTTTTCTATCATCAATTTCTATTAGATATAACCGTGGATTTTCTTTTCTGTGCTTCAAGACACTATGTTTTCAAACTCTTAGGAGATAAAAATATTTCACACTCCGCTCATTTGATTTAAGCAATCATTATTATCATCTAAACTTAAACATCTATACCTTTAAAAAATCTAATTTATTTTTACCTACAGCCATAACTTTTTAAAAACAATTATAAATGCATTTGAATATCAAATACAATGATTTATTATTTTTTATAAAATGAAATAATGAGCTTTATGCTGGGAATATTAAATTCAAGTTTAAATTTTAATGAATAGATTTCCAAAAGCTAGTTATATAGCTTTTAAAAGTATGCTTTAAGAAAGAAATACAGACTAGGAGCTATTAGGGTAAAGGTAAGAGACTAAATACATTGATGTGTGTGCGCACATGTGTGTGAATGAGATACTGAGACAAGATAAGGAAAAGCAGAGATTGAAACTTCACTCTAGGTGAAGCTCACCATGTTAGATCAATAAACAAGAAAGAAGCACGAACGGTTGCCCCTGGAAAGCAGAAACACCAGAGTGTGTCTCCTTTCATCTGTAGAACACAAAAGTGCTTTCAATTCATTTGTCTTCACTTGACATCTTATAGTACTCCAGAGAGCCCTTTTGAAGAAAGATGTCATAAATGTCAGGTATTAAGATAATAAACATAAAAACAATCATAGATATTCAAGATCTTTAAATAGAAGGAGGGTGCTGCCAGTATCTATGGTTAAGTGGTCTGGATCAATATTTTTTCTTTTAAAAAAAAAGGATTATGCACAGAGTAGAGAAGGACTGGAGCGTATCTGTGTGTGGTGGGCTTAAAAATGTTGTGAGGGAGGAGTGGTCTCTTCTTTGAATGGTTATTCTTTGAATAATTTAATAATGGGCCAAGAGATATTCTTAGTTCATAACACTCTCCATCTGTATCATCAACAGGGGCAGATCTCAGACGTCCATGAAAGGTACGATTTAAATTCATGCTTGATTTTTTTTTCTCTGGTGTCAAAAGAAACGGCACTTATTTCCTAAAATGCAATTTTGTAGTAATTATTCCAATTTACACATAACTGTGAGATTCTGTTGTGGTCCAAGTCTTCTATAAAAGAAAAAAAAATCTTTCTTAACAATCACCAACTTATCATTTCCCAAGAAACATTTTAAATCTAATTTGAAAATATATAGGCTATTACACAAATGTACATAAAGCTACATATCCAATGAAGTGTCCACCACAAACTGGACAGTGGGTGTGCTGCTTGCCAGTTACTGATTCTGTAAATCTGTATTACTTCAACAGAAACCTATCCGTGCAAAGAACGTTTAAGTTTCAAGGTTGCTACTTGGTAGTGACTTCTGCTGGTTTCAGATAGGTACCAGAGATGGTGCCAGCGAATGAAACACGGAAACCTTGAGCTCTACGTTTTAGATACACATTTGCAGAAGAGAAGGCTAATGTGCTGAAGCTATCTTGGGTATTATGCTCAGTTTTTCTGCTGGAGTCTTCATATTTGACAAATGCAAATCCTACAGATGTTCAGATATGAAGAGAAGATTTGGTACATCCTTTTTTGTATTTCCAGCCATTCAATTATTGCTGTCAACTGAAACTTGGTGCTGTGCACTATGCTGATTCTTTATCATCTCCACTCGCCTAGGCAGAGCCAGACAGAGTGTTATAATGTACTATATGTCAATGTCCTTACTTTCAGCAGCACCTTCTCTTATCAGAAAGTTAGAAGAAAAATGTTCTTAATTTTTAAAGAAAAATGTCAAATTTATGGTTGAATATTTCTGTGTTACCAAATGGTAAAGCAAAGAAGATGTGAAGCAAATGAATGTCTAATTTCTGAGTATTTTACCTTTCTATTGATGAGAATGAAAATCTGCTTTCCTACATGAAAAATAACAAATGACATAACAAAAATACAGATTAGCATAGATTGTTTCTCATAAATTATCCTCGTATACACTAAATCATGAAGTTTAGATCAAACAAGAATATCTGTATATCTCAATTTCTTCTCTGAATGAGTCATAGACATCACAGAATCTCACCTTTTCATTTAAAGAGGAATAACTAAGACTTAGAGCCATTAAAGGTTTTACTCAAGGTCACAAAATAGATTCCTGTAAAGCAGAAGTAAAGAAATACTTCTTATTTCTGGTTCAGAACTGTCAATGAACTAGTCTGACATTCAGGCCAAGACACCTTATAACACATGTGCATATGTGCATGGGTGGTGTGTGTGTTTGTGTGTGTGTGTGTGTGTGTGTGTGTATTTGTGGCTGTGCACATGTGTGCTTTTATTTGCTTACTTTGTTGTCATGGGCAAACTTTTCTTAACTCTCATTACTTCACCCTCCCTCTTAGCCTTCAACTTTGCTTTAAGAAAAAAAAATTCTTGCTGCTTACTTACTTAAGAACAATTTTAAACACCATCTCTCCCTGCTCTTTCCTAGACAGTGTACATTGTTTTACCCTCATAAAAGTACTGTATTCGTTTTAGCAATGCAGTTGTCCAAACATATAGGTTACGAAATATATCTGCTCTTTACAAATAGATTTGTCTGCTTTATTGGAGTTGATTCTAAGGTGTTATGTGTACCATATAAACTCTGTGGGTTTGGTTTTTTTTTTAAATAAATATGTGTATTTGTGTTTTATTGCCTTATGCAAACACTTTTTTGTCTTTTTTATTATTTTAATGACAGTTCACAGACTTTGAATTTCCATTCATTCATTGTTGCACACTTTCTTCCCTGTTCATCCCTCCCCCTCAAGTTAGCTTTTCTCTTTGAAAAGGTAAAAAAAAAAAGTTATTTCATTGTTATACAATCTCTCTCTCTCTCTCTCTTTCTCTCTCTCTCTCTCACACACACACACACACACACACACATTCCCCCTCACCCCCGCTGAGTCCACTCCACTATGCAGCTTTCATTCTGGACTCTTGTCATGACAATAATACCTAATCATATATTATTCCTAAAAAGTTCTTCCACTCAGTCACAAAAGGACAAATACTGCATAGTGCCACTGTTATATACCATATAAACTCTTTAAGGATAACAATCATGTGCTTATGAATATCTATTGCCTAGCCCAGGGTTTAATGATGATGAATACTTGCTAAAGATTTGTGGGAGTGATCAATTCCATTTACACAGATCAGGAAAACCTTGCTTTGAGTAATTAATCCAGTTAGGAATCATACGTTTCTTGTAGATATCATTTTGTACTTCACTTCAAGTTCTCTGGCATTTCTACAAACAGAAAGAGCCTAACTTCAGCAAGAACTTTTGATGCAAATGTTGAAAATGCACCAGTTTTTGTTTTATTGAATGCAACATCGGCAACTTACATTTCCTATTAAACTATATTCTGAGAAAACAGTTCCTGTAACTCATCATGACCTGTCCAAACCTTCTATTTTCTCTCTGTGTGAAGCTGAGGTTTCTCATCCATCAAGGACAACTTGCAATGTCAGGTCTCATCTAAAGTGAGGGAGTCAGTTAGTGATCTGTTCTTACTACTGGAAAATCTTACTATTGGAGAATCTCTGAAATGCTACATCGGTTCCTATAAAACTGAAATATCCTGTGTACAGAAGGCAACAATTTAGAAATATGTGGATAAGGTCTTTGAGGGCAAAACAAAGAAGGGCCAATCATCTGGCTAAACTTTTCCCAACAACAGATATTTGAAATAATTTGACTTAAACTGCATCATACAAACCACCCCAGACTGAACTATGACCACGTTTGACCAGCAAGGATATCAGGGGTTATTCAGGGCTTTCCCCCTCGCTTATTTTTTATGTATAGATTGTTGCTGTCTGTTTCTAGTTTGATTTTTCCCTCCTAGCTTCCATAGATTTGAACTCATTTAGCCCAGTACTTAATCCCTCCTATTCCCCAAATGTGCACTTCTTCCTCTTTAAAAAAAAAAAACCACACGAAAATTTTCCCCTATCTCCTCATGTTTTAGCTAGCTTTTCACATTTTCCCATAAAAAAGAAGTTGCCAAAATGACAATTATCTATGATATGTACTGAAATTTCTACATCATTTGCTATTTACCCTGTTCTTAATTTTGTATCCATTTTTTACTTACCAAACACTTTCGGTTGGGTGTATTTGAAAATAAAAGCAATCTACTATTCTGGAATATTTACTTTTGATAGAAGAAACACAAAAAGGAGCCAACCCCTATACTAAAATTTGGACTGGAGTTAATAGTTGAATAAATAAAAATCATTGTCATCAAGAAACTGTAGTGGTTAACACATGGACGTGTTTGTGTGTGTGTTCGAGCGCGCTCACACACACACACACACACCTTTTTTGCTTCTGTGTGGCCTTAGATTGAATTTCAAATTTTTGCTGTGTAAATCACTGACTCTTAGAAACTCAAAGATCCTTTCTGCATTTTGATACATATAGTGAGACAAAGGATGAAATATTAAAGTGGAAATACTAACTGTAGGGAACATAAGGTAATCTTCCCAGGCCTTCATTAAAATTGGCACAGACTTTTGAGGACTTGAGACTTTAGTGAGAAGGAGAAATTTGGCAAGGTTCTAAAGCAGAACCCCTGAAATGATTAAAGCAGTTAGAAAAATTAGCAGATGCCCATCAGTTTGGAGCCAAACAGATATTGTTGCAGAATCAAATTAGAATCTGCCCACAAAGGCCGTAGGAAAACAGTAAAGTTAATGTTTCTCAACCGTGAATGTCAGTCACGGTTCAATTTCTTGACAGTGCTTCATCAGCCACACAGAGCTCAGTCCTCTTCCAGCCTCCTCCTAAGTTCCTGCTTGCTCTGTCCTTCTTGCCACCTCAGCAGAAACAGGAGGTGATCAGTGTTTCTTGTTGCCATTCTTTCCCCCTTCAAATCAGTAGACTAGCCCCAGATACTACTTCTTCAATAGACTAGCCCCCAAATAGTGACTTCCCATTAAGTCCTCTTTCTTCTCTGCTTTCTTCTCACAGTCCTCAAATGCCAACCAATTTTAAATAAAACATACCAGGGGCAAACACTAAATAATCATCCAGTAACTATACTCCGTAAGCCTTCTGCGAGAGGCTTTCTCATTATATTTATATATATCCACTAAGTTTTATTTCTATCTATCTATCTATCTATCTATCTATCTATCTATCTATGCATATAAATTTATGTGTCCATTAAATATATATATTAAATTTATACATATCCATATATATATTTATAAATGGGATTGTTCATTCTATTTACATAGATATACTAATATAGTAATATTACAGTAATACAATCATATAGTGATATACATACTAGTTCTTAGTGTAGCTCTTTTGTCAATTGCTAGGGAGACAAGTGGAAATGGGAAATCTATGGACCCAGGGTAGACATGTGCAAGAGGCAACATGAGGACAAACTGATGGAATGATTCTTGAGTGTCCTTGAAGTTGCTAAAGAACGTAATTGTTGTCAAGAAGAGCTACATGATAGACAAAATGCTAGCGCTCACTCAGTATTAGAAGATAAGAACAGAGAAGGGAGAGGGGAGCAAGAAAGGAGAGAAAAATAGGAGGAAAAACATTCATGGTCCTGCGTAGGTGGTTGTGCAAGCTGTTTGGTATGTCTCGAGTAAAGCTATTAGTGAACGAGGGAACCCGCCTGTGGAGGCCATTCCAATTCACAGCACCATCATGAGGTTTCTGAGGTTAGAAATCTCAATAGGTGGAAACTCCTCATCTTTTACAGGCAAGGTGGTGGATTTGAGCCACTAACCTTTTGGTTAGTAGCACACCACCTTATGCAATATACCACTGAAGTTCCTTTAGTGAGAGAAATACAAATTACTTCCACAGAAATACTCAGGAGTCAAGTAACAGGATGTTTTCACCGGCAAATAGGAACAATGGTGATTCTCACTTATGAATGGTCCATACCTCTTCTCTCCCAGTTGCACACATATACGTTATATACAAGTGTGTTACACACATGCATTCACACACACACTCACCCCCTCCCATATTATTTCCTTAGTATTGGACTAGGATATCACTTTCCTTGTTCAAATTAAATAGTCATTAAAGGGTCTTGCTCAGTTCTGGATCTAGTAGAACTTGAGGTAAGGAAAAAAATATTATAAAGGTTTCCTTCTCTCTTTTCATGTACACATCTTCCCCCATCTCACTCACACACACACCCTGCAAAGGGAGCTTTAGTTTTTATGGTAAGAAAAAGGAAAAGGAGATTAAAAATAGTGGATGAAGGGTGGCAGATGAAAGTAGAGTGAAGTTGTCAACTCCTTGGAAAAGAAGGAGCTAAAATACATGAAAATCACTTTCTTTTGCACATGGCTTTGCCCCTTCAGATGTCAGCCATAAAAACGCTCACATTCTGAGAACACCAGACACACCAAATGAGATTTCAGCCAAATGTCTGATTTATAATCCGTAGTGAGGAGCATCTGATCAGAAAATCAACAAAAATGGGTGTTATGGAAACTTGAAGCATTTGTATTAATAGACATTTAAAAATTCAGGATATTTAAAATTCCTTTGAAGAGCAAAAGAGTTCTTTTAGCATCATGTTTCTTGAGCTTGTTGCAATATCCACAATGTACAGACGAGAGCTGGGAGAAGATTTCCAGATAAGTGTATTCTCCTGCAAAAGTCGCCTGTCTATATTCCCCTTTGACTCTTGACACCCTTTCTTTGTAGCAGTTCCTGTAGAGACCATTGAGACACTCAGACTTGGGCATTGAAAATTGGGTCTTAAAGGAAAGTTGAAAATGACCAAAATTTCTCCAAAGCCTTTAAAGTCCTAAACAATCCAGTGAGGATTTCTTGCTTTTGTCTTGCTTTTTTGTAAAAGTGCTTTTGAGTAACATTTTGGAAGCATGTTTACTGAAGATTGATGACTTCATCAGAGAGGTAGGCAGATCTTGTCTCTTGTATTCTCCCTTTATTCTCAGTTGGAAAAGATTGACTGACCTTCATCAGATAGCTGGGCCTCTGCCTCTTGTCTTTCCTTAGAATTTTCACTATTTCCCCTTTGAAGCTTTATTGGATCACTGAGTAAAGGGAAATAAAAAGAAACAAAGTCATCTGTGTGAACTGAGAATTTGCTCCCGTGGCATCCGTGGCACCCTCGGCTGTGGCATCCATGGTAGTCCTCTGAAATGTTGAAATGTTTACTCTGTCTGGATGGCAAGCTTGATTAAACTGAACAATCATATTTTTGTATATGGTTATTTCATACTTCTAGTCCAAGTTCTTTTGAAGTGATTCTGCCACTGCCTCCCCCTCTCCCCACTTCATGCAACATATGGCCTAATGACAAGAGGCTGCCTTGAAATCCCAAAGGCACATGGTTGGAATCCACCAGCTGATTTGTGGGAGAAGGATGGGCAATCTCCTACCCTCTGATTAACTGCCTCTAAAAACCCACTGAAGAGTCAGCTGGGGTTGGTTCCAATTCTTTGGTACCCAACAACAACAACAACAACAACATATGACATATAGCTATTCTCTTAGAAAGAAGAGTGCTTCCTCTGGGTCATTACTTCTCTGCGACCCCTGTTTTATGACAAATATTGTCTCTTGGAGGATCCCTAATGATGCATTGGTTAAACTTGCACTTCAAAGTCATTATAGACTCCAGGCGGAAAGATGTGGCAGTCCACTCCCTTAGAGATGACAACCTTGGAAATCCAAAGGTGGAGATCTGTTCTGGTAGTCTGCTAGACCCACTGGGAGTCAGAACTCACTAGAAAACAATGGGTTGGTTTGCTCTTTTTTTCCCAAACAAAAGGTGGGAAGGGTAATTACCTTTCAGTGTCTCATTTCAGAATCTTTCCTCAACAATAAGGTACTTTGGGTTTCATGTTTGTACTTTTACTTCCATGCTCATTCCCTCATTAAATGATTTTCAATTTTCCTAGGATTGTTTGAATTTTTTAATCAGGATTGATATTATTAGAACAACCTTTAGAAGTCACCTACCCTACTGGTGTTCAAACAGTAAGGCTCCAGATTCTTGCATTTTTAAAGAGCTGACCCAAGTTCACAGTGCACAGTGAGGGCAAAGAGGATGCCCAGAAAGGTCTCAACAAAAATAACATGACTTTTAAGGAGCTTTTAAAGACTCATTTACCCTTTTCCATTTTATTTGATAAAATACATTTCTGGGGGGAGTTATGGATGAGAAATTCTACTCCGTGGGATTCAATAACATTTTTCAGTTCATTAACAAGGTAGTGACAGAAGTTGTGAACCCAGGTTTCTAGAATATTCATGCCCTAAGTAATTTCTGACCTATCACTTCACTCTTCAAACTTTTCTTCTTGTACAGTTGGCATAATCTTCCTTCTCAGAAACAGCATATTTGTTTGGGATACATCAATCAGATAAGAAAGCTACGCTGGTAACTGGTGGTGCAGTGGTTAAATGCATGACTTCTAATCAAAGATTGGAAAGATCAAAAACATCAGCTACTCTAAACAAGAAAAGCATACAACTCAGTTTCTGCAAAGATTTATAGCCTTGGAAACATGATAAAGACAGTTCTACCTTACTCTATAAAATTGCTGTAAGTTGGAATCTATGCAACAGCAGTGGGTTTTAACCAGAGAAGACATGATGTAAATGCTTTTGAAAAACTGTTGTTATAAGGATATATAGTTTTATAGTTCTCTATTATTCTGTCTATAATAGTATTATGTTAATTTCTCTAAGGTTATTACTTAATATACATTTATCATCAATTTGAAGATTTTTAGTTAAGGGCCAAAAGACAATAGGGGAATCATTATTATAATTAGTCATATTATCATTCTTCACAATGACAATATTTTATTTACAGACATTGATATTTTGCTATTGTTGTTATGTGCCATCAAGTCGCTTGCGACTCAGAGGGACCCTGAAACCTGCTCTATCCTGTGCCAATTTTACTGTCTAAAACACCTACCCTCATTACCCCAGTCACTGGATCAATCCATCTCATCAATGGTCTCCCTCTCTTTCTCTGTCCCTCCACCCTTCCAAGTATGATGCCCCTCTCCATGGACTGGTCCCTCCTCACAACATGCCCCAAATCAGACGAAGCCTCGGAATCCTTGCCTCCAAGGAACAGCCTGGCTTCACTTTCTCTAGGACAAACCTGTTTATTCTCCTGGCAGTATATGATATATGCAACACTCTTCTACAGCACGAAAGCTCAAAAGCATCAACTCTCTTTCCATCACCCCTAGTCATTGTCCAGCTCTCTGATGCATAGCAAGCAATTGTGAATACTATGGCCTGAATCAGGCACACCTGAGTCTCCAGACTGACTTTGCTGCTGTTCAGTACTCTAGAGAGGCCCTTGAAAGCAGACATTCTCAATGCAATTCATCTCTTGATTTCCTGGCTGCTGGTACCAAAAGTGTTGATTGTAGAGCCAAGCAAACTAAAGCTGTTAACAATCTCAATGTCATCACCATCTACCATAATGCTGCTAATCATCCCAGTGGTGAGAATCTTTGTATTCTTGATGTTGACCTTCAATCCATATTGGAAGCTCAAGTCCCCAATCTTCTGCAGCAAACACTTCAGGTCCTCCTCAGTTTCAGCAAGCGAGGTTATGACATCTGCATAACACAGGTTGTTAATGAATCCTCCTCCAACCCTGATGTCATATTCCTCCTCATACAACACAGCTTCCTGAATGATCTGTTCTGCATATCAATTGAAAAGGTATGGAGACAGAATACATCCCTAGTGCACACCCTTTCCAATTTTAAACCATGAAGAATCTCCTTGCTCTGTTCTGATGACTGTCTCCTTGTCTAAGTTTCACATAAACACAATCTATTGTTCTGGGATTCCTATTCTTCTCAGAGTCAGCCACAGTTTATTGTGATTCAGGCAGTCAAACAAACACCGTTGTGTAGTCAAAGAAACACAGATATTCCTCTGATATTCTATGCGTCCAGCCAAGATTCATCTAACATTAGCTATAATATCCCTAGTAGCATGGCTTCTTCTAAAAACAGCCTGAACATCTGGCGGTTCTCTGCTCCAGCTGTTTCTAGATAATCTTCAGCAGAATCTTTCTTTCCTGAGGTATTAATGATATTATTCAATAATTTCTGCACTCTGTTGTTTCACCTTTCTTTGGAATAGAAACAAATATAGATCTCTTCCAGTCAGTAGGCCAGGTTTCTTGGTACAACTTGGTGAGTGCATCTATGGCAGCGTCTCCTTGTTGAAATATGTCCATTGGAATACCATCAATTCCTGGAACTTTGGGGTTTTTTTTTGCCGACTCTTTCAGATATATTTTATATATTAATGATACTGCTTTAGCCTTTTTTATCCTTATTAGATACATAGAATGGAATATGAAAACTGAAGGGCTAAAATAAAAACTTTCTTACTCAATGGTACACAGCTGCTTTCAACTAAAGTTGAGCTCTATTTCTTTGATCCTGGCTTCTCCACTTAACCAAAATGAAGAAAAGGGGAAAGAGGAAGACTAGGTTCAATCCTGACCTGTTTCAAAGAGTAGTCTGCTTTCCTTTGACATTTCTGATAACTTGGTTTCTTATTAAATCACTCATACACATATTTACAAATTTTGTCAACTTCATTAACTACCTTTTTAAATAGAGCAAGATCAGGGAACTACAAGTTCTCCACAAGCTTTTCTTTGCAATCCACGTGGTTCATTACTATTTCCTCTAGACAATGTATTGAATACACTTGATCCTCTTTTGATCTTTTCTCCATCCTACCTTTCTATTCTACTGGTATTTTATTTGTTATTGTTGTTATGTGCCGTCACGTCACTTGTGACTCACCTCTGCTCTGTCCTGTGCCAATCGCACTGTCTCTGATACATCCAGAGTCACTGAATCAATCCACCTCATAGAGGGCCTTCCCCACTCCTAAGCATGATGTCCCTCTCCAAGGACCGGTCCCTCCTTATATGTTCAAAATGTATCAAACAAAGCCTCAGAATCCTTGCCTCCAAGGAGCTGCTCGGTTTAACCCTCTCCAAGATGAATCTGTTTGTTATCTTAACAGTCCATGGTACTCTCAATACTCTTCTCCACCACCATAGCTCAAAGGATAAATTCTCCTTATATCCTCCCTAGTCACGTAGCCATTAATGTCAAGTCATATTATCTTATTTTGGGGAATGATTCGTTAATCATGCTACTCAAGGGCTTGACCTTATCTCTGTTCACTTATGGAGATTCTAAAATTTACCAGAGTATTTAGTGTGGCAAGCTTAGGGAATAATAAAAAGGAATAGATGGAATAAAACATGAGTAGATACTCTCTCTTAAATGTAAAAGTTGTCGGTGGGGAGTGGTAATAATCCAAGGTAATGTGTAAATAGAAAATTGCCTGTATCCTTCCATAATACAATGAAGTCTACAGTCAGAATGTAAGCCAAAGTAGAGGGTGATTTACCTCCACCACTGACATAATGTTTAAAAAATCTACAATTTGCAAAGAACTGCATCCATTTTTTTTTCTATCCTTACAGACACATATACATTATAGGATACAATTTTAAGTCTTGAATCAGATCCTTCTGGGCTAGTAATGCTTCTACTTGGAAGTTAACAGGATCAATTAAAATTGTGAGTGAGTAAGAGTAATTTTTATAGAGTCAGCAATTCTATTTTCTATTGGAAATAAGTCTTTATAGAAGGCATAGTAAAAGCCATTTCTGGGTCAATTCTGGCGAAAGGATCACATTAGTATTACTCAATTCCTTCATTAGGTCACTGTTCACTAATGTCGTGCCACCAATGGCTTCATTGAGCTATCATCTCATACTTGATACCATTCATGAGGAACTTCCTCATATCTAATTTGGAAAACCAGTTGAAGACAGAAGGTGGTTTTCTTTCTCTAATATAAAAAGAGTTTTGGGTCACAGATGGTTGCCTTCTCACTGTGCTTTTAAAAGAAGAGAGAAAATGCCTTCAGTTTGCTGGAAGCAAAAATATGTTCTTTTTTCATTCTCAACCATTCCTTGCATTTCACTAAATATTACTGAGCATCCCACAAGTAGCTTATCATCTTATCTATCTGCAACAATAAACTGAATGTATTAGGAAAACCTCTTCAGACTGGTAGCGCCAAGAAGCCTAGGAAGGTTTGGGAAAGGAAATCTCTGACAGCAGGTGGCTTGGGTAGACCAGCTGTGTGTCTGTACATAGGAACTACCACTTAACAAGTGAGGGCAGTCTGTTCCTGTAGCTCATGGAAAGTTGGACACAATTCAATTCCCTTTAGTCTCCCTGGGCAGCTGAGGGGGAAGCAGACATTCTATCATGTCCTGTGCCTAGTTTTTCATGTGGTTTTAGGTTGTACTTGGACAGAAGAATTTCATGTGCAGGAGTAAAAACATCAGTCCTAGGAGATATAAGACCATTGACCCAGAGTCCATATGTCAGTCGTCTCCGGACCCCTTTGGGACATGGTCAGTTACCATGGTAACCTGCAGCCAAGGCTTATTGCAGCCCGTGCTTGTTAGTGTTTAAAGGTGATTTATAAGCATATAAATAATTGGCAGCTCGTTAACAGGTGGGGCTCCTGAACTCAGCTGCCTTTGGCAATTATCTCCAGGATTCAGGAGTTGTGTTCCTGTCCTGTGCAGCTGCCTGCCTGCCAGGCTGGCTCAGAAAGTGTCAACCTTGAAAATAAGGCAAAGAGAAAGCAATCCATCAGTGTGGAGGGTGGAGCAGATCGAGTGACCTCTGGTTGGTCATTCACCTAGCAGCATGTATAGGGACAGATGGGAGGGAGTATGGGTGGCCCACTTTCAATATTTTTTGACAGAAAAAGAATGTACAGACTGTATTCAGAAAACCCTGTTTTGGCACATTCATTGGGAATGGGGCCAGCCATATGTGTAAGTGGTCCTTGGTACTAAAAGGGCCCTTATTTAAAAATATCTCTCTGATCCAGGAATCACAGGACATGAAAGTATATCAGATTAGCTATATAAGGAAGGAGGGGAGAGGGAGGTTTTTTGTTTTTGTGTGTATGTGTGTGTGGGTGTTTGGGCAGAAGAACAAGATTGAGAGATAGGACGATCAACACTCATAGTAATTCTACTAGAGAAATATCATGATTTTTAATCATATTCTTAGTAGTTAAAGAAATCCAGAATAACATAGGATGATCTTAAAAAACAGAGCTGGGGAAAAGAATGAGTGAAGATTGGAAGAGTGTAAAGAATGGAAGAAACTGTTCGTCCATATCACAATTTTTACCTCCTTAGCTAGGATTGATTTACATTGATCTAGGGTTTGGAAGTTGTTTGTTTGGAATAATTTAAAGAATTCTGGTAATAACGTTTTTTCTCTACAGCTTTGAGGTTCTAAGCAACTATTACTAAAAAAGATAAACTATGATGGAGAAAGATCTTGTATTCATCTCTCTAATGTGTCAGTGCACTGTATTATTTTTGTGGGGTTACTATTTTGAGGTGGAAAGTGGGAATATAATTGGAAGATACCACAATGGTAGTAATAAGTTGGAAGAGAGATTTTAGGAGGAAAATTAGAGAGTGAAAGAGATGTTTTTCAGGTCTCTTGGGCCTGGTCCTTTCTATATTTCGGAAATCTTGAGAGTCTCTAGTCAGTGTCAGTGAGGAAGGGCTGCAGGGGAGGATAACATAAAAGAAAAAGCCCTGATGACTTACTGTGTTATGTTTGGGGCTGCTGACCAACCACTGTGTAGGAGAAAGGTGTGTAGAGTCTCCCATAAAGATTTACTATTTCAGAAACCTGATAGAGGACGATTATGAGCTGGAATCTATTCACACTAGTAGGTTTCGGTTTGGTTGTAGTTGTTTAAGTTATGCATTGCCCTGTAGCATATTCCATCACTCCAGAAGGTACACAGACCAGCAAGGATGATGTTCAAAGCCAGAGGGACGTAACACCTTGCTAAATATTTTAACTTACATACCAGAGTAATTTTTCTCACATTCAACTCATCAGCAACATGAAAGTGCTATTCAGGTTAATTAAACACTACTTATTTGTGAAGGGAGCTCTAGTGGCATGGCCAATAGGGAGATGCACGCTAACTCAAAGGTGGCACTTCTCTGGCCAATTGAATCCATCAATTGCTCCATAGGAGAAAGATAGAAAATCTGCTTCAGTGCTATTTAGAGTCTCTGAAAACCCAATGGATGGTCAGCTTTAAGTCAATCTAGAGTCACTAGCAACGACTGAGGGAGTATTATTTGTGGAAACCTCTTTTTTTTAAAAAGAAATAAAGTTTCAATGCATACTTAGAATTTGAAAACTAATATGGAAAAGACGGTCATGCATTTATAAATTTTACCAATAAATAAATGTCAAATGATGACTGAACTTCAAGTAAGTATATAGAAAATGATACGAGAAAATTACTCTTACCACATTAAAACAAGTGTAGGGAGGAAAAGCATCAGGTTACCAAATCATGAGAAAACTAGTAACACTAAGAACTTTTAAGTGAAATAAACTCTGGTGAGTTCTTTTCACAATACAGGAAGCATACCTTAAAAAGGCCGCAAGATTTCCCAGCTTTCAGCAGCATAAAAAGTGATTGAAAAAGACCATGCTCTAAATCAGGCACACCTTAGTGCTCAAACTAACGTCATTGGTCCACAATAATTTGGAAAGATCCCTGAATGCAGTCTTTCTCAGTGCTACATGTCTCCTGATCTCCTGATTGCAGGTACCAAGGTTATTGATTGTGGATCCAAGTAAGATGAAGTATTTGACAATATCAGTCTTTTCTCCATCTATTAAGATGTTGCCTACTGGTCTAGTGATCAGAATTGTTGTTTTCTTAATGTTGAGATGCAATTCAAACACACACACACACACACACACACACACACACAGGTATATATATATTTACATCTTTTATTAGCTTGCTTACAAAGTTTGTATACATTATGTTTCACACTATTCTTCACATTGTGTTTCCTCATTATATTTTATAAAATTAATCACCATTGGACCTTCCCCATCATTACCCTGTCTTGTCACCCAGAGCCTTCCCATTTGCTTTCCCCCTCCGCTAAACCCACCAAACTGTACAGCCTGTGGTTTTACCCCTACCTATCCTCACCCCTCCACATCCTCCCCACCAAGTTCCTGTACATGTTTTACCAATCATCCTTCTATGTTTACAATAATGGTTTTATGCAGTATTTGTCCTTATGAGACTGTGTTAGTTCACTCAGCATGATGCCCTCCAGCCTCTTCCAAGTTACATAGCATTTTCCAAAATCTTTACTACTGAGTGCTGCTTACTATTACATTGTGGGAATGTACCCCAATTCCTCAATCTATTTGGTTGTGCTTGGACTTGTGCGTGGTTTCCATGTTCTTGTGGGGGTGAATAATGCTGCTACGAACATTGATGTACACATTTCCATTTGTATCTCAGTTCTAATTTCCTTGGGGCATATTCTCAGTAGTGGAATAGCTGGGCCAATGATAGGCACATAGACTAGTAGAACAGAATTGAGAATCCAGAAATGAACTATTCTAATTATAGTCAACTAATATTCAACAAGGAAATAAAACCTATCAAATGGGGAAATGAAAACTTCTTCAACAAATGATTTGGCAAAACTGGACTGCTACCAGCGGAAAGCTGAAATAGGGTCTATATCCCGCACTATACACAAAATTCAACTTCAGGTATTATCAGAGACTTGAGAGTGAAGTCCAAAACCAATAAGTTCATAAGAGATAAACGGGGACCAAGCCTAGGAAGCATAGCCTATGGTATAGAGACTTCTAAATATAACCAGAAATGGACAATCTGGAGAGAATAAAATCGATGAATAGGACCTTTTAAAGATTAAATCACTGTGCTCATCAAACCTTTTTCCAACAGGGTGAAAAGAATTTCTATCGATGGGGAACAAACATTTGGTAATAATATATTGGACAAGGGTCTCATAACAAAAGTTCACAGAATTCTCCTGGGCCTTCAGAGAAAAAGACTGGTAACACAGTTAAAAAACGGGCAAAAAGACATGGAAAGAATTTTCACAGAGGAAGCATTCATGTGGCCAACAGACACATGAAGAAATCCTCAAAATCATTGGCAATAAGAGTAATGCAAATTAAAACCACATTGAGATACCATCTCACCCCAGTAGCAGTAGCAAAGTTTAGTAGGAAATCAAGCAATAAATGTTGGAGAGGATATGAGAAGGTGGGAACTCTGATGCACTGTTGGTGGGATTTAAAATGGTAGAACCACTTTGGAAGGTAGTTTGGTGTTTTCTCAAATATGTAGAACATAGAAAATCTATAAGATCCAGCTGTTCCACTACAGAGAAGATGCAATCCACATTAAAGGCTGCATCCTTTGATCTTCCGTTGCAAGTCCTCACTTTCAACAAGCTAGTGTGACTCATCTGCATAACACAGATTGTTAATGAGTATTCCTTAGAATTGATGCTGCATTCTTGTTCATAGAATCCAGCTTCTCAAATGATTTGCTCAGCATACAGTTTGAATTGATATAGAGGATACAATACTGACACACATTTTCCTTAATTTTAAGTCATGTAATGTTTGCCTGCTCTGCTCGTATGCCACAGTCTCTTGATCTAAGTATAGATTTCACATGCAGTGTTCTGGGATTTCTCACTAAGAGATAACAAACAGAAACACATAAACATACACACAAGAAGATCACAAACTCAAAATCCTTAACAATGTAGAATAAAATTGAATATACATACACACTTAAACATACATAAATTTATATAGTGATGGACCATGGGTATTTGGGTTGTATCTCAGGTTTGCTTATGTTGTTCAACAGTTTTTAAATATAAATTCACCATTTTATAAAAATGTTGTTGTTGTTGTTGTTATGTGCCATCGAGTTCCTGGCGACTCATAGTGACCCTAAGTACAACAGTCCTAAACTCTGCTCTGTCCTGTGCCAATCGCATCATCTCCGATGCACCCATCCCAATTGCCCCAGTCACTGAATCAATCCACCTCATAGAGGGCCTTTCCCTCCTGCGCTGTCCCTCCAGCCTAGCATGATATCCCTCTCCAAGGATCGGTCCCTCTTTAAACATGTCCAAAGTATATGTTAGACAGAGCCTCAGAATCCTTGCCTCCAAGGAGCTGCCTGGTTTGACCCTTTCCAGGATGAATCTGTTTGTTTTCCTAGCAGTCCATGGTACCCTCAATACTCTTTCCAGCATTACAGCTCAAAGGCATCAATTCTCCTTCTATCCTCCTTAGTCATTGTCCAACTCTCTGATGCATAACAAGTGATTGCAAAGTATTTATAACTATCCCAATTGATGTAGAAAATTTAATATAAATTATAAATAAAAAAACCACAACAGTGAGCAAATTAATAACAGAAGCCAATTTTCTCAACCTGACAAAGGATAGCTTCAAAATACCTACAACTAAGTTCTTCCTCAGTAGTGAGAAATTTTGTGCTTTCTTCCTGGTTTTAGGAACAAGGCAATAATAACTATTCTGACAATTTTACAAGAGTAATTTAATATTTTACAAGATTCATTTATGAAATAAGACAGCAAAAGTAAAAAAATTAAAGACACAAAAGAAACTAATTATAACTACATTTTTTGATGGGCAAAATCTTTCAAAGACACTACTATAACCACTAGTAAATGTTGCAATATTCAAGCTTGCTGAAACTTGAGGAAGACCTGAAGTGCTTGCTGCAGGTCAAGTACTGAAGCCTTAAATATGGCTTAAATATTGAAGCTCAACATATAAAAACAAAGACTCTCACCATTAGGCCAATTGGCAGTATCATGATAGATGGTAAAGAGACTGAGATTGTTAACAGCTTTAGTTTTCTTGGCTCCACAACCAATTCTCCTGGTACCAGAAGCCAGAAAATCAAAAGATAAATTGCATTGAGAAAGTTGACTGTCAGGGACCTCTCCACATTACTGAAGAGCGACAATGTCACATTGATAACTAAGGTATACCTAATCTAGTCCATAGTCTTTGCAATAACTCGCTCTGTGTTAGAAAGCTGAACAACGACTAGGGGTGCTAGAAAGAGAATTGATGCCTTTGAGCTGTGGTGCTAGAGAATACTGAATATACCATCAACTGCCAGGAGAAACAGTTTCATCCTGGAGAGGGTGAAGCCAGGGTTATTCTTGGAGGCAAGGGTTCTGAGGCTTTGTATGACATATTTTGGACTTGTTGCAAGAAGGGACCAGTCCTTGGAGAGAACCATCATGCTCAGAAGGGTGGAGGAACAGTGCCAGAGAGGAAGACCCTCAATGAGATATATTGTTTCAGTGACTGAGGTAATGAAGGTAGGAGTGTCAGAGACAGCAAAAGAGGCACAGGATTGAGCAAATTTCAATGATATTATACATAGAGTCACTCTGAGTCACAAGCGATGCACACAACCACAACAACAACATATTCAAATAATGAAACTTTGGGAAAATATGTAACTTAATGGCATCAATTATCACTGAATACTTAAAGGAAATAATGAAATAGAATTAAAATCTCTACACCAAAAATGATAGAAAAATGCTGAGAGATTTAAAATATCTAGATAAATGAAGACAACTACATTAATTGACAGAACTAAAATTTTAAATATAGCCATTTTCCCCATTTCCCCCCCTATAAAGTCAATGTAATGCTTATAAAATTATCAACAGGTATTTGGACAATGAATAAGGAAGACTCAGGAAGAATCAATGTCTTTGAATTGTGTAATTGCAAAGATTATTGAATACACCATCACTACCATCCAGGCCATAGTCTTCACAATTGCTTGGCATGTGTCAGAGAGCTGGACAATGACTAGGGATGATAGAAAGAGAATGGATGCTTTTGAGCTGTGGTGCTGGAGGAGAGTGTTGAATATACCATGGACTGCTAGGAGAACAAACAAGTTAATCCTAAAGAGGGTGAAGCCAGGCTGTTCCTTGGAGGCAAGGATTCTAAGGCTTTGTCTCATATAATTTGGGCATATTGCAAGGAGGGACTGGTCCTTAGAGAAGTAACATCATTCTTGGAAGGGTGGAGGGATAGAGAAAGAGAAGGAGACCATCAATGAGATGGATTGATACAGTGACTGGGGTAATGAGGGTAGGTGTGTCAGAGACAATAAAGTTGACACAGGATAGAGTAGGTTTTAGGGTTGTTGTACATAGGGTCGCTGTGAGTCACAAGTGACTGGACGGCACATAAAAACATCAACTAAAAGAGCAAACATTTTCTGTCTTGAAGGAAGTACAACTAAGAGGCTCCCTAAGGGCAAGAATGGTGAAATTTCTGACACATTTTGGTCATGTTGTCAGAAGGGCCCAGCTCTTGAAAAAAAAAGACATGATACTGAGAAACGCAAAAAGCCAGGGAAAAAGAGGAAAACTCACCAAGATGGGTGGATATAGTAATTTTAACAGCTCATCTGAGTGTGGCCTAGATTGTGGTAACAGCACAGGATAGGGAAAGATTTTAATCTGTTGTTTATAGAGTCACTATAAGTTGTGGACAACTTGATGACACTTCATAGCAGCAACAATTCTGAAGATATTAGCAAGTTGATTTCAAAATTTGGTATAAAAGCAAAGGATCCAGAATTATCAAATCCATCTTACTCACAAAAAATAACAATAGTAGAGAATTTAACACTACATGACTGTGAGACTATAAAGCAACCATAAGTAAGAAAGCATTAACAACTAATTTAAGAATACGTATATAAATCAATAGAACAGTATAGAGTCTAGATATAGGCACAGCCATTGACTAAGTAAATTGATTTTCAGAGAAGACATCAAGTCAACATGTCCTTAATATATAGCCTCCACTAAAATGAATTTGAGATTAATTTTAGGAGTGAATTTAAAACCCTGAGCCATTATGCTCAGAAAAGATAAGCGCAACATTTTTGCAATATTGTAAAAAAAGCAAAAATGTTTCAGGCAGAACACAAATAAGTAAGTGTAACAGAAAAATATAATTTGGATTTCATTAAAATTAACATTTAAAAATTCATCAAGCACATGACAAGCCACAAGTAAATGTTTTTCTAACACACAAATCTGACAAGGAGCTCAAATGCCAAATATATATTGAAAACATCAAAATCAATAGTAAAATAACTTTTAACCAATCACAAAAGGAGTGAAAGACCTTAACTGATACTGTCCAAAGAACAAACACAAAAAGCTGATAAGAAAAAATATGTTAACAAGGTCTAATAAGACTTGTGACAGAATGTTCATAGCAACTTTTCTATTATTAATAGTCCCAAACAAGAAATATACAAATGTCTATCAACAGAAATATCAATTAAAATAATTTTAGTCATATAATTTATGGGATTCCTTATATTATAAAAAGACAAAATAACGATATATGTATGTTGTTGTGGTGGTTGTTAAGTGCAGTGGAGTCATAGGCGACTCATAGTGACCCTATGCATAAAAGACTTGAACACTTGTATAACTTCCATCCTTTCTCCAGGTTCATAGGGTTTCTGAAGGCAAGCTATTTTGGCAGTGTATGTGACTCCAGCTTCCAAGCTTGTTTTAATTAGGGAGCTCCACCAAACACTGTCCACCATGGGTAACCACTGTCACATTTGACACATCAGTGTCACAATGTTCAGCTTCACAGCAACCACAAATTACCTCTGTACAGCAAGTGGACAGAAACCATCTACAACAATATAATTAATTTACAAATATTCCAAGATTGCCAAAAAATAATGGATGATACAAATCAGAATATGGTCACTTTGATGGATGGGCCAAGTGAAGGACAGATTGACTGGAATTAGGCATAAGGAAATTTTCTGGCGTAGGGCAAATGACATCATTAAGAAAGTCACATTAGCTATGAGATAAGCTATATCTTGAGAAATGTTTTCATGATACATATTCTGAAAAATTCATCAGATACAGAATTTTTTAGGTAGAAGTTACATGTGCACATAAAATGTCTAAAAATCCTTGAACTAATCACAAGAATCCTGCATGTTACTGAGTGTGAATTACACCTTGATTTAAAGAATAGGTCTTCCATATCTATCGTCTACTGAGCACCAGAATGTATGTATACCTGCCCCAGAGATAAAAATACGTAAATGACACTCCTGTCTCTGCCCTCCAATAGTCAAAACGTCAAACAAATAGACTTTTCTGATCATTGTAGACTTGGAACTCTACATCTGTCTCTTTATCATTTTAGCATAATCAATACTCTTCTCAGTACAGAAAGTACTCAAGAGAAAGAAAAAGGAAGACTCTAGAAATTGACTTAACACTAATTTAATTGCTTCTAAAAGAAATATACTATAAACACTACTCTAACATGGAAGGCAGTTGATTGGCCAACTAATTGGGAAAGACCCATGTACATGACCATTCCAAATAAAAATTATTAAATAGAATGTCAAAATGATCTCAGTCATTTTAAATGCTAGCAAAATTTACATGAGGAAAATTTAAGTATGACTGTAGTCATACACTGACAGGAAACAGAAAGAAATGAATACTGGTTTCAGAAGAAAATGTGTAATGAGGGATATAGCATTGTAGACGTCAGGTGAATCTTGACTGAAAGGAAATATATCAAAATATTTTAAATTGGCTTGATCAATTTTCCTAAAGCGTTTGGCTATTTTAATCAACAGATTTTAAATAATATCACAAAGAAAGAGAATTCCAGAACATTTTATTTTGCTCATACTGAGCCTGTGCATACACCAAGAAGTAACTGTTGAACAGAACTAGAGGATACATGTGCCATTGAGTTGCTTGTGACTCATAACAACCCTATATACAACGGCTCTGATATCTGCTCTATTCTGACCCCAGATACTACATGATTTAAAATCAAGAAATATGTTGTATTGGTATTAGAGACAAACTCATTAATAAACTTTAATATGCAAATAAAAAAACTTTGCTTCTGAAAATGGAGACTTGAAGATCAAAGACCTTCATCTTTGAATTCAGTATGGATTCAGTATGAATTACAACTCAACACAAAGAAAATAAATCTCATAACTGAACCAATAATAATATCACAATTAATGGAAAGAGAATGATTGACATTGTCAATTATTCCATTTTACTTGGATTCACAGTCAAGGTCCATTAAAACAGCATCCAAAATATCAAATGAGGCAAATTTGCTGCAAACCTCTCCCCCTCCCCCCAAAAAAATCTTCTTTAAAGTGTTAAGAAAGAATTTGTCTTCAATCACTGTGTTGTGTCATCAAGTCAAGCAACGATTCATAACGACCCTGCGAACAGCCAACCTGAACCCTGCTCTGTCCTGTTCCATCTTCACAATCTCTAACACACGAAAGCCCGCTGCTGAAGCCACTAGGTCAATTCATCTCATTAGGAGTATTCCTCTTCTTAGCTGACCCTCCATCTTTCTAAGCATGGGATGTCCCTTTCCAAGGAATATCCTTGTTATCCATGCCCTAATTATGAAAGTCAAAGCTTCTCCATATTTGCCTCCAAGGAGCATTTTGGATGCACTTTCTCCAAGACATATATATTTATTCTTTGACAGTCCATGGCATATTTAGTATTCTTCTCTAGCATCACAACTCAAAGGTGTCAATTCTTCTTCTGTCACATCTATTCATTGTCCAGCTCTCTGTTGCATAGGAGGTAATTGAGAAGACCATGACCCCAATTAGGCACACCTTAGTCTTCAAGCTGACATCATAGTTCATATGCATGTGAAAACCAGACAATTAGTAAAGAAGACCAGGGAATAGTGCATTTGAATTATAGTGCTGGCAAAGAACACTGAATATGCTATGGACATTCAGAAGAGAAAAAACAAAAATGAAATCTGTTTTGGAAGAAAATACGGGGAGATTTCTCCTTAGACAAAAGAATCACTTAATTTTTGTCTCAAGTATTTTGGACATGTTATCAGGAGGGACTAGTCACGGGGTAAAGTAATCATGCTTGGTAAAGAAGAAAGTAACCAAAACAAATTATAAGGGTTGAAACAATGACTGCTATAGAAAGCTCAACCACAGACAAGTGTGAAGATGACAATGTTTTCTTACACATGAGGTGATTAAGAGCTAAGAACAATAGCAAAACCAATTTAATAAAAACTTAGTGTGCTGAGAATCAGGAATCTGGAATTCTATTAACATTCCTCCTCCCACCCCCCACCTGACTTTGTTACTTATTCTTCTTGAGTGTTATATTCTTCCTTTCTAAACCGTATTATCTTCAACTTGCAAATAGTATACCAGCCCCAAATATTTTTTAAGTCCTACATATTTTTCATGCTATTCTTATTATCCACAGCAATTGCATTACTATTATTACTTGCCGTCTAGTCTGTTTTTACTTTCTTCTACAACAGAACAAAATATTACCTCATTCTGTATCATCTTCACAAATTATTGTAATGTCCACAGTTAAGTCCACTGTTATAGCCATTTCATATTTTAAGTATTTTCTAATCTGGAGCAAGGAAGTGAGGGTGAGGGGATTGATCTTCTAGAAATATATCAAACTTACAATTCATAGCAAATTTCATGTGCTAATATTTTGAAATGAATGAACAAATCTTTCTTGCTAACCCATCTTAGTCTGTCAACTGTAGAAATCTACTGTTGCAGAGGTGATCCTCCTCCTGATATTTTAAACACTGGTAGCAAAGACTCCAGCATCATAGCAACACAAGGCACTATAAACAGACAAATTTGCAACAAACTGACACACAGGTGGTGGATCTTAACTGTAATAGTATTTGCTATAAAGCTGCGTACTTCAAAGAAAACTGTTCAATGGAAAGGGACCCATTGTCCATTGCTTGTAACATCAAACAAAGTATTAAAAGAGTTATAGATTGGCTCAGGAGAGGACAGGGTTCAGACCTGCTGTACATAGGGTCACTATGGGTCACAGGCAACTCAACAGCACTAAATAACACAACATTAGACTTTTGGAGAAACTAATACAGGTTTGCCTTCATTTGAAATCTATTTGTTCTTCTATGACTTTTTCAATTATGCTAGTTTTGTGACAAAGTAAATAATCTAAATTCAGAGTTATAGTGAAAACCTTTTGTGGCTTACCAAATCTGGGAAGCTTTCTTTTCCTTTTAAAAGCGAATTATTTTAAGAATCGGGACAAAAATTAAAAAAAAAATCTGCATAATACATTTTCTTATAAACATTTAGAAAACATAAGAGTAAATCTCTCTTTTTTAAGGTGTGCAGAGAAATATAACTTTCATAACTTCCTTATGTTTGGGTTTTTGAAATTTGCTTTTCTCCAAAATTGCTTTGACACTTTAATTAAAGAAAATAAATGAAAACTCAATACTGCTTGATCCTTCACACAATGATACCATACTTCTGAGTTTCTGTTGGAATCTATAATTCTTCCCCTCATCTTTGTCCATGGCGTGTTATTCCTTTCTATACGCTGGCCTCAGCTGCATTTCATCCATTCTTTGTTTTGTTTTGTTTTCCATTAGACTGTACCCTTAACTCCTTAATGTTTTTCTTTGTTAGTTACACCTCATTCTTGTTATCAGTAATTCATTTACTGACTCCCTAGATAAAAACCTAACCAAACACAGAAGGATGAGCAAGATTTGGGCGAAGTGACAGAATATTTTGGTAAAGACTATCTCTCTATCTTGGAGCCTACAACTCATGATATATTTTTTTAAATAATTATGAGTGTGACTGTTTTTACTTCCTCAATCTTTTTGTAACCTTTTGATTCCAAGTGTGAGAATATGTGAATTATTTTGCTTTTTAGTGGCCCTTAAATTGAAGGTCTCAAAACAACTCAAATTTCTCTCTAAATTGCTAAATGCCACTACATCTTCTGACTGACAGGAGGTTTCATGCTTTAAAACAGTCACTTGGCATTCTAAAAATATATCTCTGAAGGATATTTCTAAGTAGCAAAAGGAAAACAATTTGGTGGCAAAGAATTAACAGATAGGGCTATTGCTCTGCTCCTTTTATGCTTCTCTGCTTTGTACCTTTCTGACTTTCATTCTTCAATTGATATATTCACTTACTGATCGATTGATTCACTGGCTCATGAATTTGTTCATGCATTAATTCTTTCCTAACCATGTACTTGCTGCTTACTATGAGTCAGGAAGTTTGCTGATGAGTAACACATAATCCTTGACACAGAGGGGCTCAGAGTAAAAAATACAATCTCTGACATAATTACCCTATGTCAATCAAAATGTGAACACTTCAACTCTTAAAGAAAGGGTTCTTAAAATAGAGAAAACATATTTTAAAATAAAAAAAATTAGTCATGTTGGTATACAAAACTAGAAAGTATTTCGAAAAATATGTTAGTGGCAGCCCAGAAATCCAAAGGTGTTTTCTCAAGAATCTCTTTAAAATGCTAAAAAGCAATGATGTCAGTTTAAAAACTAAGGTGTGTCTGATTCAAGCCATAGTTGTAGATGGACAAACATGTCATATGCAGTGAAAGTCAGACAAGGAATGATAATTTCAGAAGAACAATGGGTGCCTTTGAATTGTGGTATTGGTGAAGAATATATTATGGTATATTTTATATATGGTATTGACTATACCATACTCTGGTGGCTCAGTGTTAAGGAGTTGTACTACCAACCTAAGATTACATGGTTCAAATCCACAAGCTGCTTCACAGGAGAAAGATGGACAAAATATGAAAACTCACTAGAGGGTCAGTTATGAGTAGGGTCTGACTCAAAGGTACATAACAACAACAAATGTATCTTGGAGGAAATGCAACAAGGGTGCTCCTACGGCTAAGCACAATTAATAACAGTGCATCTAAATTCCAAAATCAATCTCCATAATAGTCTATGTGTTTCCTACTGCCAAAGGGGCCCTTTAGAGTAGT
>NW_006399782.1:17536327-17537426 GCF_000299155.1 Elephantulus edwardii | reverse complement strand
TGTTAGCTGACACAGTGACAACAACAACAACAGAAGGGATCATGACATAGATTTTAAGAATGGTATCAGGTAGGGCAAAACCTTGATGTATTGTTCATAGGATGGTATGAGTCAGAGTTGATGTCATAGCACCTAACAACAACATAAGATAGATAGGTAGGTAGATAGATAGAGAGATAGATATGGATATGATAGAGATAGAGATAAAGCTGGAGATACATAGAGATACACAGAAATACATAGAGATACACAGAGATAGATGTTATATAAGTGAAGGTATGTACATGCATTTATATTTAAGAATACTTCTTTCAGCATCATATTACTGCAGACTCTTAAAACTATATTGATAGAAATGAAAATGGCAAAACTCAAGGAAAATGATAGCAAGGCAAAAATTTTAATATAAGATATTCCATAAGACTTTTAAAACACCTATTTAAATTAACTTAATCACATTCACCAAATAAATAAAATATAAACAATGTCAGTTAACACACTGTCATTTAATTTTTAAGGAGGTTATACCATGTTGTGTTTCTTTAACTTATATAAGAAATTACTTTGTTATAATAATAACTGTTCCTCAGTATTTATTTATCATGTTTATCATGAAAAGGTTGTAAGTAAGTCATTGAATAAACACAAACTCTTAGAGTTAGGTAAATTTTTATATGCCAAATATAAGGTAAATAAGATATGTTGTTGTTATGTGTCATCGAGTCACTTGAGACTCATAGTAACTCTATGTACAATAGCCCTAAACTCTGCTCTGTCCTGTGCCACTCTCACTGTCTCCAATACACCCATCCTAATTTCCCCAGTCACTGAATCAATCCACCTCATAGATGCCTTCCCCTCCTGCACTGTCCCCTCCACCCTCCCAAGCATGATGTCCCTCTCCAAGAACCAGTCCCTTCTTACAACACGTCCAAAGTATGTTAGAGCCTCAGGATCCTTGCCTCCAAGGAGCCACCTGGTTTGATCCTTTCCAGGATGAACCTGTTTGTTTTCTTGGCAGTCCATGGTACCCTCAATACTCTTCTCCAGCACCACAGCTCAAAGGCATCAATTCTCCTTCTGTCCTCCTTAGTCATTG
>NW_006399782.1:17524767-17535132 GCF_000299155.1 Elephantulus edwardii | reverse complement strand
CGGGAGTCCAGAGCGAAGGCTGCATAGTGGAGTGGACCTGGGGGGAGGGATTGTAAAACAATGAAAGAATTTTTCTTTTACTTTTCCAAGAGGGGAATGTACTGGGGTGGGAGAGGAAGGGAGAAAAGTACAACAATGAATGAATAGAAATCCAAAGTCTCTGTAAATTTTTATTGAAACTAATAGTAACATTTTTTTTAAATTTATATAGAACTGGGAAAAGAATATGATTGTTTACTTAACTAAAATATGTCTTTGAGATATATTCAACTCTTTGTCTTCTATCTCTTGTTATCCTACAAATTCTGTTTTCTCCTTGTTTCCTTCCTTCCTTCTGTTTATCAAAACATTTTAAATGACTGCTGAAGAATCCATGTGTATTCTGAAAGAAGGATTAAATATAGTATTTTACATTTTATATGGCTTCTTGCCTCTCAGGGGAGGAACACAGCACCCTAGACTCACTTAGGAACAATAAAGAGACCACCACTTAGTTTGAATCATCAGCAGTTACAAATAGTACTCTTATCTTTTCACTATTAATTGAAAATATTCAAAGTTGCAAAATTCTAGCTGTTTTTCTACAAAGTCCCACACTATTTCATTCTGCAGTCTGTTGAGACTTCTGTCTTGTGTCAGCCCGTGGGATTCCCTCTACCCTTTTGTCATTTTTCCATGGCATCCTTATCTACTTGTGTTATGTTCTCCATTCCCCTAATCCCCTTCTTCTCCATTATTTTTCAGAATTATTAACCTGGCTTCTTCTGACATAAAAGTGTGAATGCCACTACCTATTTCTGTCTGTGTTGCCAACTTTTCATGTCCCTGTCATAGTGACACAGTAAATCTCTGACAGCAAATGTCAAAAACTCTCAAACTACACTGTAGGCCAAGTTTAACGAAATTCAATAAGAAGTTAGGGAACCGATTAAAATACTTGCTACCTATTGGATTAAATGGTCTTGATGTCTAAATTGTTTTCTAAATTCTTTCATACTCAATTCTCAAAAGCAAAAGTTTGACTTGCATGCAATGCTTACTAGTAAAAAAAGTTTACCACTTCTATTTTATTATTTTTCCCAGCAGTGTTTGTGTCTGCCTTTAAGTGACTGAAAGTTACCCTTGAGTTAATACCTCTGAAAATTTAAGTATTTTCCAAAGTGATTAGCAAGTGATGGACCTGGGATATAAAATAGAAAAGGTTAGAATTTTGAAAAGTAGTTAAAACACTCCTTAATAACTTTCACCCAATTACTTAAAAACTTTTGACTTTTAGTTTCTAATCTTGATATATGTCCCTTGGAGACAAAGTTCTCTAGTCTCCTCTAATTCTTACTCCTTTGGTGTCTTTAAATATTCTCTCCCTTACTTTAGTGACTAGTAAAAATTGAATTAATTTCCTTATAGAATAGAAATTGCAGCAGATCCACTCAATTTAGTGACAAACTCCAAGCCAATCTTTTAAAATGTTTTTTGAACCTTGGTTCAAAAAAAGAAAAAAAAATTCCTAAAAAAAAAATCTCCTTAACCTTTAAAAATGGTTTGAATGGAAAAGGACAAAGACATCTTTAAAAACAGCCAGAGTAACATCTGCCAAAAGCTAAAAATACCTCATTAGTTTAACAGGCCAAATTTGTAGCCACTATTAAGTCGTAATGTTATTGTGAATGTCCTATGATGGGTTTTGTGGGTAAAGTAATGTATTTGTAGAATTACATGGTAACTCAAAGAGACACTGATAAGCTATATTTTACACTTCTGTTCCGGGTATAGGAAGGAAACATTTAATCCACACGATTTGATCCAAAAGAACTTAATGACATTTGGAAGGACTTTTCCTTTTTCCAGCTCTACTACCCAGTCATACTTCATTCCATATGATTAGGCTACGATTTTGCAGACATAGTGCTCAAAAATGTCAACTAAAGATTAAAAAGCAAACCGAAATGAAGTTGAATTTTGCTAAGCACCTTTTCCAAAACTGTGATGAGAAATTCACTTACTGCTCCCCATGGGGCCCTGACTATGAAGGAGTTGCTTAGATGAAGAATAGCAGACTTATCTCCCTGTAAGGATGGTTCTAAATGCTTTTTTCTCCCTAATTCCTACCATCATTCAGAGAGTACCAGATGCTGCCTGAAATGAGGAAGGGATACAAATGGAGGATTCCATTGTTGCAAAATAAACCAGAGCAGATCATAAGTATAGTATTAGGTAAATGAGAAGGCAGCAAATTTGGGAAGATAACCTACCCAAAACTCACTGTTGCCGTCAAGCATACAGTTCAGAGCAAAACTCCATCAGCTTTCTGAGGTTCCAAATTATTATTAGAAGAGATTGTGATCTTTTTCCCATAATGTAACTGGTGGACTTGAATCACTGACCTTTTGCTTTGTAACCTTACACAAAACACACACACAAACAGGGTTTCTTGGGAAAATAAGAAGAGCTGATAATTGAATTGGTCCTGACTCAACAGCAATGAACAACAGTAAAGACAGATATCTGAGAATAATCAGACATTGCTCCAGTTTGGAGGCTCATGTGAGAAGCTGTTGGATTCTGAAATGTGGGTTCTTCTTGTTTTGGTTGATGGTAGGCTGTGGACTGTTTTGTTGTTTTTATTTCATTCACAACTGTGTGTGAGGTGGTTGGATTTGGCTAGCAATGAGCTGTGGGAGGGAAACCTCTTGTTTAGTGGTAATCAGGGCCTGGTAGGTGGGCCTGTGTATTTAAAAGTCAACTAAGCCCTGACTGAGTCTCCAGTCTGGTATTAACTGTTTGGAATGAACATTATTCTAAGTGGTATAGCACTGGTCTGTCAATTCACTGTATTGAATTAACTTATGGTTGCTTTGATACTGAACTCTGTGCTACTCGTATGTCAAATGCCATAATTGTTATCAATGATAGACAGTGTTTGGTGGAGCTCCCAGATTAAGACAGCTTGGAAGCAGGAGTGGCATCCACTTCCTAAACAGCATGCCTCTGGAAGATCTATGAACTTAGAGAAACAACAATAGTTATAGAACAGGTTCAGGTCTTTTGTTCATTGGGTTGATATGAGTCATGCTCAACTAGAAGGCACTTAATAACAACAAGAACAGTAAAAGCCTGAGTAATTAACAGATGCCATAGCAAATTTTGGATTTCGGTCATTTACAATCAATATTTTTCCAAATTAGTACCATAAATTTTGTGATAAAATTGCAAGAGGAGAAGCATAACTAAAGTGTTGCTATCAGTAAGTATAGGCAAACAAGGCCTATTTTAGTGCTTTGATTAACAGTCTCAAATTCATCACAGAGTTTTCTTTATTATGTAAAAAGTAATACCATTGGAAAAATAAGCAAAGGTTTAGAGAGTGATCAAAGCAGTATTTACAATTTGTCTGGTAGTTAGTTGTGTGCAAAATATGTTGTACATATGAGCTCATTATTTCTCTCTAGCATCCTCATCTGTTAAATGGAGAGAAACATATAACCATGTCATTGTGGTTTTTTGTAAGATTTCAGTGAGATAATTGATGCAGAGTGCCAGACACAGTAAGCCCTTCCATGAAAGTCAGAGGCTGAATCATACATCTACCAAACTATAATTTACATATTTCTTCAAACTAAACATTTCCCCACACATCTTCTTGATTGTAAGCTCCTTGAAAGTAGTCTTAAGTTACTAAGCAGTAACGAAGGCTTTTTATTTTCCCCAAGTAACATTGAGTATGACAGATAATACAGAAATTATATCTGTAATATGGAAGACTCCTAGATTATGTTGAAGATAGGAAGCTCATACTGATTTATCTTTGCTATTTTCCAGCTCTCATTTTTGTCACCAACTCAGCCTGAATCTGAGCTGGAAGCTGAATCCATCACAAGACAGTCAAAACATGCTTGTAAATTTGGTTTTGATTTATTCTAATGAGAGTTTGCTTTCCTTCAAGTTGTAGCAGGAGATGAAGCACTAAATGACATGATTCGGAAAGCAGCTAACACTTCTTTGATATCTTTTCACATGCTGACCTATTTCAATGCTATATACCCCTCAGTGATGAGAATCTATGCAGAATCTGGAAGTGAAATACTTAAGGGATTGCCTCCTCCTGGGAGTGTTTTAGCTTTTCAAGATTCTAGGTCACCTCTGTCCCTGATTCCCAGATACTGGGAATCTATCCCCATTGGGAGAGCAATCTGTACAAGTTTCTTTGTTCTTTTCTTTTTAAGGAGGAGAATTGAGGTGGATAATTATTGGTTTTGCACATTGTAATAGAAATTAGAATACAGAATGGTGTGTGGAGTTGTTCTTTTCATGTATCAAAGATAATGTGCATTAATTTAATTTCATTGATTTTGAGTTAACTGAACCACATCCTAAATAAATCAGTACTCATGTACATCTGAATAGATAACTATTGAATAAAATCCATCAAGGGTATGTAACTGTTCAAGAACTGTGAGGTATCCTGTGGTGGTGGGAGATTGATCAGGAATACTCATAGTTTCTTGAGATTTTTATTGCTTGTTTTTAGAAAGAATGCTATCACTTGAAAGGACTAGTTGAGAACTTCATCATAAATTACTTTCAAGTGTCTGGACATCTTCCTCTTAGGAAGAATTTTTGGTATCAGATACAGAGAAACATTAAATGAACGCAGGATCAGAAACAGGTTCCTTTCATAGAAATGGCACAAACTATGTCTTCCCATACGATGCCTAATCATGATTAGTTTCTACAGAACCCCTGGTAGTAGTGTGGTCAAAGCACTCAATTACTAACCAAAATGTCAGAAGTTTGAACTGCCTGCTCTTTTCAGGAAAAATCTGTGTGGGCCTGCTTCCATAAAGATTCTGTGTTGTTTTAAGAGCTGGTGTGTCGTATGTGACTCATACTCACTGTTGCAGCCGCTATGTCAAGCCGTCTTTTTGAGGTTCTTTCTCTCTTTCAATGAACCCTACTTTTAATAATATGTTGTGTTACCCCTAGGATTGTTACCCCTCAAGAAAACATGCCTAACCTGGTGTATATTAGATGAGTTTACAGTCTTGGAAATTCAATGAGATGATCTACTCTCTCCTACAAGGTCAGAATTGATTCACTGGAAGCAAGTTTGGGGTTTTGTTAGGGTTCCTGGAGACAAGACATTGTTGTTGATGTTACATGTCATTGAGTTGAAACTGACTCATATCCCAGCCTTCCATGAGGTTTTCATACAGCGAGTAAATCACACAGGAGGAAATTGCCCTTTTTCCTATCGTGGAGCGGTTGGTGGGTTGGAACCTCTTGCCCTTTGCATTGACAGTGCAGCTCTTTGCCCACTTTGCTATTAGAATTCCCTGGAGACAAGACACACTGTTCCTAAATTGTCTTGTCTTTTAAGTGTTTCAAATCATAACCCCTGGTGTCTCAACACCTGCCACAATTTCTGCAACAAATACAGGACTGTACTTGAATGAAGGAATGTGCTCTGCAAAAGGGGACGTGGGATGCTTAATTACAACTCCTGCCCAGAAGAAATCAGCATTATTTCAAAAGTTGGAAGGATAAAAAAAATTCAGAATATGGCTCTAAAACCATCCATAAGACGCTTTTCCTTGGTATAACTTTGTTTCCGATTCCTTTTTTATTGTAACACATGAATGTGTCTTTGTGTGCCTGCATTCAGGTATGTATGATCTACACATATGTACTATGTATGTGGGTAGACATACCTGTATTTATCAATTATGTTGTTGTTGTTATTGTTGAGTTGGAAACAACTTATACCTGACTCTCCAAAGGTTTTCAAAGGCAGTGAAATCATACAGGAAGAGATTACCCATCTCACTCCAGAGGAGCAACTAGTACATTTGAACCACATACTTTTGCTTTGGCAGCACAATTCTTTAAAATTAAGCTACCAGTGTTCCTTTTGGCTTTTTACAGACAGAATCTCCTACCAGAAAGCGATTTCATTATCAAACTTTCAATTTGGCAAGATATGTTCCCTGGCAATTATCTAGATCAGTCATTTAAACAACAACAATAGTCCCCTTCTCATTCCTTTTGTCTCATTTAGAGTGATATCAAATAGGCATAATGTAGAGACATGAGATTATTTGTGATCCTGTATGTTGCTGTGTTTGTTTTGTTACTTTAAGTTTCTGAGTGAAACGTGAAAGTTTATAAACCATATTACAAATAATAGCAAATAATTATCATTTATTGTTACAATTAACTGTTTACAGTGTTAAAGCACACCCTTATTGTATGTCTTCACCTACCTCTCTTTTTTTCTTTCCCCTTCTCTTTTTTTCTCTTTCCACATCCCATTTAATCTATAGCGTATATCCAGTTTCAGATTGTTAGTTGCAGTTCACATACTGATTGTCTGTTCTTCAGATTGAGCTTCTCTTCACCCCTGCTTCTTCCAATCCTCTCAAACCTTCCTATTTCTTTAACAGTGGTCTTGTATTGTTCATTTGTGAGTAAGCTATTTTACTCAGTCTTCCAGATTCACCCGTTTTGTGTAGTGTTTCATGACTTCATTGTTTTTCAATGTTGCATAATACTCCATTGTATGAATGTACTACAATATCTCTATTCATTCATTATTTGATGGGCATTTGGGCTTCTTTCACCTCTTTGATATTATGAATAATGCTACAATAAACATGGTTATGCATACATGTGTGTTGCAATGCTGATTTCTTTAGCGTCTATTCTTGGTAGTGGCATAGCTGGTAAAATAGTATAACCTCTATGGAAAGGAGTTTAGAGTTTTCTCAAAACATTGAAAATAGAAATATGCTCCAACTATGCTCCATCTTTTAAACATTTTAACCAACTAGCATTTTGGCAATTGTTTTGGTGGCATAGACTTCATTTTACAATAAGGGAGATTTGATGTCAATGCATTTCACAAAGTTTTCATCAGTTAGCACATGCAAGCACCTACAAATCTGAACACCAGTATGTGGCTCAGTAGTTGGTTCAAGACTTTGGTAATCTGTGAAGTCTCAGTGTCAGTAAGAGTATTTGAAAAATAATGGGGTGACAATGGATTTTTAAGGGAATCTGACTATATCTACAGAGTACTCATTAAAATAGGAAGATGAACTTCCTGCAAGATCAAATGTCTCCGAGAAGATAGAAAATGACTACTGGATCAAATTTGAAATTTGTTACTTTACGAAACACTACATTGATTATTTCAAGGACTAAATGTTGAGGAGAAAAAAAATCTACCTACCAGATGATGAATACTGAAAGAAACTACCGCTCAAGGCTTCTCAAAAGGTCAAAGAGTTGGTGTAATTTAGCAAATAAGAAAGGGGTCATGTATATGAAATATTATGCAAATAAGAGTAGAATAAAGTTTTAAAAAGAACATTACCCTCTTTGATTATGTGTAAGAGCAGAACATCCAGCATCTATAGGTTTTAAGGCTTATTTAAGACAATTTGATCTTGCATCTCTGATCCAGCATGGTGTCAGAATTCCTTTTCTGGCCTATTCACTACTTAAAAAATGATAAAAGTATATATTCAGAGGTCACATCTTGCTAAATCTAAGAGTTTTTGATAGGTAGTATGCTCCCTTTTTATCTTAAATTCTATTTACTCCTAGGGACTTCTCAAATCCTTTCTAGAAAATATGAAGCTAGAGTGAAATACTTTTTTTAAAATTAATAATAAGAAATGGGAAGCTGTGCTTATTTCAACTATACACTTACGTCATATGTGATTGTCTCCCCCTCCCATTTAATTGTCACACTATACATGTCTCAAATGACATAAGTAATTGTAATGTTACAACATTTCAGGGACAAAATAAAAGTTCATCTTAGGCTCAATTTGCTTAGTTGTGAAGTATGTCTGTTTTTCTTTGTCTGTATGTCTCTTTTCTAAAGAGATTGAAAAGGGTTTGGAAAGATAAGAAAACTTTTAATTGGTGCATTCAGCTAAGCAGTTCAGTAACAGAACATTAATTTTTATTTTAATAATGTGATTTTAATTGAATACTTTGCTGGTGCTGCAGTAAATTGGGTCTGTTATTTAAAATTACTCTAAGAAAGATCATCCCCCTTCTGCAACTAATGCCACCCACACTCCCAAAGAGTGTGTTATCTATTTGAAAAAAGAGAGAATTTAAATTGCTATTCCTTGGGGGATTCTTAGAACAAAATGAAATGAGTATCTATAGACTATCAAGTTATTGTTGCAGAGCAACCATAAATATCATTGAAATACAGCTACTTCTGCTTACAATGTGGCAGACACCTCTCAACAGCCACCAAATTCTATTCTCTCTTTCTTTCCACTAACAATCTAAATTGGCTTGACAGAAACAAACATTAACAACAGATAACATTGTAGGTGTGCACATACCTTGCTGACAGACTTGTCCATATAATTATAGATATACAAGTGGATATAAATAAATATATGGGCCACTTAAAAATCATAGGTCTGTGGAAGTGGAGTGCTTTCTTTAAGATTGATTTTACTCTTCCTTTCTCTCTATAATTTTGATAACAACTCTGCAGAATTGTGAAATAACAAGATTGAGGAATTTTAAATGATCACATGGAGTAGAATATTTTTTTTTTCTGATCTGAACATTATCCTGGACATAGAATTGCTCTTTCTCTCTCAGGTGTGGAGTTGGAAGGGGCTCATAGACTTCCCCTTCATTGAATTTCTAAGTCTGTAGATCACACAGAGGGAGAGTGCCTATCTCTCTAAAATAGTTAGTAGTGGAGGGTAGGGAGGAAAATGTGCAATAAAGAATGAATGGAAGTCATTCATGGAAAATCATGGAAAGTTTTCTATAAATCTTCATTAAAATCTCAGTAAGAATAAAAATTAAATTTAAAAAACGTGCAGAGAACTGCCCTGGTACAGCCAGGTGTAGTGGTATAGCACTGGTGTGTCCACTTGCCATACAGAGATAACCTGTGGTTGCTGTGAAGCTGAACACTGTGATACTGATGTGTCAAATGTGTTAACGGTTACCCATGGTGGACAGTGTTGGGTGGAGCTCCCCCCATTAAAACAAGCTTGGAAGCAGGAGTGGCATCTGCTTCCATAATAGCTAGCCTCTAGAAACCCTATGAATCAGGAGAAAGGATGAAAGTCACACAAGTGTTGAGGACTTTTGTTCATAGGTCTCTATGAGTCACCTACAACTCAACGGCACTTAACAACAACAACAACAGCAGAGAACTGCAGTCTCTGAATTAGTAGTGTAATCCCACAGCAGCCAAATATAGTAGTAACTGGAGGTCAAAACCTTTGAAAACAAGATCTTCACACTGTTAACTACTGTTAAATATGTCACTTGTTTTACTAAAACAAACAAACAAACAAACAAAAAACAACTAAGTAAAGCACTATGCAATGTAGTTCAGTAAATAAGACTGAGTTTCTTCTTCTCCCAAACACCTATCTATGCCTCATTGAATCTACTATTCTTTGAAATCACCCAACACAGTTCTTTGATCCAGGCACCAAAGTCTAGTAGACAATTTAAAGTTGTTCCTTTAAGAAACTCTCAATAATTCATTACCATCAAATGAGAACCAACTCAGAACTGGCCCACAAGTGCGTTTCTGTAAAATCATGGGAAGAAATAGCCCATCTTTCTTCTGCAGAACTGCAAGTGGATTCAGAGAGCCAAGGAGATGCAACCTTTGAGTTCGCAGCACAACTCCTTACAGAATAGACCACCAGAATGCTATTATATTTTGTGTATGCATATTGAAGATTAAAGGTTCAAATCCACCAGATGCTCCATAGAAAAAAGCTATAGCAATATGTTTCCATAAACTTAGAAAACTAGAAACCTTCTTTGTTCTTTTATGTCACCATGAGTCGGACTCAAAGACAAAGGGCTTTTGTGTTCATATTAATGTTTTAATGTGTTTTCAATCTTATTAAGGAGTCCTAGTGGTTCTGAGGGAGAAAGACAAGCAATATTTTCTTGTGTGAGTTACCACCTCAGAAACTCAATGGGGGGTCAGTGATGAGTTTGTTCTGACAAAAAAAGCAGTGAGTATTTGAGTGCCATAATTTCTTATATCTTTTACTGATAAGCAAAATGTTAATGATTAAAATTCATCAACTATTCCAAAGGACAAAGATGATTAAGATCCTCCCATAAAGATTTGCAACTTGCCTCAAAAAGTAGACAGAAGTTTGCCGTAAATCTAAATTTACTCCATGGTAATGTATTATTTTTTTTTTGTTTGTTTAGTTGTATTAACAAACACAGTCATGTTTACTTGTAATTTCTTTGGATATCTTACTAAATTTTGCAGAAGTATTTCCTTGCAGATATTTTATTTATGGAATTTAAATGTTTGTAAACAAGACCTGGCCTCAAGCC
>NW_006399782.1:17481063-17518385 GCF_000299155.1 Elephantulus edwardii | reverse complement strand
ATATTTTGGCTCCTGTGGGTTTGGTTTAATTTTCCTCAAATTCAGCTTGAAGGATATGTTCCTTTTTATTTTTACTCCCTTTATTTCTCTTGAAATCCAAATAGTACTATTCTCACCAATGGACCAATTGGCAGCATCAGGATTGATGGTGAATAGATTAAGATTGTTCACAGCTTTTGTCTGCTTCGCTTCACAGTCAACACTCTTGGCACCAGCAGCCAGGAAATTAAAAGACGTATTGTGATGGGAACGTCTGCTGTTAGGGACCACTCCAAAGTGCTGAAGAGCAACGGTGTCTCTTTGGAGACTAAGGTGTGTCTGGTACAGACCATGGTCTTTGAAATCACTTGTTATGCATCAGAGAGTTGGACAATGATTGGGGAGGATAGAAGGAGAATTGAGGCCTTTGAGCTTTGGTGTTGGAGAAGAGTATTGCGGGTACCAGGGACTGCTAAGAAGACAAACAGATTCACCCTGGAGAGGGTTAAACTGGCCTGCTAGTTGTAGGAAAGTAATCTGAGCCTTAGTCTAACATACTTTGGTCATGTTGTAAGAGAGATCAATAATTGGAGAAGGACATCATGCTTGGGAGGGTAGAAGGCAGGCACAGGAGGGAAAGGCCCTCTATGAGATGGATTGATTTCGTGACTGGGGTAATTGTGATGGGTGTGTGGAGACAGTGCGATTGGCACAGGACAGAGCGGAGTTTAGGGCTGTTGTACATAGTTGTCGCTATCAGTCATAAGTGACTCGATGGCACACAACAACAACAACAACTATTTAATATACTCTTTTATAATGTAAATAGACTTCATGTTCCTAAATTATAATGCTCTGATCAATGTACTAACAGCCAAAATCAAGGAATTTAACAGTACAAGTTATCAAGAATTTTTACACTTGTATCTATAGATATTATAATTTACATGTTATAAACCATTAAGTAATAAGTAGTAAAACTTGGACAAATCAAGGATGGTGAAGCCGAGCCACATTGGTCCCTCACTGTTAAAAATTGACCAGAGATTTTTTTCCCTCTTGCTAAAGTCTTAGTAAAACATGCATATATTATGGTGGTATAAGGTGGTGTGTGAAAATATGAAGCATAATGCATGGCATGTTTTGATTACTTAACAAATGTCATGTTCCATTTGTCTATTGATGAATCTATCTGTACATCACGTTTGCAAATTCACTATTTCTCGTACACACTATTTAGACATATCAATTGCATTAATCATATTGCATGACCATCATCCTTAAATATTATGAAATTTCTCAACACTGTAAACAAATCTCATGTGAGCTATAAGTTTAGAATCTACACCTCAATACAGAATTGTTTTCTTTATTCTTCTGCCCAACACCTATGGTATTTGCATATGCATACCTTGAGAGGAAGAAGCAAAGGGGAAGGAACTTCAGAAAAAAAAAAAAAGACCAAACTCTTTGTACATTTTCACTTGATTTACAAAAAATACATTACTATCTTATGGTCACTCAGAACGTATATGGGATTGAAATATAATGTTGAGTTTAAAATAGAAAATAAAAATCCTTGAAAGTATAGAGCAAAGGACTAGTAAATGCCGTTATTTTTATCATTGAGTTGGAACTAACCCATGGCCGACCCTCCATTGAGTTTTCAGAGACTATTAATCATACAGGCCATGGTCTTTGCAATCACTTGTTAAGTGTCAGAGAGTTGGACAATGACTAGGGAGGATAGAAGGAGAATTGATGCCTTTGAGCTGTAGTGCTGCAGAAATTGAGGGTACCATGGACTGCTAAGAAAAAAACCAGATTCTTCCTGGAGAGGGTTAAAACAGGCTGCTCCTTGAAGGCAAGGATTCTGAGGCTTCGTCTGACATCCTTTGGACATGTTGTAAGGAGGGACTGGTCCTTGGAGAGGGATGTCATGCTTGGGAGGGTGGAGGGACAGCAAAAGAGAGAAAGACCCTCTATAAGGTGGATTGATTCAGTGACTGAGATAATCAGGGTGGGGAGGTCAGAGACAGTGTGATTGGCACAGGACAGAGAAGGGTTTAGAGCTGTTGTACAAAGGGTTGCTATGAGTCGCAAACGACTTGGTGGCACATAACAACATTATTAATCATACAGTAGTAGATTTCTGAGCTTTCTTCTGCAGAGTGATTGGTGCATTCGAGTCATGTATTTTTGTGTTGGTAAGCACAATGCCTTAACACTTAGTCACTAGAACTCCCTTCAAACATTGTTAGGACCTTTAATTCTGGAAAGTGTTTTTCTTGTATCTCCACAGATACTTTAACTGGTAACAAGTGAGGATTGTGAGTACAGTAGAAAAAGGGGAAAAAAATCATTTAAAGTGTTGGGGAATAGAATGTCTATTTTATGGGTTCTATTTTATATTATGATATCTTTAGTTCTTTCCTTTGAAAAGGGGCCAATATTTACTTTAAGCCATAAATATGTTTTAGATTGTGTGGCAACTCTAAGATTCTCCTTTTTATGGTCTTTTTCTGTGAAAAGTTTTGATTTTTCTTCCTCTGGGGCCTACAGATGAGGTGAAAAATAATTCTAATATTATGAGACTATTAAGATAGTAGAATGCTGGACAGCCATACACATAGAGACAGTTTAGGGGCATTCAGCAAAGAGAATGTCTGTAAGACTAATGTGTGCATTCTGAACCAAAAGACACGTACGTAATGATTAATTAGTTGTAATCCTGGAATAAGCTTTAGGGGTGTGTATGTGTGTGTGTGCATGCACACTCAAATATGGAAATATTCATTCCAACACTCTACTGGATACTAAACAATGTTGCAAATTAACCATTGTGTTTAAGAAAATGAGACAAAGGAATAAGACTGGAGGAGTCATCCATTCATATCTGGACTGTAAATTGGTGATTAATAGAAAAACTTTAGCTAGAATAGTGTCTTTTTTATTGAGGAAATAATGCATGGTAAATAATCAAGGTTGATCTTGAAGCAACTTAATGAAGTCTAACACTTCTATAACAAACAACTGATCAATACTCTTTGCATTATCACTTATTTAAATTGCTAATCAAATCACCGTTCTGATATATGCTCCAGGTATTTACTAAACATAGTTTGTTAAAGAAAACAAACAACAATTTTTCTTGAAACTAATTTACTATAAAATTGAAAATTTGTAAAAGAACAGCAAATTGAAAAAAATAAAAAGCTTTAGTAGTATGGATACAATCTTTGGGATCCAAAATTTGTATGTATATATGCAGTATGAAATTTAGAAAATAATTTCAAGTTATTGAAAGCTAAATGATATATCAAAAAGCATTATAAAAATTAAAAACATGATATTTCCTTTTGGCAGAAATAGAAGTGTTTTTAGCCAAGGTGGGGGGGGGGAAGTAATTGCATTCCTTGGATGAATTTTTTTCTTACCTCATGGTTTTCCTGCCATATTTTATCTACTCCTGCTCACTTTTGCCAAACATTGAAAAAGAGTATAAAATGAGAGCTTTTAGTGTCGCTTACTTGAAGCAAGTCCTATGTGAGCACTTTTCCCCTCCTCCGCTATGCTGACAGGGTCTTATTAGCTTTGCTCTTCACTACTTTGTTCATATCTAGTTTGCTGAGTCACATACCATTCTACTTTCTATCCTCTCCTATCAATTGGCAATCAATCTGTAAAACAGAATACCCTGCTTAAGGATTTTCCAGGAGCTCTTCATTGCTTCTCAAAGGCAAAAATATCTAAATCTAGCATGCAATGCCCTCCCTAAACTTGCCTTGCCATGTATGTTTTGAATTTTGTGTCTTGCTTTTCCTGATCTCTTTTTCTACAGTCTAACTTGTCTCAGAAATACACTACATCCTTCCTATATTCCAAGAATACATCTATTTATGTTAAGAGACATGAACCTTCCTCAGGTTCATGTCCTTGTTTGTCCATCCTCTTTGTCACCATGCAACCTTCTCTTCCTTACAGCCTTATATATCAAATCTCTACTTTTGTGAAAAAGAGATCACATGCCCTCTCTTTCAGGATTGTCTCTCATCATTATGACTAGAGGTGATTTCTCTATTTGTTGTGCAATTCATTGATTACATCACCTGGATAATGTTTTTCACGTGGTTTTTTGTGCTATAATTCTTGGTGCATTTCTATTAATTCTCTTTCCAGACTAAAAGCTAGTTGATTATGGTCATTGTCATTTCTTATATATTTAACAGTTAAAATAACACTTAGGGATATTTAATAGACATTTATTGAAGGAGAGAATGGGTGAATGGTAGTAATCTCCACTTGTCCACAAGACATGGTATCTGACAACAATGAGAGCTATTAAGTGCTCAACTGAAAACTGGGAGAGAATTGAGCTGGAGATTCTTCAGAGGATGAAAATATGTATTCATTTCCCAATTGTAGAATTAAAAACTATGGGAACAGAAGCCTCTAAATGAATATTTCCACTGGGTGGCTAAAACTATTGTATACAAACATTTCATCTCCTTGTCATGTCACCCTAAGGATTTCTGACTCAGACTTCAGACATCCATGAAATATATACTTTATAACTCAGTGCCAATGCAATGAAACATGTTAGCAGACTAGTGGCCAAACAAGTTTGAGTAGATTGAATATTACTTCAAAAATGTTTCATATATTTAATATTAAATAATGTTTGTTTCAAATTAATGTTACCCATGGTGGTACAGTCCTTATTAAAAAGATAGCTCAATTGTTCTGTGTTTGGGTCACTAAAGGGGAGAAAAATCAATGATTATTCACTATTTGCAATACTAATAATACAGTCTTTTGATAATGATTTAGTATTAATATTTATTTTCACTTTTGTTGTTCAGATACTGAGAAAGGATTAACTTTCTACAGGATACTTGTGCAGTATAGATCTGCCCATAGTGTATGGTGTGCTCTCCTGGAGAAGAGAACTTAGTAGAAAATAAAAAAAAATTGATATACAAATTTTATGCACACAATAAGATGATACATGATCTGATTATTTAGAACATTTCTATGTGTCTATCATGTTTTGGTTGCTGTATATCATCAAGTTGAAACCAGCCCATAACTGAACCTCCAACAGGTTTTCAGAGGCAGTAAATCACACAGAGGTGATTGCTCGTCTGTCTAACTAAGACTACTTATTTTAATACCTAATTTTTCTGACATCAGATTTGGTAATTCTCCTTTAATATAAATGACTGCTCCTAACAACTTAATGATATACTATTTCTTATTATATCATTACTGTTAGATTTTCCAGTAACAGATTTGGTTGAAATTAGCTTAAAAGAGATTAATATTATTGCAGTAGCTGTTATGGATTTTTTAAATAAAGTTTATTTTAAATAGCTGATAAAAATTAAAACTCCACAAATCAATTAAGAGTAAATTGTCTCTGAGGTCCAAGAGAACTGTAGTACAATGCACTGAGATCTCAGTCGGCATGCTTTATTGAAGACATTCAAATGGAATGTCACGTTTAGCGGATGCAGATCACAGTATTGAGGGAAGAGTAAGTGTAACATGGAAAATTAAGACAACTGGGAGTAGAAGAGAGTAAAATAGAAGACGAAAACACATAGCAATAGTGTAATGCTCTACTATTGAGTTCACATGTTACTGATTAGAAATAAAGATGGAGGATAAACTAGGAGATGAATGTATTACATATTAACCAAAATTATAACCTTTTATTTAGTGGAGCACTCTCTCTTTCTCTAAAACACACACAACACACATACACACACACACACAAAAGCACAAGTAACTTGTTTAAATATTATATCAGAAAATGTCTTTTCTCACCAAGAGCTAGAAAGTATTAATTAATTAGTTAATTAATTAATTAGACTTTGTAGGCCTAAAATATCTGCCCCAGCTACTTAGTGTTTACAGGGAGCACGTAACAGTACAGGTAATATATAAATAGATTGTGTGCTGGTTTTTGTTTATGGACTGTAGTTGCGTACCCCACTTTCCTTACGTACTTAATTAACTGTCTCTAAGCTTTTAACAATAACATCATTTTAGTTTTTCCATAAAAAAGAACAGAGCAAATGAATGAATGGTTTGTCTATAGCATGATGAGTAAGGAATGAATTTAGTTCCAACACATTTGCTTTCAAAAAGAACATTTCATCAGAAAGAAAGATTCATAGTGACTGTAAATGTTATGTATCAACTTGAGGAGGCTATGATTCTCAGTGGTTTGGACTAAAAGTTAGTGAAAAGCTGCACTGCAATTCCAAAATCAAGACAGTTCAAATCGACCAGGTGCTCCACAGAAGGGTGGGAAATCTCCGCCCATGTGACTTATTATCTCTAAAAACATGCTGGAGGGTCAGCTATGGGTTGGTTCCAACTCAAAGGCCCACCACCACAACTCTCCATGATGTGATCTGTAGTGTTAATCAGTTAATCAATTTAAAGTGAGTGTCTCAGGGAATAAAGTCTGTCTGTCTCTTGTATTTCAGACCTGCACTCTTATTTGTTGTCTGGAGGTCTTTGGATGCAGGCCTGCAGGAATCTTCAGGTCTGCTTCAGTAGTCTTAGGTCCGCTGCTAATCTAAAGATTTTGAATTTGCCAGTCCTCATAATCCTATGAGAGAACTCTAGTGGCGTAGTAGGTAATGAGTTGGGTTACCAACCTAAAGGCAGGCAGTTGGAATTCACCAGCAACTCTAAGAGAGAACAATGGGGAACCTCCTCTTATGTAATTTATAACCTCTTAATAGCTACTAGAGGATCAGCTAGGAGTCAGTTCCAACACTACATCAATAAACAAGTGTGTGATAAAAAGGTGAGCAATTTCCTCTCATCCAATTAAATTATCTCTGAAAACCCACTGGAGGGTCAGCTATAGGTCAATTCCAACCCTACCTTAACAACCATGCTAATAGAACTTGTAAATAAGTTGCTTTTTAGTTGTTAATAAGTATTTTTATAGTTATGACTTGATTATTGCCCAAATGTAAGGTACATAGTTAGGCATTCCAGAAGGCATTTCCAATTTGGCAACCAGGTGAAATTAGTATATGAAAAATTAATGACAAGTGTTCCTTTATATATGATCAGGACATTTTCGATCTCATACTAGTTAGTGTAAACATCACTTCTCCCCACCCTCTCCAGTAGTAAGAGAAAACCTTGTAATTTTCTCCTGTGGTTAGTACACATTTTCATCTGGTATAGTCAGGAAAATAAATATTAGTATATTAACCCTGTTTAATAATTGATTTTTTTCCAAAGATCTTTCAAAGGTCTTTCAATATGTTTCAAAATAGTCTACTCAGATTGGTGATAAGCCTTATAAAGCACAGACAGCACCCTCTGTGTGGTGGCTCTGATAGAATTCTAGAAGACTCGGCAGTTTCAACTGCATTTGTCCTTCATTTTTCCTCTTTTTTAATATTTCTACATGTTATAGTCATTTATATTTGATTTATGTTTCTCCTAATAGAGAAAGAACTTTTAGTTGTAAGCTCAGGTGGAAGCGAAGGATCATGATTGATTACAGATCAAGGAGGTTGAGTGCAGAATGCAAGTTCTGCTATTAATGTGTAGCGTCATCTAAATTGCCTGCGCTTTGTATTCTTCATCTGCTAAAAAAAAAAAAAAGCAAGCTTCTTGATGACTTCCAGGAAACCTTACATCTCAGGATCATGTGAAATACTTTAGAAATGGGAAATGCTGAGGCCTCAAACAGAGTAAAGATAATGAAGAAAAGGCATTATTTATGCTGGATGCTTTTTAGAGGCAAAGATGAGGAAACTTCAAGTCACAAACTTTGGGCATTGTATTAGGAGGGGCTAGTCCTTTGAAAAAGACATCATGATTGGAAGGGTGGAGGATCAGCAAAAGAGAGAATGATAGCCCTTCAACAAGAAAGACTGACACAGTGACTGTAGCAATAGGTGTGAGTATATCAGGTAAGCCTGATGGTGAGTGCCCCAGGATTTATAGGGCAGTAGTGGCATATAGTAGTAAAAACTTGGTAGTTCCTAACAACAATATTTTCCTCTTATTTTAACTCTGTGTGTCTGTCTCACTCTCTGACACACACACCCCTTACAAGAATTTAATGGTCTGGCATCTATATATTGTATCCAAAAAGTCGTGCCACATTTGTTGAATTCTAAAACATTTTACATTATCTAAATAAAGGAGTGATACAGATAGGTCACCAGGTGAATGGATAAATTTAGATATAGGTAAAAATTGCATAGAAACAAGGACTATGAATGATATTAGTGAAGTGCCTTGGCTTTGATACCTCTTGTACTCTTAATGCTGCACAAAATAGCATCCTGCATGGTGGCTCTCATTTGAGCCTAGAAGGTTCTGAAACTTCAAAATGAGTAGGTCAGGGATTATGTGAGAGAGGGTAGAAGAACTTAGAAAGCTAATCCATCACCAAGATTTAGAAAAGCTGCATTGTATGCACAGAATACATTCTGGCTATGTTATAAGTACAAGGAGGAAGAAATAAAGGTCATTCAGTTGTGTCAGTTAATGGCAGTGATTAATTGTAGGACAAGCCTAGAACTTATATGCTGGGTACATTTTGCAAATTCTGTGATATTGGCCTAAAAATAAAAAAGTAGCATTCTCTGTGAGAGCTAAAATCAGAATGAGATACAAGCACATAGTGAATCCTTGTCATTTATTTTTTTGTAATTTCTTAGGAGTATATAGATACAGAAAAATGTACAGCCCCTCTTAGAAATACTAGCAGAAAAATCTTTCTTTCAAATAGAGAGGACTAGAGTGTTGGAATACCTCTAATTTTCTAAGTAATTAAACCATAAACAACAGAATAAACAACTTCAGGAATCAGTCTTCTGTGTGTTTTATTTGCAATTAGATTTCACAGATTTTAGAAAGATTCACACATCTGAAATTCCAGAGGACAATTCTTGTTTAGTCATTTCCGTTTGTCTCAAGTACTGGAAAACTCTCTCCATGATACTGATCTTTGCTTAGCTAACTACACTTTCATCATTCAGAATCAAATACACTGTTAGCTCATCAGTGATGCACTGTGAGACATTCTCCTATATTTGGTTTGCTTGCGAGTATATTTCCAAGATTTGAATATGTAACACTTGTGTAGCTTGGGCCCCAAGTACCTTTATAATTGTCATTCTTCTTTCTTTGACATTGTTAAATATTTTAAAAAAACAAGACTACTGTTAATTATGCCCAGATATAGAAAATCAGGGGGCAGGTAATTTTCTACAGAGATCCCAATTCATTCCAACCGCTAAGATGCAGAAACAGTTGCCTTATTTTCCTGACATGAAACAAGATATATTTGTTTAACTTGGTTTATTCTGATATGTATTCACTTTGTTTGTGTTTTCCCTCCTCCTTATTCTTATTCTCTATACCATGCATCTCTTTAATGCTTGTGCAGTCATCTGGAAAATTTAGTGAAAGGGGAGGGGGGAAGATTCTGCCATTTCAAAGGTAAATGAGGTTAAGCTGCCCAAGGAAGCAAAGTAACAAAAAAAAATCATGTAGTAGATGAGACCTTGCAGGCTTTTCATTTAGACTGGTCTCTTCCTTTCAATTTAAATTATACCCAAAACACTCCTACACTAGAAATATTTCTAATTTTTAAATGCTTATAAAAAGCCTCATAGCTTCTTCAAATGCTTAACTTGTTTTCTAATAGATAATCCCTTTCAACAGGGTAAAAGCCCTTGCTGTCAAAACAGTTTTCCTTATGTAGAACTCAATTCTTGCATACTCTTTCTTTGTGGATTTTGAAACTCTGTCTTACATACTTTGCGCACTTGGCCAGGAGAGATTGGTCCTTGGAGAAGGACATTATGCTTGGAGGGATTAGAGGGATAGTGCAAGAGAAGAATATCCTGGATAAGATGAATTGATACAATAATTGGAACAATTGGAGTATGTACATCGGAATTAGTGAGACTGGCTCAGGGCAGGGTTCAGAGCTGCTTAGTAGGATTGCTATGGGTGGCAGACTACTCGATGACACATAACAACAACAACAATATCTAGGAATATTTAGAATTAATACTTTGGGCTACATGTGATCTCCAGAGTGATTTGTGTTTCTTTTTTTTTTTTTCCTGCAGAGGAGAAAAGACACAGAAAACTTCTTTTTCCTCTTCAAATATTTAGAAATAAAGAAAAAAGGTGCTGTGAAGTATGTATGAAGTTTCTTGACTCTACCAGAAGGCAAAAGGATGTTGAAAAGCCATGCCTCATATTCCTTAAATTTAACTATGATAGAAAAGTTGTATGGTGAAGAGAGACTTCCTCCCCAATTTTAGATTTAATTGTCCCCAAGGTTGTAATATCTCGAGTGGGGAAAAAAGTTGATCACTAGTTTTTAATAAGCTTTAGGACTGAAAGGATGATCATATGAAGCAAGATGATGAGACTGTTGTCTCACATACTTGGATCCTTTTATCAGGAAGAACCAGTCTTTAGAGAAGTACATCAGGCTTGGTACAAATAGGGTCAGAGAAAAAGATGAAGACTCTTAATGAAATCAATTGACAGTGATTTCTGCAATGGACTGAGCACAACAGCAACCATGAGGATCACACAGGACCGAGAAATGATTAATTCTGTTATATATCGGATTCTCTGAATGTTAGAACCAACTCAATGCCATTTAACAATAACAACAAAACATAGACACAATTTCCAAGGAATTAAAGTAATAGAATAATTGAGTTATACTTTATATTCTTAAAGTCTACCTGAATCACTTAATCTAATAATAGTTCCTTCATTGTCATGACCTTATTTAAAGTTTACAGAGCAAATTAATTTGCCATTCAATACTAATACACACATTGTTTTATAATATTAATTGTAATTTTCTCAATGTTACAGTACTCTTCCAGTTTCCTGCTCTTCCTGCTGTCTGAGCTTTGTTTTGTGGGAAATGCTGGTCTTTTGCTCTTCTACAGTTGTTTTGAGCAGTTCAGAAATCAACGTTGTTATTGTTTACTTTATAGACCTCTCTACCGTATGCCTGTATCTCTAGTGGTGGAGAGCGGGTTAGACCCGGATTGAAGAACAGCAAAGGACCACCAGGCTCAGGGGATGCACTCTATCAGACCAATGTATTTTAGCTGGTAGCCCAACCCAAATCTCTTCAATTATGTGTGATCCAGCTGATACACTGCACGACAACAAACTGCTAGATGTGTGTAAATGGTGGATCAGACCTGCACATGTAGTATTTTTTTCATTATTTTGAACTTTGTTCAACATTTTTCTTTCTCTTTATTCATAATCTTCTGTCACGATCCCAGTTAAGAGTGACTAGGGGCGGTGTCTAGGCACCCTCTAGTCTTTCTTGTCTATTACTTGTCCTTACAATGCCTCGGCTAGTAGGAAAATGCTATGTCTTTTGGGGAAAAGTATATCACTTTATTGCTGGTCCTGAAAAATGAAAAAAAAAAGGTTGTATTTCACTTGCTCACTATTACCTATTGTGTTATTATATTATTATTATATTATATTTAAGTTATTATATTTCATGTAATTAAAATGTCATCAACTGTATTGACTTCTCCTATCTTCTATTTATACTTAATCTCAGGTGATCTCTAATTTCTAGACTTTCAATATTAATACTAAATTAACAAAATTCTCAATTGTTGTTAATGCTGTTAGGTGCCATCGAGTCAAGTATGACTCATAGCAACCCTGTGAACAAAAGATCTGAACCCTGTTCTGTCCTGCACCATCCTTATACTTCCTGACACACAGGAGCCTATTGCAGCAGTCCTCCACCCTTCCCAACATCATGTTCTTCAGCCCCTCCTAGCAAAATGATCTCATCATTCTTGCCTCCAAAGAGCACTCTAGCTGCACCCTCTCCAAGACATATCTGTTTGTTCTCTTGCATATACATGGGATGTTCAATGTTTTTCCCCAACACCACAGCTCAAAGGTGTCAATTCCTTTTCTGTCATCCTCATTCACTGTCCATCTTTCAGATGCATAGCAAGTGATCAGAAAGACGATGGCCTGAATCAGACACACCTTAGTCCTCAAATTCTCAATGTATATGTAAAATAAATATAACCTCTCGGTTTATCAAGATTTTCACAGATAACTAATAGGCATATCTATACAGCTGTTTAAATAAGAATTTTTAATATAACATGCTCCAAACAGAATTGTTCATTTACCTTGACTATTTCAAATTTCTCTTGCTCTACTATTTTACTATCTTTAGTAAATGACAGTTCATTATGTTATAATTTGAATTAAAAAAAAAAACCACATACACAACTCATGGAATGCTTATCCTTATATTTCACCAATGCACAGATAATACTGTTTTCTATTAAATGTACCCCAAATTGACTACTTATTGCAATTAGCATAACTAAAAACCCCATCTAAGCCATTAATTTATTTAGCTGGATTATAACAATGACCTCATCTAACATTTTTACTTTCACACTAAATTTCACAGTCCAAAGGCATTTTCTACTCACAACCCAGAGTGTTCCTTTAAAAATGTCGAGCTATCTAATTCTCCTTGAAAATACTCAATGGCTTACTATTTCAGTTTTGCAATATGTATCTCTTGTTGGTATTACCTACTAATAATTTCTCTTTACTCACTCTTTTCCAAGAATATTAGAAAAACTTGCTTGTCCTTGCCTTCTTCCTATAAGCAATTTTATGCACTACTTTCTCTATCAGGAAAACTCTTACCCCATATCTTTTCTTTTATGTCTCCTCTTCCCACTTTCTCAGGCTTCAGCTCAAATAACAATTTATCTGAAAGACTTTCCTTAAGCATCTTGTTTTAAATATCCTGTTCATTCCCTCTTATCTCTTTTACCCAGCTTTATTTTAATCTTAACATTGAAACATCATTAAAAACTCTACAAACTCTTCAAGAGCACATTTTTTTTACATTATTTAATACTAAATCTAGGCTATCTAGTCCAATATTTAAGAGAATGAAATATTTTGTGATACATTCTCAAACATTAGAAATTACTTTCTGGGAGATGAGAAATACTCCTCAAATCACAGCTACTATTTATGCAATGAGCAATTTACATAACAAGTAAACTGCATGAAGGTCTAATGGTCTAGTGGTAAAGAATTGCACTGTCAATCAAAATAACAAGTGAATTCTTATCCTAATTCTATAATTTTGAACTAAGGGAAGTTAGGGAAAAGGTAGTTAAAGCTTCCCAGAATTTTCTATTTTATTAATAACTAAATAATCCATTTATTAATTATGTCAGCATTAAACAAATATTTATTGTCATATAAAATACTTAACACTTAAAGAACATAAATGTAATTGAGAATTTGTCCTCTGAAAGCTTATTTACCTAACACCAAGATTAAGATTTGCAGCAATCAAGTTGAATTTTGTAGCAGTTATTTGTCTTTTACATATTACTAACATAAATTGCTTTGCAAATAATAAAAATACAATGTATTTTATTAAAAAATAATATTAAGAAAAATGCTAAACCAGATTGCATTTATAAATGTTTGAGAACCTGAACCTTAATTGTTCTCTACATAGATACTTAGAATGGTCACAATCCTTGAACTTATTTAGGTTTTTCAAGTGTCATTTTTTAATTAAAACTATAAAATCTGTCAAATCTATATATTTATATATGTAGTTATATTATAGATTTGACAGGTTTTATAGTTATATATCTATATAAATATAATAGCTTATTTTATATATTAATTGCATTACTCATTAAATTATGACTTTTTATATATATTTTTAAACTGAGAGGAATAATTACCACAGCATTACTTCACTTTTGAAAAAAGACTTCTGAGTGACAATAATTAATGCCATGGTACATTTTTTTATTCCTCTATATAATAGCAATAACCAAACAATGTTACTTAATAATAATTTTATAAATGTGGAGATATATTTCAAAATGAGAGATAAAAGCATAATCTTAATTAAATCTTAAAAAAGCAACATAAATTTGAATTATAAAAAAATATCAAGATGTGGGATTGCAATAGTATCTAATAAATATTATAAAGAACCATTTAGAGAGATGAGACCACTGAAACACTCTAAATGGTGATTAAGACAGATAAATATTTATTAAATGTGGCTGTAATTTATTAAACTGTGTTGGACTAAACAAATGTAATTTGAGATCTGAATCATTTCTCATTCTGATGTAGACTTCATTAAATCTGAAGTCTTGCCTTTGAAAGAATATCATATGTTCCTTTCCATTTCTTATCTCTGAAATATCAGTTTGATTCTTCAGAAGGCTCTGAAAGTCACAGCCTCAAGTCTCTGGATTATCAATGAGGTTGTTCTATTCCTCCAGTTCTGGCTAGAGATGATAACTCATCACAGGGAACATTAATTTCTGTAAGGGCAGAGATCTTTGTCATTATCAAGTCCTAGAATAGTATCTGACTCATAGTGAGTGTTCAATAAATAGCTATATTTATATTTATAAATGGATGCCAGCTATTTTTTCATCTCCAAAATGAAGTGATTCAACTATGGAAGCTTTTTTCTTTTCAATAATAGTATCCAAGGTTAATTACTTTGACATTGATAAGCATTCTCTGAAAAATCTTTTCTATGACCCAAGATGTTTTGGAAACAAAGGATTAAACAAAGTAATTGGCTTTCATTATTGTAGGAGCATATGCAGCACTTTTATCTGTTAATATGTATTTATAATCCAGGAAATAAAAAGCATAGGCATTATCTTCAAATCCTTCTTTTCCTACAAAGCATCTGTAAAATGTTAATGCATAATCAAACTTTTTCTTTGCCATACACATTGACTCTTAAAAAAGTTCTCTTCTCTGACAATTGCTTAAAGTGGATTCATTTAGTGATTTCAACAAATTCTTTTAAACATCATATTCTCAACAGTTTCCTGAGTTGTATAGAGAAATTAATACTTTTTTATGTTGCTGTTCTTATCAACATGGACAAAGTTGAGATTTGAAACATTTTTAAAACATGATGTCATGGAAAACCTCACAAATATCAATGGTTTTCCTGTCTCTTGACTGTGCTTTTCTGTGGGAAGACCTTGGATAATTTATAATCCCTTGGCTTCTCTCCCACTTTAGAATTAAGTCTGAAACTCAGAATCAAACCAACCAGGAGGGACATAACCATCATGGAGGAGCTATTCTTAAGCTGCTAATTATATCTATGTTTTTTATTAGGTGTCATTATTAACTGATATAGAGCCTTTTCAGAAAGTAGCATACGATCAGGAACCAATAACAATAAAGGAAGATGTTCAAGCTGCTCTGAAGGAACTGGCAAAAAACAATTCCCCAGGAATTGATGGAATTCCAACTGACATATTTCAACAAACAGATGCAGTCTTGGACATGCTCTTCAGGTTGTGCCAAGAAATCTGGAAGAAAACTACTTGATCAGCTGACTAGGAGAGGTCCATATTTATTTCCATTTCCAATAAAGATGATCCAACGGAGTGTAGAATTTATCAAACAACATCACTGGATACCACATGCAAGCTAAATCTTGCTGAAAATTTTCCCAAAACAACTGTAACAGTACATAGTCAAAGAATTTCCAGAAATACAAGCTGGATTGAGAAGAGGCCATGGCACTAGGGATATAATTGTTGATATCAGATGGAGCACAGTTGAACGTAGAGAGTAAAAGAAAATGTTTATTTGTGTTTTGTCTGCTATGAAAAGGCCTTCTCCTGTGTAGATCACAATAAATTGTGGCTAACTTTAAGAAAAATCAGGATCTCAGACACTTGATTGTGCTCATGCAAAAACTAAACCGAGACCAGCCATTGTCCAAACAGAGCGAGGGAATACAGCATGGTTCAAAATCAAGAAATTAGTATGTCAGGGTTGTATCTTTTCTCCATAACTTTTTAATCTATGTGCAGAACAGATCATTCAGAAGGCTGGACTTCATGAAGAATTATTTGATATCAGGTTTGGAAAAAGACTCATCAACAACCTGTGTTATGCAAATACCACCACCTTGCTTCCTGAAACTGAAGAGGACTTGGCGCATTTGCTGTAGATTATCTAAGACTGCAGCCTTTAATGTGGATTGTATCACAATATCTAGGAAACAAAGATTCTCACAACCAGGCAAATGGGCAGTATCATGAGAGATGGAGAAAGGATTAAGGTTGTTGATTTCATCTTGCTTGGATCCACAATCAACACTTGGCATTAGCAGTCAGAAAATCAAAAGATGAAATATACTGGGAAAACCTGCTGTACAGAATCTCTCCAGAGGTCTAAAAAGAAACACTATCAGTGTAGAGACCAAGGTGTGCCTGATTCAGGCCATGGTCTTGTCAATTGCTTGTTATGCACCTGAGAGCTGGACAATGAATTAGGATGTCAGAAGAAAAATGTTTGTCTTTGAGTTGTGATGCTGGAGATGCATATTGAAAGTACTATAAACTGCCAAAAGAACAAATAGGAAATCGTGGGAAGGGTTAAACCAGTTCACTTCTTGAAGGCAAGGATTTTGAGATTCCATCTCACATATTTTGGGTATGTTTTCAAGAGAGGAAGGACCAGTCCTTGGAGAAGGATATCATACTTGGAAGGATAGAGGATCAGCGGAAGGCAGAAAGATCCAGGATGAGATGGATTATCATAGTGACTGTGGCAATGGGCACAGATGAATCAGACATGGTAAAGTTGGCTTAGGATAGGGAAAATTTCATAGCCAATGTTCACAGAGTGGATATAGGCTGTAACTGACTTGACAGCACCTAACAACAAGTTGACTGTAAATCAAAGCAATTCAACTGTATAACAGAATATAACTCTGGCCTATTCTGCACACTGAGAAATTAAAAACAGCAAGCAGCAAATATGTAGAAAATATTTTTAATTTAAATAAGATATAAAGTTTCTGTGAAGATCTGTTTTGTCAAGCCATTCCAAAGCAAATTTTCTTATTCTCTAAATTACTGGGCAATCCCATCTTTAACAATGTTGGAAATTTTGTAAGTTCTTAAATCTCATCTTTTTCCCCATAAATCCAGTAACTGTGGAAGACTAGACCCAATGGAGTACGCTCTTGTCTCAAGTTTTAAGAAAGCATCCATCAGCTAAACTCAGCTGGTTACTTGAGTATCGTGGTATTTTAAAACTAATTTGGAAATCAATTTGTGTGCAAGTACAAACTCTGACATTTACTCTCTTGACATTGTACAATTTCATTAATATCTCTGCCTCACTTCCTTTCATTTGTAAAGCAGGAAATAGTATAATAATAATCTCAGTATTATTTGAAGTATAAAATAGAAATGGCACAAAAAGGCTTAGTGGAGAGTTTAGCACAAAATGAACCTCCAGTGATTCTTTATTGTTAATACAAATCCTCCCCAGCAGCCAACCTACCATTCAACTCTCTACTGACCTCTATCAGCAGTGTTCTATTCCCTTCATTTACTAGTTTTGAGGCCCAGAATTATGTTGTCCAACCTAAACGAGACAGAGAAATCTGCTGTTCCTCCATTAACATTTAGCTAAAGTGTTTATCATATATAAACAAGCTGACAGCTTTGGTGCCTGCTAAAGATAGCGCATATTCAGATGTGTGAAAAGAGAATTGTTGGAGAGAGGGACAGCAGGCAAAGTGGTAGGTGTGGAGGAATGCTAAATTTTCCATGCTAATGGTTTACACTGATTAGTCACTGCTTAATTACTCAGCAATATAGTTCATTATAAGTGTATAAACATAAGTTTTTGCTATGTATGTATAACAAGCCTAATCTGAAGCAATATATCTAGTTGGAGGTGTTTTGTTTTTTTTCTTTTCCCACCTACATCCTTACTCTGCAATATTAGCAAGTGATAGCCAAACAATTAATCACAGCTAGACTACAGAGCTCTGAGCAAGCTGTCAAAGACACTAAAATAACTAGATCAACTATGCCACAATCTGCTTATTTTCAGAGATTCAGCCTGGCCTGAATCTCTCACTTCATTTGGTTCTCTGTTAACTCTTCCTTTCCTGAAAGTTTGTTTTCCTATTTTCTATTTAATAGATGGAAGATGGCCCATGAAATAGGAGTATGTAAAAAAAGTTACACATAAGCACTCGCCAGAATTGTCACATGCCTCGGCGAAATGACAACTAGTGCACAGAGGCTGCAAACCTCCTCCAGGATTTCACTGTCCATCAGGCTCTTAATCAAAAACACTCAGCTCCCTTAATGAAGTGTCCTGCTTAGCAACTCGATGTGTCAGCAAATTATCCTTTCCTTTATTCTTTCCTTTTCTTCCTAAGGGAAAAACAAAGGAAAGACTGCTCATCTCCACAGGCATCATGCCTTGCAAATTTAAGCTTAAAAGGTAGGTTTAGGAGGGAAATATGTGTCATCAAATATGTGGAGAACATGGAAAGGTGAGCAACGTGTCAACCAAAACTGTAACAAAGTAGCTAATGAACAGCAAGCAGCCTTATAATGAGTAAAACCAAAATGACACAAGTTAATGCTGACTGAGCTAAAAATTGGAATGGCAGCCAAAAGATCAAAGAGAATAATCTTAATCCCAGTTCATGAGATTTCAGCATATTTTTCCTTACTCAGATTTTTCGTTAAGTCAGAAGCCATCATGTCCATGGGAGACAAAGACTTTGCCTTTTTAATGTCATTAGAGAGGTTTGAAATATCAGCCAGTGTCTCTTCTTTTAGTAGTCAAGAAGGTCTCCTCACAAAGAATTTCCCCCTGACCACAAGGTGTATTTTATCATTATCACACTGAAAAGCATATTTTTATTCTATTTTACTTTACTTTCCCTCCAAAGTAAGCCAGGAGTTTATTTGGGAATGTCAGGATATTCTGGCAACAAAGTGGAGAAGTAATACAGATTGTTTTCTTATTGTTGATTGCCATCGAGTCTACCATGACTCAAGCCTTTCTCTAACTATCATCATTTATCAAATTCATCGTGTTTCGAGAGGCATGTTGTTTAAGAAGTGGATACAAGATGGAGCTGGAAGATTAAATTTAAAAAATAAAACTACTAGGTGGGGGGAAAACCCAAAAAAACTATATAAAGTGTTCCTGAAGCTTAACCACACAGAAGAAACTCTGAGAAATGATGAAAAAGCCATGCTTTAGAATGAGCATTCTCATGTTGCAAAGGGGTTTATATAAATATATACCAACTCTTAGGTCCAAGACTGAAGAGGAGTGTCAAATCCTCAGCACATTCATCGTGAAGTCTGTCATTGTTGAGGGGGAAAGGGTACAAATCACAAATGGAGCTATAGGCAGCTTGATGCTGTCTTAGCAAAAACAAAGGTTTTGGACGTTGAGATAGGAGCATTGACGATTTTGGCAATGTGTTTTTTTATGTATTTGTTGTATTGAGAAAGTGCTGAGTATAATTGACTATATTTCACTATAGTTGTTCGTATATTTTTGCACACGTAATCTTATCCTTCATCCTTATTTCTTTTCCTTACATTTTATTTACATGCTCCAAATTCAATACATTTATTTTCAGATGTAGATATTTATCAAAGATTCCCTCATAGAAGTTTTAGAATGAAACTGAGTATAACAAAAAAAAAGCTTAAGGATTAATTCAAAATTACATATCAAAGTCCGGCAATGTTGATGTTGTATGTGTTATTGAGTTGAGTACTACTCATAGCAACTTGAGGAGCAACAGATCTGAAACCTGTCCTATCCTGCTCCATCAATATATTTGACACACTTGAGCCTATTGGTTTAGTCACTCTGTCAATTCATCTTGTTGAAGATCTTTCGTTGAATTTCCACCTTTTCAAACACAATGTCTTTCCAAGTAGTAGTCCCTCCTAACAACAAGCTCAAAAGTATGTGAAGTCTCGTCATCCTTGCCTCTACATAGCACTCTGGCTGCACCTTCTCCAAGACATAGGAGTTGTACATTATTGTTGGATTGAGGCTAAAATGTTTGGCAAAATATAGACAGTATCTAATGAACTAAATTTAGTTGTCTAATTAATTAGATGACATCTAACTAACTAAAGTTAGTTTAGTGACTCCACAAAAATCTTAAAGCGGATCACATAAATAAAACCAAATCTAAGAAATAATTAATATAATCCTCCGATTAGCTTCCAAGAAGCAGTATGCTAAATATTACTTTATTTTATTTCCCCCAGGATAATTCAAGCTGGTTTCCTCCTGATAATTCTGTAACAACAGGAAATATTAAATTGGAAAGAAAATGTAATATTATTTCGAGATTTAAATATTAAGGATAAATCCACAATGCATCTCCACATATCTATAGTCCATCTCCTACTCACTGTTGAATATATTAGCTAATGATATATTTGTACTTATCATTATGTGCTGTGGGGTCCAAACCCACTCAAAGCTAAGCCTCCAGTGGGTTTTCAGAGGTTGTAAATCACACAGGAAGTAATCTAACCTCCATTTTTCCTCTGCAAAGTGGTGGGTTGATTCTAATTGATTGTCTTTGGGTCGACAGCCAAACTCTGTACCCAACAGGCTACTAGAGTTTCCTAATGGTGTCCTTAGATGGGGTCCTTTGATGTTGTTTTTGTATTAATTTAAAAGAGTAAGACTTTACTTTTGCCTTCAGTCATTGTTACACTCAGGAGATACAAAGGTAAGCAAGGAAGATTCCTAGCTTCAACGCATTTACAACTTATTTGGAGAGAATGAAATGCAAAGAGATAAGAATAACAAGAATAATGTCAAAGCTGAGGAGTGTGGTAAAAAATGTACATGATATATGTTGTTGTTTAATACTAGCAAAACTACTAATTTTAGTTAGATCAAAATTTGGCAGTCAATATTTTAAAATCAGAAATATTTATGACCTCGATTGTTATTAAACTTGACTTGCTATGAGTATTTATAAAATGATAGGCTCCTGTCATAAGAGTAATTGATAACCTTCTTTAAGCATCTATCTTGGCGATAACAACTTGTCTCTAGTCTATTTGTGCAAAAATGGAATCAAAACAACTACACGCCCCATAGGCTTGCTACAAATCATTGTCCCTAACAAGTCTGTGACATCGCATTACATGTAGAAAAACTGGAAAAAATTGTTTGCTACACATTTAGCCAAAACTTTACTCTCATTTAGCAAACCTTAACCTCGTTCTAGTTTCAAAATGACAGAAACTCACAGCTATATATATATATCTATGTATCTATCTCATATCCATAACTTTGTACATTTTTAGTATGCCCAATTTATTAAAAAGAGATTACAACTCAGTCATTAGATATATATAGTCTATATATGAATCTATAATGACCTTCTATATTCAATAATTTTCATAGAAGCAAAGAATATACTTTTACTCTGAATAATGCTCTGAAACATACACTTACCATACTCTTAATAAGGCTCATGTATCTAAGAGAAAGTTTCTGGAAAGGTCCATCAAAGTGTTTAAATATAATTTTCACTTTTCAGAAATTAAAATATAGTTTATAAAAACAGAAAAAGAAATACAATTTAAACTTTTCAGCAGATAGTTTTTCAAAAGAAAATTGATAAACTGAAAGGCTATAAAAATTGGTATAATTTCCTATTAACTATTTTCATTTTTTTAAACTGTCTTACCTTTTATTTCCTAGATTTAGAAGTCACATAGATTCACTTTTAAATTTTTTATTTTTTTAATTAATTTAGGTTGTTTATTTTTAATTTCAATGAACATCTACAGAGATTTTGGAATTCCATTCATTCATTGTTGCACCCTTCTCCCCGCACAAGCCCCTCCCCCTGCCCCAGTTTGCTCCTCTCCTTGAAAAGCAAAAGAAAAACTCCCTCATTGGTACACAATCCCCCCCGCACCTCCCCAAACAGATTCACCTTTTTGTTAGGATATATTTTTTAATTTTATATTGGTTTGCATACAAAATTCATATACATTGTGTTTCATGCATTCCTTCATTCACATTGTGTTGTATACGATCATTCCTGTAGATTTTATAAACCAATCACCATTGCTTCTGACAATATTTACATCTCTCATTTTAGAAATAGGTATTGTTGTGTGAATTCTGTATTATTTTATTTAGAAATATGTAGTGACATTAATTCTCACCACCCTAAACTTCAGAGCTACTGCCATCAAACCTTAAAAGTGGCTTCTTTTCCAACTGCTGAGTTTTAATTTGTCCTGGTAAGGGATTTTCCTCCTCCCCTCGTTTATCTTATGATCCTTTAAGAACTCGCTAAAAACTTCAGTCAACAAAAACATGGAAAGATCAAAGAGAATAATGAAGACATTTATAATTTTATTTTGAAAGAAATAAGAAATGTTAAAGAACTTTGGAGACAGTATGGTTGGCACAGGACAGAGCAGAGTTTAGGGCTGTTGTACATAGGGTCGCTATGAGTTGCAAGCGACTTGACGGCACATAACAAAAACAAAGAAATATAAATCCTTGGTGTTTTAAACATGTCTTTTTAGGTCTTATGCTTTTTTAGGTGTTGGGTACGACTCATAGCAATGCTAAACAGATTTGAAGTTTGTCCTCTCCTGTGCTATCCTCATCATTTCTGACATGTTTGCAACCATTGCTGTAGTCATTATGTTAATCCTCTGGTTGAGGATCTTCCTCTCTCTCACCTACTCTCCACCTTTCACTTCATGTTGTTTCTTTCCAACAAATAACCTTTCCTAACCAAATGCCCAAAGTATGTGAGATGAAGCTTTGCCATCTTTGCCTCCAAGGAGCATTCTGACTGACTTTCTCTCAGACATCATTTTGGCAGTTTATAGGATATTAAATACTCCTCTCCAGCACCACAGCTCAAAGACATCATTTTTCCTCTTGTCAACCATATGCATCGTCCAGTTCTCATAAGCATAGTAAATGAATTAAAATATCATGGCTTGAATCAAGTGTACCTTAGTCTTAAAACTAATGTCATTGCTCCTCAATAATTTGTAGAAGTCTCTGACTGTAGACTTTTCCAATGCAATATTCCTCCTTGCTGGTAACAAGTGTTTTAATTGTGGATCCTACTTATGAGGAAATTATTGACAATTTCAACCTTTTCTCCTTTTATCATGATATTTCATATCAGCCCAATGATGATAATTGTATTTGTCTTTATTTTAAGATGTAATCCATATTGAAGGCTATAACATTTGATCTTCTAGAGCAAGAACTTCAAGTTTTCATCACTTTTATTAAATAAGGTTGTGTCATCAGTATAACAGAGGTTGCTGATGAGTCTTCCTCTGATCCTGATACCACTTTTCTTTGTAGAGTCTAGCTTCTCAAACGCTTAGTTTAGTAGACAAATTCAAATTTAAGGAAAAAGGATATAACATTGATGCACACCTGTCATTTAAATTTTAAATGATGGGAAGCATCAAAAGAAGATGGAAAGAATACACAGTCACTATAAGAAAATAATTCATCAACACTGAGATATTTTAGGAAGTACCATATGATCAAAAGCCAATAATAATGAATGAAGAATTTGAAACTGCACTGAAGGCATTGGTAAAACAAAACAAAACAAAAACAAGGCTATAATAGATGGGATATCAATTGGCATGCTTCAAATAATAGAAGCAGTCTGGGATGTGCACACTGATCTATTGTAGACAATTTGGAAGAAAGTTGCCTGGCCAATTGACTAGAAGAATTCCATATTTGCTTCCATTTCCAAGAAAGATGATTCAACAATATGTGGAAATTAACAAGCAACATAACTGACATAACAAGGAAGCAAAATATTGTCAAAGATTATCCAAAAAATGGCTAGCACATTGAAAGAGAACTGTGAAGTTCAAGCTGAGTTTTGAAGAGGCCATGGAACCAGAGAGATAATTTCTGGTGTCATGTAGATCTTGATTGAAAGCAAAAGATATCAGAAGAAAGTCTATTTTTATTTTATTGACTATGCAAAGGCACTTGGCTGTGTGGATCATAGAAAATTATGGCTAACATTGTTGTTGTTGTTGATTGCCTTTAAGTAGAGCATGACTCATAGTGACACTATGAACAAAAGGCCTGAATCCCTCTACAACTATCAACATTTATCAAAGTTCATGGAGTTTCCAGAGGCATGTTATTTAGGAAGGGGATGTTGCTCCTGCTTCCAAATGGCTAATATTAGAGGAATGGAAATTCCAGAAAGATTTTGCTCATTCAAAACCTATATGGAGGTACAAAAGCACTTGTCCAAAGACAGCAAAGGAATTTGCATGGTTTTAGCTCATAGGAGAGGCAATAATATTATTTCCCACATAGGCAGCATCATGATGGATGGAAAGGAGATTGAAACTGCAAACAGCTTCATCTTGCTTGGATCCACAATTAACACCCTTGATATCAGCAGTCAAGAAATAAGGGGAAAAATTGCACTTGGACCTCTCCAAATTATTGAAGAGTAATGATGTCAGTTTGACGACTAAAGTGTGTTTGATTTAGGCCGTGGTCTTTCTGATTACTAATTATACATTGGAGAGCTGGAAAATGAATAAGGATGATAAAAAAAGAATTGACACCTCTGAGGAGTGGTGTTGGAGAAGAGCACTGACCATTCCATGGACGGCCAACAGATATGTCTTGGACAGGGTGCAGCTAGAGTGTTTTTTGGAGGTAAGAATAAGAAGGCTTTGCCTCACATACTTTGGGCATGTTGCTAGGAGGGGCTTTTTCTTAGAAAGGGACATGATGATGAGAAGGGTTGTTTTTATGTGCCATCGAGTTGCTGCGACTCATAGCGACCCTATGTGCAAGAGCCCTAACCGCAGTTCTATCCTGTGTCAACCTAGCCATCTCAAACACATTCATTCCCACCACTCCACTCACAGAATCGATCCATCTCATCAAGGGTCTTCCTCTCCTGCGTTGTCCCTCCACTCTCCCAAATATAATATCCCTCTCCAAGAACCAGTCCCTCCTTCAACATGCCCAAAGTATGTCAGATGAAGCTTCAGAATCCTTGACTCCAGGGAACATTCTGGCTTCACCCTCTCCAGGACAAACGTAGCAGTCCATGGTATATTCAATAGAGTCGTAAAAGGAGAGGAAGACTCTCAACCAGGTGGACTGATATGGTGACTGCTGCTAGACTGATGCATTGACTGCTGCTGGATTGATGTTGTGACTGCAGCAGTGGGCTCTTCTGTGTCAGTACGTGTGAAGATGGTACAGAACATAACATGGTTCAAATCTTTTGCTCAAAGGGTTACTATGAGTCTTACTTTACTCCATGGCATCTAACAACAATTACTACAAGTACATTTAAAAGTATCTCTACAGCTGATTGTTAGACATTTTCTTTTGATTCTTGTGTCATTACTCTTACATGTATGTCTGTGTGTCTGTCTGTCTATCTATCTATCTATCTATCTATCTATCTATCTATCTATCTATCTGTCTAATACTTTATATATGTTTATTCACATACTTCATTGGGAATACTTTGGGTGTGTTTTCAAGAGAGACAAGTCTTTGGTAAAGAACACCATGCTTGACAAACAGAGACTATGTGAAGTGGTAGATGGCCTTTAAGAAAATGGATTGACAGTAACTTCAACAATAGGCTTAAGCAGGGTGGAGATTGTAATCATGGAACAGGAAGGATTAGTCACGGTTTTGATCTATTGTCCATAAAGTCAATATGAGTTGGAATCAGAAATACTGATAGATATTATATATGTGTGTGTGTGTGTATGTATATATGCATATATGTATGTATATATGCATGTATATATGTATATGTGTGTGTGGTGTATGTGTGTGTGTATAAATCTGGAAATGTACTGGAGTGTCATCTATGAGTTGGTTTTGAGTAAATGTCATACAACAACAACCAACAGACAGACAGATAGATATCCATATGTATATATATGGATATGTGTGTGTCTGCGTGTGCGTGTGTACATATAGGTGTGTGTGTATTTGTATATATGATATGGAGCTCTGGTGGTCTAGTGGCAAGAAGCTGCATTGCATTCCCAAAGGCACATAGTTCGAGACCACCTGAGCCTCTGTGGGAGAAGGATGGGCAATCTCTTCCTGTATGATTAACTGCCTCTTAAAACCCACTAGAGGGTCAGCTATGGGTCCATTCTGACTTGACGGTACACAACAACAATATGTGTTATATATGTATCCATCTCTGCCTATCTATCTTTTATCTATCATTGTAGTTTGGCGTTGAGTCAGAACCAACTCATAGCTGACACTCCAGCAGGTCTTCAAAGGCAGTTAATCGCTCCAGAGGAGATTGCCCACACTTCTTCTATGGAATAGCTGTTGGATTCCAACTGAATGTCTTGGTGGTCTACTGGTAAGAAGCTGCACTGCAATTCCAAAGCCAAGTGGATCTAATCCACTAGCTTCTCTACTGTAGAAGGATGGCTAACTTCCTGTCATGTGATTAACTACTCTAAAAATCCACTAAAGGGTCAACTATGGATCATTTCTGACTAGATGGCACACAGCAACTATACACACACACACACACAAATATGTATATGTATGTATATATGCATGTATCTATATGTATATATGTATGTATATAATGTTATCAACTCCACTCATTATTATCAAGTAAGAACTCACTCATAACTGACCATCTACTGGGTTTTCAAGCTTTTAACACAGGAAGAGAGCGTCCTTTTGTTACCAGAGTATTGGTGAGTGAGAACTGGGTTAGCAGCACAACTCCTAACAGACAAGTATGCGATCATAACATGCAAATTTGTACTTATGGGACAAAATAATGGAGAAAATGCAATTAGCCTAATACCTGTCATATACTTCCTCATTTTCCTGCTATTAGGTTTTTCATTTTTATAAAACAAATCATACACATACATACATGTACACACATGGTTTATCTTACTAACATTTTGTAGCGTGAGATCTTGTCTTGGTTTGATTATTTTCACTTAACAGTGTGTCTAGGAGACTTGTCTGTTCATCTGTCTTTGAGATCTGTCTTATTTTTGTAACATCTGTTCAGTAGTCAATTTTCTGCCTCTTCCTACATGCATCTTGTTTCATACATACATATTTGTGAAGTTGTGTGATTATTTCATAAAGAATGTTGTAGAATTTTTTAAAATTAAAGATGACGTATCTTTTAATTTTTGTTAAACATGCCTAATTTAAAAATGATTGCACCAATCATATTTTCACCCACAGTAAATATATAAGTTCTATCTCTCTGCATAACTATTCTGATTGTCTTGAAGTATATATTGAATAATTAACAAAATCATGATTTTTCTTTGTCTTCTAAAAGTGTGTCTTGAACAATTAACAAAAATAATGATTTTTCTTTGTGGAATTTACAGCATAGTTTAAAATAAAGCAAAATCTTCAGAGAAAAGATCTATTACATTGCATGTTTGAACTACACAAAGTCTGCAGGTTTCTGTGCTATTAAAGTACATCACACTTTGAGATTTTAGAACTCCAAATGACTTTTATCTTCCTCTATTTTAATAGGTCTATTTCATGTTTCAATTCCTTAAATATATATACTGAATCCAACATTTTACACCAAAGTAAGTACTACTGTTCAGTGTTGCCCTAATCTTTTATCTTTCAATTTTTAGACATGCAGAAAGAAAGGATTCAGGTAGATTTATTTCATTAACTTCTTTGCTGGACTAAGGTATCTTTTCTGATGGAATGGAAAAACTTTCCTAGTTCATATTCTACCATCTTCAGGAACTATTCTGACTGGGAGCAGTTGCCATTATGTGAATAAGTCATGCATGATCACTGAGTATATTATCAGCCCCTTGTGTAACATTTTTACCAATGATGAAATGTTATTGTTGTCAGTGTCAGACATTTAGTCTTTATCAGTCTCCTTCCTGACAGCTCTCGTTATTCAGGCTGATTTGGGACAATTTCAAGGTGAGTACTTTCAATGCAAGGTCAAATGGACAAAAATTTCGTTCCTATCTACTACTCAACCATTTCCTTTTCCTTTCATCATGACTCACTTATCAAGTCTTCCTTCTATAGGACTGCAATGGAAAAAATGCACTGGTAACTTCATTTCTTTGGATTAGTGGAACTCTCTTTAATGGGTATGACACAGAATAAACTATTTTTCAATTATTTATCCCTAAAGATTTTAATTACAGTTCTTAAATATTAACAAGTACGCATTCCTAGTCAACAAAATCCTTGGAAACAAAAATGTCATGCAATAAATAAAGCAGTGTATGTGGGCCTTAAAGCTAGAAGACTTCTTTCATATTTCAACTGTATAAATTTTGTCCAACTCCTTGATTTCTCTGGATCAGTACTTGATTTCTAAAAATGGGTCAAATGCTACCTGATTTACAGAACTGTGTGAGAAATAAAATTCATAAAGTGTATACAAATGCACTTCTTGTTATATAACTCACTTCAGGAGCCCAATAAATATTTATTTCTTCCTCTTTGTCATTGTCATGCCCGGTGACAATTACTGTCCTCAGTGTTTACATTGTTATTTTGAACAACCTAAAAAACTTGCATTAGGATAGAATACAAACTTAAAATCCAAGACACAAAATCCAAGACATAACTTGGAGTTTTATGAAAATTGAAAGTCTAATTCTTAGACTTAACTCCTCAGTGTAATCCCTCCCTTTTCTCATAACTCAACATATTTTGAGTATCTGATTCTGAATCATAATTCTTTTGTGGATTACTCGATAATTGTGTGGGGTAGGGCTTGCAGAGCTCAGAGGGCTGGCTAAGACCCCTATAAGAGTGTTCCAGAATCTCACCTCTCTGCATTTAGACAGATATGATGTGCATTGTAAGTATTGGAATGAATATGACAATCCTTACTGTCATGTAAGAATGATAGAATTGATTGTGTTCAGAAGGACAGTATCAAATCCAATAGGAATAGCTCCTCCATGGTAAACTATCCTTCAAGGGAAAATCCAGAGCCAAAGAAAATAATATTTTATTTTCACCCACAGTAAATACGTTCCATAATTTCCATTAATTACAAAAAACCCACAAATGTAATAAACCTGAGAAATACTCTAAGTTGTGTTACCTGTTAGAATCCTATAGCCAATACAATCCTATATGCGCGTGTGCACACATGTGTGTGTCTGTGTGCGTGTGCATGTGTATTCTTGTTGAATTCTCATTGGACTCTATTCATAGCTGACTCTCTAGCTATGTTTGAATTATACATTATTCAGGGTAAATATCTATTCCTTTGCAATAATGATAAAGAAAATTCAATTTCTAATATAGGCAGTAGTCAGAACAGAGCAGGGTAACACTGCATGGTTCAAAATTGGGAAGGGTGTGCGCCAGGGATACATCCTGTCTCCATACCTTTTCAACATGTATGCAGAGCAGATTATCCGAGAGGCTGGGCTCTATGAGGAGAATTGTGGCATCCGGATTGGTGGAAGATCTATTAACAATCTGCGTTATGTAGATGACACAACCCTGCTTGCTGAAACTGAGGAGGACCTCATGCACTTGCTGCAAAGGGTCAGGGACTGCAGCCTTCAGTATGGACTAAGGCTCAATGTCAAGAAGACAAAGATTCTCACCACTGGACCAATTGGCAGCGTAAGGATGGATGGTGAAGAGATTGAGATTGTTCACAGCTTCAGTTTGCTCGGCTCCACAATCAACACTCTTGGCACCAGGAGTCAGGAAATCAAAAAGCGTATCACGATGGGAAAGTCTGCTGTTAGGGACCTCTCTAAAGTACTCAGGAGCAACAGTGTCTCTCTGGAGACTAAGGTGCACCTGACACAGGCCATGGTCTTTGCAATCACTTGTTATGCATCAGAGAGTTGGACAATGACTAGGGAGGACAGAAAGAGAGTGGGTGCTTTTGAGCTGTGGTGCTGGAGAAGAGTACTGAATGTACCATGAACTGCTAGGAAAACAAACAGCTTTGTCCCGGAAAGGGTTAAACTGGGTGGCTCCTTGGAGGCAAGGATTCTGAGGCTCGGTTTAACATACTTTGGACATGTTGTGAGGAGAGACAGGTCCTTGGAGAGGGACATCATGCTTGGGAGGGTGGAGGGACAGCGCAGGAGGGGATGGCGCAGGATAGAGCAGGGCTTAGGGCTGTTGTGCACAGGGTCGCTATGAGTCACAAACGACTCGACGGCACATAACAACAACAACAACAATATATTCCTATATTACCATGCTTATTACACTTACACATTCAAATTTATCACTCTGTAAGTTGTGAATTCCCTTTAGGCTCTTCATTCTTTATTCCCGAGGGGAATAACAGTAATCATTTTGATTTGAAAGTAACTTTTTCAGTTATTGGAGAGACAGGAAGAGAAAGAAAAAGACAACACATGTATGTTTAAATATAGATTATTTGGAATAGATTATTAAAAATAGATTATTAGTTGGAGATCTACTAATCAATAACTTCTCAAGAATCCAATTCCACTACAATTTAATTGATTTTTTTACCCACAGATTCTACATGACAAAGTTTAAAAATATAGGTAAATAGCCATATGGTTAAAAAAAATCCATAACACTTCTTTTTTTTCTATTTTCTTAAAGTGTTTTAGAATAATAGTTAACGGAAAGTTGACCAACACAAATAGCAACAAAAATAGAGGCTACAGTAAATAAAAAAGAATAAAAACCAATGTAGTTGAGAAACTTTTGCTAAATGAAAATGTTTTCTTAAAATATCTTGCAAAATTGTTTAGGACGGTGTGAGCCCTTGGTTATGAATTGACCTAATAGAACAGTTGGAAAAGAGATGTTAAAACTTGTTCTGGTCATATCTGATAAGAAATTCTGATATCTAGAATTTATAAAATACTCAAGTACCACAACAAGATAAAGGTAGACAACTCAATTGAAAAATGGGTGCAGGATATGAATGGACACTTCACCTAAGAAGAGATTCAGATGACAAACACACACATGAAGAAATGTTCAAAATCCCTAGCCCTAATAGAGATGCAAATCAAAACAACTATGAGATATCATCTCACCCCACTAAGAATGGCAAAATTTAACAGAACAGCAAACAACATATGCTGGCGAGGATGCAGAGAAACTGGAACCCTTTTGCACTGTTGGTGGGAGTGTAAAATGGTGCAATCACTATGGAAAGAAATATGGCACTTTCTCAATAAGTTGCAAATAGAAATACCATTTGACCTAGCAATTCCACTTCTGGGAATATACCCCAAAGAAACTAGAACTGCCACCCAAGGAGATATATGCTCAGTCATGTTCATTGTGGTTTTGTTTACAACAGCAAAAAGTTGTAAACAACCCAAGTGCCCATCAACAGACAAGTGGGTAGAGAAGCTCTGGTATATTCACACAATGGATTACTATGCTGCATTGAAAAACAAGGAACTCATGAAATATTGTACAAAATGGGTGATTCAGGAGGACATTATGCTGAGTGAAGTACCTTAGTCACAAAAGGACAAATATTGCATATTGCCACTGTTGTAAAGCGAGACTGACATTGGAGTTGGGGGGAAACTAAGAGGGGAGTACTGCTTAGGAGGATCGTGTGATTAAGTATTATTATCATGATAAGACTCCAGAATTAAATCTGCATAGTGGAGTGGACTGAGTGGGATGGGGGGGTGTTTGTATAACAATGAAAGAATCTTTTTTTTTTTTACTTGTCAAAGGGAAAAGCAAACTGGGGTGAGGGGTTGGCGGGGAGGAAAGTGTGCAACAATGAATGAATGGAAATAAAAAACAATAAAATTATAAAACCAACTTGTTCTTCTTGTCAATTTCTGGAAAATCTCAATGAATATTACTTACTGTAAGGTCAACAGATTCACAAGATGTAGGATAAAAAAAAATTCCAATAGTTTATTCACTGTTTTTTCACTCAGACATCAATTCATTTAAAATATCCACTATGCTAAAGCTGCCATAATAAAACCCAGAAATGTTAACATCATATGGACACATATCTCATCTTTACACTCATATATTCTTGTTGGGAAGTCACAACTTACAGAGTGAAGAATTTCAATGTGTAAGTGTCATAACAAACATGATAATATAGGAAAATATATTTTTGGTTTTCATTATTTGTGTAAAAATAGATAGATACTCACCCAGGCTAATGTATAATCAAACTAGAGTTAATAAGACTGAGCCATGGAAACAACCTTTAAAGTGTGTCTATGCACAATAGCAAGAGAACTAGGTGATGAGGGGACCAAGATTTTGCCAACATCAATACTCAGTATGAGAATTGGAACACTCAATTACTTTATAAGTTCTCCCTGGGAAAACTAGTTAAGGCTACAATTTGTTTCAGGTGCAAATTACTAAACATATTTTAATTACATGAGAAAATGGCATCCATATTCATGGCCAATAAGTTGTAAGTAAATGGATGATATAATGTAACGTTTGCATGCCATAAGTCTAGGTTATGACAATTTCTTCCTATTTAAACAGCAAATATAAACTGAAAAAATGATGAAAAACTCAACCCTATTGAGACATTTCACAGCATTTTCTTTTAAGTTTCTGTTCTCTTTTGGTTATTATAATGTTTTCTCTAATGCCACTTGTTCAAACAATCCTCCAAGCAGATATTAGCCTTAACTAAAGCTTCTTGTCTCACAAAAGAGTGTGCTTGATAATCTTGAGAATAGAACAAATATCATTTTTCAAAATATTTTGATGACTCACTGTTTTGATATAAGAAACCAGAAATTTAAAAAAAAAATGTCACTCTCAAGAGGAATGAAGAGACTAAGGAAATTACAGATGGCCTATATTTCATTCAGCCCATTTTATCAGTGAAAACAAAATGGTTTTATACAAAATGTTTACTGTATAATGTGAAATATTAATAGACACTTGGGAGCTTCAATTCATGTGTTTACAGGACTGATATTCAATGTGAGTAACGGCACAGTCCCACTACTTAAAATACTGAGATACTTTCATATAAGTGGGTAAATAAATGCTGTTCAACTGTAGTCCAGAGCCCTGGCAGCAAAGTCCATACCAGGTTGTATCACTAATGCAAAGGCCACACCTCACACCCCTTTGGCAGTTTGAATTCACCAGCGGCTCCATGGAAGAAAGATGGGCCATTTCCAGTAAACCCAATGGAGAGTCAGATACTAATAATTCTGTTAGCAATGAGTCTGAGGTGTTGTTGTTTTGTTTATTTGTTTGTTTTACCCATGATCCTTAGTGCCCAGGAACCCTAAGGCTCAACATTCTGTGGGACATGCTAGTATCTGTTAGTTTCTCCATTCAGGATTCAGTCAGTTGCGTGTGAGAAGGTCTAGCTTCTGAGAAGTCTCAAATCCCAGTGAGTAAATGTTCCTTGAAGGAATTAAAGAAATAGGAATCTAAAAAAGCCAAAAAAAAAAGGAAAACAAGAAATAAAGAGAACCTCTTGAGGCAAGAGTCATGCTCCTGTTACCGGAGGGAAACTGACTGAGAAGCACAGAATTACACCTGTAAGTGTGTTTCCTACTGGACTGCAGTGGTAGCCTTGTGTGTGAGAACTTCCTTTCACCATCTTTGTTGAATATACCCTTAATATGGTGGAATATTTTATCTACATTAAATTCCTCATTAAGTGAACCATTAAATGATTGGTGTTCATGGACATTTACAAAAATGATTTTAATAACCCTTGAGTCAATTTTATAGAAAAAAAATACACTATACCTGACATTTGCTTTAAAAACATATCCACTTATTTCAGTACTGTAATTATTATCAAAGTTTTCATTTTGAGATAAGGACCCGTGGCAGAAACATTTAAAAGCTCATGCAGTCATTTCAGTCCAAAAAGCCTAGCAGTGGATCTTGGTCCTACTGTTACACTGCACATCATTTCTTCTCTGCACAGAAAGGTCAAACTCCTTCTTTGCAAATACATCTTTCCAATAAAAGGTGTTTGTGATTGAGTAAAAATGTTAACTAAATCTTAAAAATACCAGGTATCATGCCAAGAGCTAGAATATATTAGGTGAGTAGAAGCTGAAAGATGACTAAACATCACAGACCATAAAATTGATACTAGTGGAAGTACTCTAATTATGGAGAGCACAATTGCCCAGTGACTATTACTTTAATAGAAATGTCACTGAAAGAGCTTGATAGGGTGTCCTACATCAAATCGCCACGCAGACAAGCATGTTATTTATCATTATCACCACTTAAAATAGTATCTTGTACTGACTTTGATAGTACATGTACTAAAATTGGAACAATAAAGAGAAGATTAGCATGGCCCCTTCACAAGGATGACACACAAATTTGTGGAGTGTTTCATATTAAAACAAACAAAAAAAACTAGCAACATATCTCATCTGAGCTGATTCACTAGGTATCTACAAAAATCAACTAATCTAGAAACAAATAGAGCAATTTAATGAAAAATTTGAGCCAGGGCATGTATTGAACAGTAAGGAGATTTATAATATATGCAGTTTAATATACTTAGAAGCTATTTAAAATAAAAATAAAACTATTTGAAATTAAAATCTGTTGGATTTACACATTCATTTCTATTGTCACACTGTAATTATCAAATACCATTGAGTGGATAGCAGATTCTAACTCATGTCAAGTATTTCAGAGTGAAACTGATCTGCAGGATTTTCATGACTGGGCCCTTTGGGAAGCAGACTACAAAGCTGTGTACTTCCAAGGGGCTTACAGTAAGTCCAAACCATCAAATTTTGATTATTAGCTGTGATTATACTCAAGCTAGCGATTCAAGTTGTCAACTAATATCAATCTCATCACTATACACACACACACATACAGAAAAAAAGAGTTTCAAATTGTATAAAAATACAAAAATAGTTCTATCTGGATTTGACACCAGATACATAATTACACATATACGCATCAGTAAGCACATAATGATAACAAAAGGAAACAGGAAAAATATTTGCATCTTTGTAAAGCAGAGTTTATCTTTATCCTTATTTTCACTTCTATAACTTAAAACTCAGACTTATGTTTCCATTGTCTTGTTATGTATGGTTAAGTAAGCTTATTAATACAAAGTCAGAGGTGAGGGGTCAAAAGACATATTTTATTGTGTTATATGTGACATCCACTTCCTAATCAACATGCCTCTGGAAACTCTCTGAACTTTGATAAATGAGGAGTTATAGAAAGGCTTCAGGGCTTCAGGCCTTTTGTTCATAGGGTCACTAGGAGGTCGTGTTTGACTGGACAGCAATCAACAAACAAACATATGTAACTAAGTCCTTCATTCACTTTCCTTAAGCCAGTACAGACCTCAGAACCATTAGTCTCACATGGAATTCTAAGACATGTGGAATGACTGAGGTGACTTTTTGTGAGCTTTCTATATTATCTAATTTCTTCGCTTTCTCTGATAATCAGTATTTCCCCAACATCACCCACCCACAAAACACAAATCAAGAAATGAATGAAAAAAAATAAAGCATCTTGTTTTACAAACGCTTCTCCTTTTGACTGGAAAACTATTCTAACATGTGATAAACAGTGGAAAGACAAAGCTACCACTTTCGAAAAAGCTTTTCAGGAGATTACCATGTAAAAAGTCACCTTGGATTCTGTGTTATATCTGTCTGATAGCATGTTCTCACTCTATCGAATTAGAATCATAAGATATTCAAATAGCCTGAATTGTCATCCCTGTTTTCCCCAGAAAATTGTTAACTGGCCCAGGAAAGCAGGCAGTGGGGAATCAAGGTTACTTCTCTCTCCATCATAATTTACCAGGAATCTCGACTCTTTCCACCACGTGTCTAAAGGTCCTCATTTATTTCCATTAGAGAACATTCTCTTAAATATAAATCTCATCAAAATGCAGCAAGAATGTAGATAACTAAAATTTGTAGCTTGGTGCTGTTGAGTTGACTCCAAGTCAGTAATTCTATGGCAAAGTTTCATTGTTCATACTTTGGATATCTAGCCAGGCAAGGCTACTCCTAGGAAAGGGACATCATGCTGGCAAAGATGGAGGGTCAGTGAAGGAGACGAAGACCTTCAATCTGAAGGATCAACACAGAGACTTCAGCAATGGGCTCTAGTGTCAGAGATGATGAAGATGGCACAGGGTAGGGCAGGGTTCAGGTTGGCTATTCCTAGGATTACTTACTATAAGTTTTACTCAATGAGACCTAACAGCAAAAATAACTACCATAGAAAGGGAGCTCCGGTGGCCTAGTGTTAAGAAGCTGTGCTGCAATTTCAAAGGTACAAGCTTCAAGTCTATCCAATGCTTGGCAGAAGGATGAGCAATCTCCTCCTATGGGATTAACAACCTTTGAAAACCTGCTAGAAGGTCAGCTATGGGTTAGTTCCTACTCAACAACAAACAATATTATGTTCAATAGGATGAATCACCAAAATTGCTAGCACTTACATAGCATTCACTTCATACCAGGCACTGCTTTTAAGTCCTTTACATAAAGTTACTCTTTTATTTGTCATAACCACCCACTAGGATGGGTATTATAATATATTACCAATTTTACTTGAGTAATTTGGTCATAAACTACTAAATGGCTTAATTGAGATTCAGTCCAAGCATTCTAGACCTAGTTTTGCCCCCTGTGATTTTTTTTGGAGGGAGCTTGTAAGGGCCCACTTCATCCTGAGAATTCAGATGCAGTTTGAACAAGCTCATTGATGGTTCTCTTCCTGGGTTGTGGTTGATGTCACAAGTAAAGGAATTCTATCAAAGCCCAACATTAGTTTTCAGATAATTGCTGGTTTCTGTGAATCATAACTTCACTCTGATTAATACAGAGAAAAATATATCAAATATTATAATCTTTAAGAATTCAGCAATCAAATTTTTTAGTATCTTTACCAAATGTTAATAAAAATCTTCGCAGGGAAGTGTATTACAAGAATAAACTCACTAACCCAACATATATACACATAAATGTTGACACATACATGTTGTTGTTATTTACTGTTGTCATGTGCCATCAAATTGCCTATGACTGATAATGAGCCTATGTACAAAGCTCTGAACCCTGCTCTATTCTGAGAAAATTTTATCATCTGTGACAGAGCTAACCCCAATACTCCAGTCACTAAAACTCACTTAGAGTCTTCATCGTTTGCTGTTACATTGTTAGGAGTTAGGTGTCCTCAAATCAACTACCACCCACAGCGGCTCTCTGAATAATGAATCTCAACCCTGTTCTGTCCTCCACCATCCCCATTCTCTCTATTATGCTTGACCTCATGGTTATACTCGGTATGTAAACTTGAATAATAGTTGTTTTGGTAGCTCTTCCCTATATGTGTTATGCAGATGACACAACCCTGCTTGCTGAAACTGAGGA
>NW_006399782.1:17471064-17480095 GCF_000299155.1 Elephantulus edwardii | reverse complement strand
TACTGTCTAATCAGATCTGACTGGTACAGGAGGAGATTGTCCCTCCTTCTCTAGCAGAGCATCTGGTATATTCAAACCATGTGCCTCTGGGACTGCAGTGCAGCTTCTTGTCACTAGGCCACCAGAACTCCCCTCAAATTCTTAATGATTGTTTGTAGCTTATTCATCTTGTTTTGAACCATGTTATAGCAGGAAATGAAGAGCTTTTACTGGCTGAAAGCATTGTTACATTGACATCATTAAGGTAGGCTCTACTTTGAGGAGACAGCTCTTTCCCAGTCATATGTTGGAGGCTTGTGTTGCTCACCCGAAGGTGGCACTTCTCTGGCGATTTTGATCCACCAGAAGCTTCTCAAGAGAAAGATGAACAATCTCTTCTTGTGTGATTAACAGTCTCTGAAATTTGAGTTCATGACAAGTTGATTCTGACTCATAGTAGCATGAGCGAATAAGTAGAACTTCCCAAAAGGATTCTCAAGATTGAAAATCTTTACAGAAGCAGATTGCCAGTTTTTTCTCTTACATAGGAACTTATGGATTCAAACTGCTGTTCTTCCTCAAGCTAATAACCACATCCACTAAGTAATGGACTCTTCTGCATTGTTTATTGTCAAGGATTGCAGTTTCTTTAAGGTTACTGCAACACCAAACATTATTGTCAGTCTTGTCCTATTAACAGATATAACAGGTAGGCCAATAAACCTAATTGTATCTTAAACTTCTCACTTTAGTTCAGAGACATTCTTATAGTGAATCTCTTAATCTCCAAAAGGGAGTGATTGTATAAAACACAATGTGAGTGAAGAATAATGTGAAACACAATGTATGTGAACTTTGTAAGCAAACCAATATAAAATAAAAATTTTAAAAATGGAATGTATTTTGTTATGCTTAATTGATATTTATATATAGACTATCACAAAATGACATGCATATGAATATCATTACTGCTAGTAGCAATCACACACCTTACACTTCAACAATTTCAAACAATTTCAATCTGTAACTTCATTCACAATACATTTATCTGATTGAATCTGTGCAGATGAGCATATTTTCTTTTCTTTAAATTTGTTTTATTAAGACACTCCTCAAGTTCCCTATTTGCTTTATTTTCTTCAAATACCTTACATATGTATAAAATACTAGAATTTGGGGTGAAAAATCATCTTAAAATGACTGAGAGTGAATAAGTCCTAGCTCCAAGAACACTCAGTTTGGAAAAGGAACTATATCATTGGGCCTTTAAAGCCTAATGCATTTCCCTGAGAAGTACTCTGCTCATCTCCCATTACTCCCAATGAAAGCCAGCTTGCTTCCTCCAGGGCTTTTCTGTGGATTATGCAGAATAGGGGGTTCCTAGTCATTCTCCTTTATGAAAGACACTGTATTGATGGATTTCCATGATGAATTCTCCCTCTTCTGAGTGTAGAGTGATTTCTTAACAGCCTGATATGGAAACGAAGAAAGTGAGGAGAAATTTTGAAGAAAGGTTATGGTAATAGCTGGGAGTGTTCCTGCTGAGGCATCCCAGAACTAGAGTTTTGAATAATGCATGTTCCATAAATCTAAGTGTCCCACTATGCCACATTTTAGAACAGGGAGAGAAAATAATAGCTACTGTCCACACTTATCACCAATAATAAATTGCAGGGCTCCTGTGTGTGGTGGCGATTAATGCAAAATGCAACCCAAAACACATAACTAAATAAATAGATAGTTTGACTTTCTTGGGGGTTATCTCTCTTCCTCTTTCTTTCCTTTTCTCCCTTCTAAATGGGAAAATAAATTTTTAAAAAATCTCTGGAACACCTACCTTATTCTCTTTGAGACAGACAAATGGGCTCTTTTACCAGGCCAGGGCAAGGGTGTGTGTGTTTTTGTGTGTATGTAAGAGAAAAAAACCAGAGTTTCCAGCAGGTAGTTGTGCTTTTGTAGCCCCATATCACTTACATAATGGTATTTAAGAACATAAAAGGAGAGACAATGAACAGAATTTTATACCATTGTGGATACAAAGCACAGACCTACCACAAGCAAATTTAGAGAGAATGAAATAGGAGGGCAACTTTTTAAAATTTTTTAAATTTTCTAATTTGTGGCCCTGAGACCTGGTTTTAATTGTTTTTATTCACTTCTAGGTTGTATAGCCCTGGTCTGTCCATTTGCTCTACAGAGGTAACTTGTGGTTTCTGCTATGCTGAACACCGTGACACTGATGTATCGAACGCATTAATGGTTACCCATGGCAGACAGTGTTTGGTGGAGCTCCCAAATTTAAACAAGCTTGGAAGCAGGAGTAGCATTCACTTCTGAAATAGCTTTCCTCCCGAAAGAAACCCTATGAACCTGGAGAAAGGATGAAAGTCACACAAGTGTTGAGGACTTTGGTTCATAGGGTCGCTATGAGTCATCTACGACTTGACAGTACTTAAGAACAACCACAAAACAGCAAGCGTATTTACAAAATTCAAATACATTGTTTTTAAGAACAAATTCTTTCCATCTCCCTCACTCCCTCACCCATCAAATTGTACAACCTCATGATCAATCCTCGCCTCTCCCTGCACATCCTCATCCCTCTGCTTCCAACAGCAGGGCAACTTTTGACTGTTAATGTAGTTGTTACGTGTTGTTGAATTGATTATAACTCATAATGACCCAAGGAGCAACATATCTGAGCATTGTCCCGTAGTGTATCACCCTTAGCACCCCTGACACAATAGAGCCTGTTGTTACAGACACTCTGTCGATACATTTCATTGAGGGTTGCAAGATATTTTATGCAATCCAGAAAAATCTAGTTCTTCAGAATTATACTGAAATGTAGGGATATTGAAATTGATGTAGAAATGAAATATTGATTATGTGGCCATACAATGAAAGCCTCTTTTATAAGGTAAGGTAATTGAACTCCACCATCAATACCTGGCTATAAGTTTTTAGGAGACCCTTTAAAAGATGCTCTTCCACCGAAGAGGAAGAATTATGAAACTCTTTTTGTTTGCAGGAAGAGTTCGTTGGCTCGGTCACTAGTGTACTGCACTGCTAACCATAAGAAACTCGTGTTTCCAATGGTTCCATCCCACTTGCTACTCCTTGGGAGAAAGAAAAGTAGTCTTTTCATGATAAGAGTTACACCCTTGGGCAGATGATGGAAGGTTTCTATGAATCAAAATCAACACTACAGTAATGAGGGATATTTCTTCCACTTTGCAGACATCTTACTATGCCAGTTTGTCTATCAGCTTATTTAGCCTTCATACCAAACTTTTGGGATTGATATTGATATTATCTTTACGGTTCTGAGCAGGAAACATCCTTAGGGAGATTAAGGGAATTTCCCAAATGTTGAACTTCTAAATGACCGTGGAGATTTGAATTCTTGTTCTATTAAACATCAAGGCCTGTACATTTTCCACTCTACAATATAGAGGGTTCTCAGACGAAAATACAGGCCATCTTGTTACATTTCAGTTTCAGATGAACAACAAATATTATTTTGGCATTTTCATGTTCTAAATATTGTGAAGACCATAGTTACGCTAAAGTACAAATATGTTTTATATCTGAAATGTCAATGCAACTGAGCAATATGCATTTTTGTTTAGCACATCTGGCCCCTGTTTTTGTTGTTGTTGTTATGTGCCGTCAAGTCATTTGCGACTCATAGCGACCCTATGCACAACAGCCCTAAACCCTGCTCCATCCTGCGCCAACCGCACGGCCTCTGACACACCCATCCCAATTACCCCAGTCACCGAATCAATTAATCTCATAGAGGGTCTTCCCCTCCTGCGCTGTCCCTCCACCCTCCCAAGCATGATGTCCCTCTCCAAGGACCCGTCCCTCCTGGCAACATGTCCAAAGTATGTCAGACGAAGTCCCAGAATCCTTGCCTCCAAGGAGCAGCTTGGTTTAATCCTCTCCAAGTTGAATCTGTTTGTTTTCCTGGCAGTCCAGGGTACATTCAGTACCCTTCTCCAGCACCACAGCTCAAAAGCATCCACTCTCCTTCTGTCCTCCCTAGTCATTGTCCAACTCTCTGATGCATAACAAGTGATTGCAAATACCATGGCCTGTATCAGGCGCACCTTAGTCTCCAGAGAGACACCGTTGCTCCTGAGTACTTTAGAGAGGTCCCTAACAGCAGACTTTCCCATCGCGATACACTTTTTGATTTCCTGACTGCTGGTGCCAAGAGTGTTGACTGTCATTGTTATCCCTAGATCTAGTTGTTTGTGTTGGTCTTTGGTGGTTTTTTTTTTGGTTGTGGGGTGTTTGTTTTTAGAGAGAGTAAATCAATGACAGTGTAAGTCATTCTTCATAAAAGTCTAGGAAGAATTACAAAGAGGCACCTATTTCACTCAGAACCAGTCCATTCAAGGTAGGTGCTTTGTTCTTTTGGGAAGATATTAAAGCTTTTCCTGGTGGTGAGATTATCAGGGTTTATAGGAATTGTTTTGGAGTAAAGGAAATCTTGAACTTGCCAGAGTATCTTTGATGCGAAAGCTGGCACTCATGTAAGGGAGTTAGATCATCTCTAAGCTTTTATTATTTTCTGAGTTATTCTCTTATACATAAGAGTCTTTGGAGGTCCAAATAAAGAAAACGTTTAGCTATGATCTGGAAGGTTACAGATATGAGAATACTCAAACACATCTCAGGAAAAAGTTTTAACAATACTTTTTTGCAGAACCAGTCATTAAAGACCCTACTGAAAGCTATCTACTCTGATATACATAGAGTAGCCATGAATCAATTCTGGTGTTTCCTATGCATATAACACATCAAGGAAGAAATCTGACTCAAATATTTCACTACATAACTTGGGAGGGACAGAAGAGCATTATGCTAAGTGAACTAACTCAGTCCCATAAGGACAAATACTACTTAAGATCATTAGTGTAGAAATAGAGAGGAAACTAGTAAAAGTGTATGTGGATCCAAGGGGGGAGGGTAGGAGCAGAGGGGTGAAGATGGGCAGAAAGGTAATCATAGGGTCACACAATTTGATGGGTAAGGGAGGGGTGGGTAAAGTAAATGGGATGACTGGAAGTGAAAAACAAAGTATACAAGCTGTGTAAGCAAACTAGTATAAAATAAAGATTTTATTTAAAAAAGGAAAATATTTATTCCTCACACCATTTCCTCAGGGTGTAAAGAATACACAGTCTCCTCCTTCCATGAGACAGAGATAATTGTTTATCTTTTTTATATAATATTTCTGAGAAAAGGCACCTTTAACCCTCTAGGACATTTGAGTGCAATATTTCACCACCCAACCCTAAGGCCAAAGTATCTTTCTTGTCCAATCTTGCCACCCAGTATCATTGCTTATCTGATCCTACTGTTACCCTAAGATGTGGACCATTCTGCCCAGCTGTCTCCCCTGAATTCCACCAGTCAAAACTTATCTGTCCTTTGCCTCCTTACCTAGCTTCCTGGGCTCTGCTAGAGAACTGATAAAGGTAATGAGAGCTAATGTGTTAATGACCATCAAAGTGCTTATCCCTTTCAGATAACATCTGCTGCTTTAAATGCTGTAAAACCAAAGCAAAGACAGTCTGGTAGTGGAATTTTTTTAGGTCAGGTAGCTGTTTTCTTATCGCTTCTGTATTACATTAAATCAATGACTATGTTTCCTATTTCCCACCCTGCAGCCTGTGATGCAATTTGATCAGTCAAGGTATCTATTTTCTGACTCGATCACACTGACCACATTATGTGAGCATGTTGTACTAGGAAAACACTGGGGTTTTTCCCCTTCTTTTTATCCATTGAAATAGACGAAATGAAAGTCACCAAATTTATTGGACAGAAACCCCATGTGGTTAAATAAGAAATCACTGGCAAATTCGCCTCAAAAGACCTCTTTAAAGTGTTAAAAAGTAAAGGCAACACAGAAGAAAAGTCCTAACCATCTGCTTCCAAAAGGTCATAGCAAAGAAGATCCTAAGGAGCCTTTTTACTCTACAACAGGCAGGGTTGTCAGAAATCATAATTAACAGTAACCACGTACAAGCAACATGACACTTCTCCTTTTCCCTAACAGCTTCCCACATGTGTATCCCAGCTCTTGATGATATATTTTTTCCCTATAACACCCAGATGAAGATCACAGATTCAGCGAACTTATCTTGGTTCAAAGTAACACTTAATACCTATGTGATGTTGAACCTGTTAACTTAATGACTCTTCTTAATTTTTTTATGTATGGAAAATGGGTAATAATACTGCTGTCATTGTCCAGGGTTGCTCCAATATATAGGGAGTTCTGGTATCCTAGTGGTCAATAAAAATGTATGCAGTAATCCCAAAGGCACAGTTCAAATCGACCAGCTGCTCTGCAGAAGAAGCACGGGAAATGTTCTCCTGTGTGACTGTCTGCCTCTGAAACTCACTGGAGAGTCAGCTACGGGTCAGTTCTGACTCGATGGTACACAAAAACTACACACACACATACAAAGTGCAAAACAAAAATAATCAGAATTTGCCATCCAAGAAGCATGCTATAGATGTTTACTGTCATAATTTATACACATGTTTACATATCTGCCTTTCAACACTATAAGCTTATTCAGACCAGGAAGTGTATAAAATTAATGTGTACACTGGTGAAAATCTAGTACTTGACTCAAAACAGGCACTTAAATGCTTAAAGAACAGGATAAATCCACATAGATAGCTGTATGAAAAATGAAACAGCAGACTTGAACCTTCCTTGCTTTGATGCTGGAAATGACAGCAATAGAACTAAAAAATAACAGTTTTCTTCTGTGAATGCCACAAAGTCTATGGAAGAATTAGTTTTTTTCCTCTAAACTCTACACATGAAGGATGAGTCTTTGGCTTCATGATTTGCTTATTTATCTTTGTTTACACAGAGTCTGGCCTGAAATGGATGCTATTGATAGTGAATGTTTTGCTTCTGTACAGAAGATCTTCCTCTATTCAAGAATCATTTTTCTTCCTCTTTTCATTTCTTCTCAGTCATAACCTTACTTTTTTCAAAGAAAAATATTTTTAATAATTCATATTTTTTAATATCACTCACTCATAGCCATTAAGTCAGAATTGACTCAGGGCTGACCTGCCAGCAGGTTTTCGGAGGCTGTAAATTACAAGGGAAGAGATAGCTCATCTTTCTCCTATGGAGAAGCTGGTGAATTAGAACCAGCTACCTTTTGGCTGGTGGCACAAATCCTTATTCATAAGAGAACCAGAACTCTGTCTTTGAGTATATATGTGTGTGTCAAAAACTCAATCTCATTCCTATGGTCTCACAGCGAGGCACTCAAGGGGCAATTCCCTACCGACTAGACCACACCTTGTTGTTGTTGTGCACTGCCAAGTCAGAAATGACTCACTGCTGATCCTTCAGTGGGTTTCCAGAGGCAGTAAATCTCACAGAAGTAGATTGCCCATTGTCATCTCACGGAGCAGCTGGTGGATTAGGACCATATGCCTTAGAGCTCATACCCTGTATATATGCACAAGGGACTGGCCAGTCTACTGGAGATAGACATCATGGACATCAGTCAGGCTCAGTAAAGTAGTCACTGAAGAAAAGAAGACCTTGAGATAAAAGGGATTCACAACAGTAACTTGCTACAGTGGGTTCAAGCATGGAAGCCATTATGAAGATGGCATAGGACCAACTGGGCAGTGTTTCAGTCCATTGTGCATAAGGGCTCTATGTGTTGGCACCAATCCAAAGGCATCTAACAAGATAAAATTTGCGTACATGTACACACATGGTGTTTGTGTGCATGTCTATATTAATATTTTTATGAGTCATGTTTTTTCCCTCAATATTTACTCTAAAAAAACCCCTTTATGATAAAAAATTCAAGTTTTTATATTCCCTAAAACTAAGTCCCAAAGACGTCTGCCTAAGGTATAATTAAAAAGTAGGTCACATCTGTTTTTCCTCTCCCTTTGTAGCCTGTGTCTTTACCCCAAGGCCTTCATGTTTTCCTTCTCTTCCCCAAACCCTTTGCCTGACAGCTGCCTTTGCCTCTAAGGCAGTGATCCAAGATTGTTATCTTTTTCCACTCCACTCTTTGGGGGTTTTATTTGGTATATAAAAAAAAGAAATCTAATCTACTTGTGTGAGCTAATGTGTTCAAAACTGACACTAAATTAGCCTTTCTAGTTAAAGAACACATAAAGCAAACTTCTCACCCTATCCAACTTTTATCGTAAAATGTCAATAGAAATTCACCCTTAGCTTGGAGGGAATATGGCGTGTGTGAAGGAAAATGAAATATTCCTTAATATTCTGTTGTGGCTGCTGTACTTAGATGCCATCCAGTCTGTGTTGACTTACAGGCATTCTGTACACAGCAAAGGGAAGCACTTTCCAGTCCTGCTTTATCCTCTCTTTGAACTCATGGCTGCAGCCATTGGGCCAATCCATCTCATTGATGATATTCTCTTTTTTCCTTAAATTTCCACAAAGTAGTTTATATAGTGAACACACCTATGTTTTACACAACGAGAAAATTAAAATGGCACATACACACTCCAAGAGTTGAGTGTCTAGTGGAGGTCAATGACCCTCACTAGTTAACTCAGGAAGCTCATAGACTCCATCCCAGTGTGGATGGCACATGCAGGCATCTGCTATCCAGGAATTCATGTATATAGCTAAGCAAGCGACTGACATCACTATTCTCTTTGGTATGGAAATTGGAGTGGCAGAGGGCAAGGGAAATGTTGGAAACGAATTAACGGAATATTTCTTTTGTGAGTATCACATATATGAGCATCACAACATCATTCCTTGGCCATTCAGCATTGTTGTTGTTGTATACCACAGAGTCAGACCGACTCATAGCTGATCCTCTGCTGGATTTTCAGAGGCAGTTAATCACATGGCATTAGATTGCCCATCCTTCTCCCACAGAACAGCTGGTGGTCTTAAACAGCTTGCCATTGAGGTTGTAGTGCAACTTCTTGTCACTAGGCCAGCCACCAGGGATCCGTAATAGGGAAGGGAAGGGAAGGGAAGGGAAGGGAAGGGAAG
>NW_006399782.1:17462440-17470964 GCF_000299155.1 Elephantulus edwardii | reverse complement strand
GAAGGGAAGGGAAGGGAAGGGAAGGGAAGGGAAGGGAAGAGGAAAAAACCCACACATTCCTAGTACTTACATAGGCGCTCTGATGGCTTAGTGCTAAGGAGTTGCACTGTCAACTCAAAGGCACTCTGTTCAAATCTACAATTTTTGTTCTTTGAGAAAAAGATGGGCAATACCTCACTGTGTGATTAAACTGCCTCTGAAAATCCACTGGAAGATGAGCTATGAGTTGTTTCTGACTCAAGGGTACATAACAACTGTACTCATGTAATCCTCTGGGAAGGCACTGCATGAATTTATGAAAAAGACCCAATTTACATATAGAGTTCTGGGAGTGCTATTCACGCTCCATCTAGGCCTGCCCTGGCTTGTGGGATGAAATGATCTACGGTGCCCCATTGATAACCACCATAGAGAATGATTTTGTTCTCTCATAAAAACACAGCTGATCATTACAATGCTTTTTCTTTCACACTGAATAAAAAAAAATAAAGAATTCATTTCCTCTGGAATTTCTGTAGGGTGAAGGACTTTGCAGAAAGAAAATACAAGAAAGAACAAATTTCTGTCACTGTAAAGGATTAGTACTAATTTGTTTAATTATGAGAAAATCAGCAGTGAATAGGAAAATATATGAATTTCCAATGACAAGAATGGAAAGAAGATAGAATGAGAGAAAGTTTTGATATAAAATGAAAACTGAATAGCTCTTAGCCATATTTCTCAGTAACTTGGCTAGGATAATATAGCGATGCTATATCCTGAGTTCATTTTATATTCTTGATTTAATCACAGTTCCTATAAACTTTCAACAGTTTTACTTTCCACAATTAGGAGGAAATCTGGTAGCTTAGGGAGCTTTGGTGGCATAGTGGTAAGAAGTTGCCCTGCAATTCCAAAAGCACATGGTTTGAATCCACCAGCTGCTCTGTAAGAGAAAGATGTGAAATCCCCTTCCATGAAATTAGCTACCTCCAAAAAACCCACTGGAGAGACAGTTATGGGTTGTTGCCAACTTGATGGTTGTTTGTGTTGTTATGTGCCATCAAGTTGCTTGTGACTCAGTGACCCTATGTACAACAGACCTAAATTCTGCTCTATCCCTTACCAATCTTGTCTCCCACACCCCATCCCCATTACCTCAGTGATGGAATCAATCCATCTTCAAGGGTCTTCCTCTCCTGGCTGTCCCTCCACCCTCCCAAGCATGAGGTCTTTCTCCAAGGACACATCCAAATTATATCAGACGGAGCTTCAGAATCATTGCTTCCAAGGAGCAGCCTGGCTTCACCCTCTCCAGAATGAATTTGTTTGTTCCCTTAGTGATCTGTGGTATGTTCAATACTATTCTCCAGCACCACAACTCAAAGGCATCAACTCTCCTTCTATTAGTCCTAGTAACTGTCCAGCACTCATGGCCTGTACCAGGCCCACCTTAGTCTCCAGACTGACATCGTTGCTTCTCAGTACCTTGGAGAGGTCTCTGAAAGCAGACTTTCCAAATGCAACTCATCTTTCAATTTCCTGGCTGCTGGTCCTAAGAGTACTGACTGTAGAGCTAAGCAAACTGAAGCTGTCAACAATCTCAATCTTTTCATCATCCATCATGATGCTGTCATTTGGCCCGGTGGTGAGAATCTTTGTTTTCTTGATGTTGAGCTTCAATCCATATTGAAGGCTGAAGTCCTTGACCGTTCACAGCAATCACGTCAGGTCCTCCTCAGTTTCAAGCAAAAAAGCAAGCTGGTAGCTTGGTAGTAAGGAAATGCACTGCCAGCGCAAAGGTACATTATTTGAATCTACCAGGTTAAAACCCACCAGCTGCTTCCCTGGAGAAAGACTAGGAATTTGTTCCAGTGACTCCAAAAACCCACTGGAAGATCAACTATGAGTCAGTTCTGACTCAGTGTCACTCAACAACAATAGCAATATTCCTTAGACTCTAGATTAGGAAGCACAGAAGAAATAACATTCATTTTGGATCTCTGGCTCTGGTAGCCTAGTGGCAAGAAGCTGTATTGCAATCCTGAAGGCACCTTGTTCAAAACCATCAGCTGCTTCTGCGGAAAAGGATGGTCAATTTCCTAGTGTGTGATTACCTGCCTCTGAAAATCTGCCAGAAGGTCAGCTCTGGGGCAATTCTGACTCAATTGCACACAACAACAATAACCTTTCTTTTACTATTGAAATGTGTTGAACCATTCCCAGGTAAGGAATAAGCAACCAGAGGTAACAACAGGATTTTCTTCTCATCAGTAAATAAGCTGTTCTTCTTTTCTGGTTCAGGTACTCTGATCAAAAGCACCACTCAGTAGTGCACTGTGTGTGGAGAAGGAGACAGAAGATAGAGGTAGCATGAATATGACCGTGCTATTTTTAAAGTTTTCCTGGAGAAAAATATCTCATTTGTCAAGTCTGTAACTTTTGCACTTTGATTGTCATGAAATGCACACAAACATTTATACAAATGTGAAAACTCTTAAGTGAATTATATAGAAGTATTATAGTTTTATATACAAGTATTATAAAGAAATGTGATTGATCAGCTATGGGTGATTCCATGCATATGCCAGCAGGGTATCTGTATTCATACTGGTCAAACAGGACTATTTTAAATATAACAAAAGTTAAGGAATATTAAAACTTAGAGGAGATTTGACAATTTTTGCTATGCAAAAGCGTGTATCATATTTTTAGAAATCTTCTGTAAATTGCACTTAGAAACACAGTGATGTTTGGTATCAGTTGGTCTGTGTATATATCTACCTTCAGTTTTCATTAGAAGTCACAGACCTGTAGGTATTACTATTGCTAACAGCAATTTAACACTAACATGAAAATTGTGTCACATGATTTGGTACACAATTGATAATTTTTTTCATGTTAATAAAGGGTAGATAGCCTTTCATGTATTTTCATAGAAAGTAGTTTCTTTTACTGTTCTCCCAATATCTTTTCTCTAACTAGGACAGATGAAAGGAGAGCCATGCCATTTACTAAAGGCATCTGAAAATGCAATTAGCTTTTTATATTAGTAATCTGGTTTATTAAACAATGGAAGAGTATTGACAAAGTTAAACAGAATCTACAGTTCTTTAATATTACCCTTCACTAATCTTTTTTCTTTTTTTTAAGTGTCACACAGAGAATTTATTTTTCAGAGAAAGTCTGTGCTTGTGGGAGGAGATGATGACAACTGATGACAGGTGGTGTTTACATGTCTAATTTCCTTATTTTTCATGTTTGGGAATAAATTCAAAGGGAAGAAGGATCAAGCAACCATTGCAGCCCACATACAATTAACAATATCTTTCCTGGAAATGCAGATCTACTTGTAGAATGACCCTTTTGTCTGCCAGTAAAAAAAAAAAAAATGAGATGTTACAAAGATTTAGAGAGTAGGCAACAGAATAATGTTTATCAGGATATCGATAATTACTCCCAAATAGAATCTTGTCCTTTTTAATAAATGTCATTGGCTTTATTTTCTGTTCAAAGAAACATAACCTTAAACAGAGACTGAAAATCTGACACATAAAACTTACTAATAAAAGTTGATATTGTTGTGTGCTACCTTTGAGCTGGGGTGCTGGAGAAGAGTGTTGAATACACCATGGACTGTTAGAAGAACAAATAGGTTCATCCTAAAGAGGTTGAAACAAAGCTGCTCCTTGGAGGCAAGTATTCTGCAGCTCCTGACATACTATGGACATGTTACTTACTAGGAGGGACAAGTCCTTGGGGACAGGTGCCATGTTTGGAAGAAGGGAGGAACAGCACAGGAGAGGAAGACCCTTGATGACACAGATTGACTAAATTACTGGGATAATGAGGGTAGTCGTGTCAGAGACAGTAGGTTGGCACAGGATAGAGTAGGGTTTAGGCCTGTTGTACATAAGGTCACTATGAGTTGCAAGTGACTCGATGGCACATAACAACAACAACAATTATAGTGTTGGGTAAGTCTGATGTCCTAGTATTAAGGAACTATAGTGCAATTCCAAAGTCAAGTGGTTAAAACCCACCAGTTGCTTGCAGGAGAAAGATGGACAATCTCCCACTATGAGATTTACTGCCTTTGAAAACCCACTGGCGTGTCAACTACAGGTTGGTTCCAACTCATTGACACATAACAACTACAGAGTCAGTTCCAACTCATGGGACCCTATACTTTATGGTGTAAAAGTGCTTCACAGTGTGTTCCTTGTGAAAGTGTCATCATTATGAAAATGGTTTGTTAAGGCTTTATATTCTGTGGGGTTACCAGATGGGTCAACCACTAATCAATTGGTTAGCAACCAATCACTAACTGCTTGTTACATGAATTTAAATACTAAACCGATTTGTTTTAAGTGGATTATCAGATTGCTTTTACTCAGGTTGCCACAGATTTCAGACCCCTGCCCATCAAGCACTTTTATACCTGTGTTCAGCTTTGAAATCTATAAGCTGTTTGGCACTTAATTGCTGTCCTCAAATGCCTTACTTATTTGGTGCTGCTATAACAGAAATATTGGAAGCAGGTAACATTAGCAAACAGAAATTCATTTTCTCACAGAAAGGAAGAATAGATGTCCAAGTGAGGGAATCATTTCTAAAAGAATGTTCCTTGTCCCTTTTTGGTATTCTGTTCTTTGGTTTCTTGGAGATCTTCATGCAGCTTGATGTCTATCTTCCCCCCTGGTGCTGGTTTTTCTTTGTCTAATATGATTTGTGGGTGTTTTTTGGGTTTGGGTTTGGTTTTTTTTTTTTTTATTTCAAAGATGGTTGTCTTAAAACACACACACACCTACACACCCCATTGATATGGATACATTAATATAACATAAGATAAAATCTGATTCCAAAATAGGATTACGTCTGCAAATACAGAGCTAAGATTTATAACACATCTTTTTGAAAATCAGTAACACTTGACAATGAAATAAGACTGTAACTAGCAGATTCCGTAAGAAAGTAAAATGTGATCATGTTCTCTGAGATAGTCCAAGTCAAATGCTCTTGGTTGAAGCTAATCTGACTGTTCCTGCTTATACCTTCCTACATACTTTGTTGTATTTTTCTGACCTGTAGCCTGATAGTATTGCTCTTTAAGAAGCATTCTTAATGTTAGTAACTTGCTCCAAGTTCCATTTTGGACTGGGTTAACATACTGATTTGTTTTGGTTTCTTACACCAAATATCAGTAAGAAAATGGACTTCTAAAATTCTATTTTTCCCTACTGTCAAGGGGAAAACAAATTTTGACATTAAAATACATATTTAGGCAATAAAAGGATTAAGACTTGCTGATAGTGCAAGAATAGAAAGAATAGAATAGTAAAAATATGGGTCTTTAAATGGACAAATAAAGCAATTTGCTGCTGCTCTTAGGTCTCTTGGCCCAGTCTGACAGTGTGTGTATGGAGTCTGCTGTTTACTGGCCTTCCAGCATGTCCCAACATGCATCCCTCTGAATGTCTTCTTCAGTGATCTCACCCACTAGACCTCAATCACAGCCACATATCTCTCTAAAACCAGGAAGCTGTTGTCTGAATGGAGGAAGGGAACACGACACGGCTCAAAATAAAAATGGAGTATGTCAGGTATGTATCAGTCTCTATGCCTTTTCAATCTATATGCCAAACAGATAATTTGAGGGGTTGGATTTCATGAAGAAGAATGTGAAATAAGGATTAGAGGAAGACGAAGACTCATCCACCCACCTGCATTATGCAGATGACACAACTTTGCTTGCTGAAACTGAGGAGGACTTAAAGCATTTGCTGCAGAAGGTCACAGACCACACATTCAATATGGATTGTATCTCAACATAAAAAAAAATAAATAAAAATCTTCACCACTTGGCTAATTGGCAGTATCATCATATATGGAGAAAAGACTGAAGTTGCTAACAATTTTATCAGCACCCTTAGCACCAGCAGTCAGAATAAAAAAAAAAATTAGTTGTATTGGGAAAATAGGCTGTTATAAACCTATTCAAAGTACAAAAGAACAACATTGTCCATCTAGTGACTGAGGTGTGCCTGATGTCGGCCATGATCTTTTCAATTACTTGCTATTTTTGAGAACTGGACAATGAATAAAGACTACAGAAGAAGGTCTTTGAACCTCTTCAAAGTACGAAAGAACAACATTGTCTATCTAGTGACTGAGGTGTGCCTGATGTAGGCCATGATCTTTTCAATTACTTGTCATTTTTGAGAACTGGACAATGAATAAAGACTACAGAAGAAGGTCTTTGGGTTGTAGTTCTGGAGAAGAATATTGAACGTACCACAAATTGCAAAGAGAACAAGCAAGTCTGTCCTAGAGAGACTGAATCCAGATTGCTCCTTGGTGGCAAGGATTTTCAAGCTCCATCTCAGATACTTTGAGCATATTTCCAGAAGGGAAATTAGAGAAGGACATCATACTTGAAAAGGTAGAGTGTCAGCTCAGGAGAGGAAGACTTTGAATAGAGATGGATTGACATGATGACGATGGCAATGAGGACCAGTGTGTCAAAAATGGTGAGGTTGGCTCAGGATAGGGCGAGTTTCAGAACCATTGTTCATAGGTTTGCTGTGTGTTGTAGTTGACTCCGTGACACCTAACAATATAATACTGTACCTATGCCTTGACATTTCAGACAATATTCTGATATTTCTAAGGTTTTCACTAGTCAATTGTTTTCCAGAAGTAGATCTCCAATCCTTCTTCTTAGTCTAGGAATTCCACTGAAAGCTCTCCACTATGTGTGATACATTTTATCTTTGAAATATAAGAGTCATAGCTTCCATCATAACAATAACATTAAGGACACTACAGTAAAATAAACTGACAAGTGGAACTGCATAAACTAGTATATTCCATGTTAGATGTTTTCATTTGTCTATGCCAATAAATTAGAACACATCTACTTGGCCAATCAACTGGAAAAGATCCATTTTAGTTCCTGTTCAAAGGAAAAAATTATTCAACAGAATATAGTTTACCAAATACTATCTTTAATATTATACACAAGTGATTCTTTTACTGAAAAGAATTAAAGAATGGTTACAATGAAACATCAGCAAAGAATTGCCAGAGAGTCAAGTTAGAAAAACAAAAGGGCATGGAAAGGGATGTAATTACTGATGCCAAATGGATTTTGGCTGAAAGTAGAGAATACCAGAAAGATGTTTATGTATGTTTTATTCACCATACAAAAGCATTTGACTCTGTAGAGCATAATAAACAATGGATACAATTTCAAAGAATGAGAATCTCAGAACATTTAATTGTTCTCATGAAGAACTATTATATTGACCAAGAGGCATTCTTTCAAAGATAATAAGAGGATAATAATTCATAGTTTAAAATCAGGAAAAGGGTGCCTCAGGATTATATTTTTACCAAGCCTATTGAATCTGTACATTAAAAAAAATAATCCTTGAAGTTGGGCTACCTAAAGAAGAGAATGCCATCAGGTTTGGAGGAAAAACTCATTAACAACTTGCAATATGCGGATGACTCAACCATGTGCAAAATGAACAAATTACTAAATATTCACTAATGATTTTCAAAGACTGTACTTTTCCATATGGATTATACCTCAATAAAAAAGGAAACAAAAATTATCACACTGGACCAATAAGCAACACCATGACAAGTACAGAAAACACTGCAGTTTCCAAAGATTTAATTTTATTAAGATAAACAATCAAAGCCTGTGGAAATAGTAGTCAAGAAATCAAATAATATGTTGCATTGGACAAATATTTTGCAAAGGACGTCTTTACAGTATTTAAAAAGCAAAGATGTCACACTGAAGACAAAAGTATGTAAACCAAAGGCAAAGAATTTTCAATCATTTTGTCTTGTTGTTGTTGTATACCTTTGAGTCACAATAAACCCATAGCCACCACTTCAGCTGGTTTTCAGAGGCTGTAAACCACACAAGAGGAGATTGCCATCTTTTTCCCATGGAGCAGCTAGTGGGTTTGAACTACATACCTTAGCACTGGCAACACATTCCCTTACCAATAAGCCACTAAAACTCCCTAATCACTTAATATGTATGTAAAAAGTAAAAATTGAATATGCAAGGCAAAAATTGATGTATGTTAATTATGGTGTTTGTGAAAGATATTGAATATACCATGGGCTGCCATAAGAACAAACAACACTATCTTGAATGATGTGAAGATTGAATGCTCTTTTGAAGTGAGAATGGTGAGCTTCCTTGCACATATTTTGAAATTATTAGGAGGATCATTCCTTGGAGAATGGTCTAATTCTTGGCTGTTGTCTTTGATCTACAAAGTAGATAGTAGTCTTCATGAAGGCACAGAGTTAGAGAAAAGATATTCAGACCATAGGTGATGGACTGTGTTAAGACAGGCAAGAAGTGAAGATGAGTAGATAGTTCATAGATCATTCTAGGCAAAAGAATGTTCAAATAATAAGGAATTAAGAAGAAGGGGAAAAGAGAGGCATCAAGTTGGAACCATATAATGTTGGGGCCTAAGCATTAACTTCTAAAATTCTACAAACAGGATTTTTT
>NW_006399782.1:17456425-17461164 GCF_000299155.1 Elephantulus edwardii | reverse complement strand
CAGGTTCAAGAATACAAAGAGGAGAGAAGAGTTGTCGGGGTGCTCTTGTAGGAAGAGCTTCTTTTAAGGAAAAAAGAAAATGCAAACATGGAAATGATAGTGTTAAGTAAGTAGATTGAAATAATGGATAGAGAAAAGATAAGAAAAAATATTTCTCTTTAGTTCTAATTAATATGAGCAGTATTAGAGTTATTTTTAAATCTTTGAAAACTGGGAGAAAATTGATCACAAATGGCCAAAGTTGTCCAATGACTGCTGAGATGTTTCCTATACTAGTGACATTAAAATTTCTTTTATAAAAAACACAGAAATTGTTATTAATGTCTTCACAGATTAACACAAGGCTCTAAAGGTCAAAATAAGGGTACAAATACATCCCAGACTAAATGTTCAGGGGAAAAAAGAGCTGATTTTCCATTTAAATCCTGAACGTATAAAAAATTTGTCCTTTCCTCTAAGAAATAATGCAAATAATAATGTCAATGACCTGGAATCCTCAAACAAGTCACAAAGCATTTTTCTGTTTAGAATGATGTCTGTATTCCCAACAATGTTTGGCAATGCGGTTTACTTTCTTTTCAAATATTTTTTAAAGTTTCTTCAGAAAATACTAAGACATTATTCAGAGACTAAAACTTTTCCGTACTAGCATGAAAATGTCTGTATTTCCTTTAAAATTTGACGTGGTGTTTTAGAGGTGTGTAGAGGCTCTGAGAGCGGGACAATAAATAAGGATGATAGAAAAAGAATTAATGCCTTTGAGTTGTGGTGTTGAATAAAAGTGCTGAATATCCCATGGATAAGTCTTGCAAATGGTGTAACCAGAGAGCTTCTTGGGGACAATGACAGTGAAGCTTTGTCTCCTCATACTTTGGACATGCTGTCAAGAAAGAAAGGGATATCATGCCTTGGAAGAGTAGAGTGTCAACAAAAGAGAGGAAGACCCCCAGTGAGGTGGATTGACACTTGACTAAAGCAATGGGCTCAAATGTATTACAGGTAAGAACAGCACAGGATAGAATAGGATTCAGGTCTGTTTTTCATAGGATCTCTGTGAGTCTTACTTGATTCAATAGCACCTAACAACAACAAGAGGCTCTGTATTCAAACTTACTTAGCTTTGAAGTTAAAAAAAAAAAAGGAAAAAATAAAAAGCCTGAGGCTTAGGAGCCAGCACTCACCTATGTATATATGAGCATACATACACACACAGTTTAACTACTGGTGGGGCTATTTACCACCTTCTCTATGTTCTGACATAGATCCTCCCTGTATATTCACACATACTCATTCTTTAACATTTCAAGAGAAAGGACAATAGTTATGTTTAGTGTAGAAAGAAAAGAGAAAATGTTAAATAGATATTTATAGATGTTCAATAGCCTTGGAAACCCACACAGTTGGGGACTTGAATTTATTCAGTGACCAGCTACAATTAAGGACTGAGCAAGTACTGACCCACCTTCATGGACACCTGACAGGGGGTAAAAGGATGTACTTTCCTTTTGAACAGCACCTCAGGAAGCTATTTTACTTTCCCCTTTCATAAGGACAGAACTGATTTAAATAGATACATCCAACATTCCCACTGTAGAATCAATGAATCCCTGCCATTGGTATAGTAGATGTAGTCACCCGAATGCTTTGATTAAATTTATAATCCCAGTGTCATTTAACAGTGTGAGTGCAATTATAAAATACCAAAGTTGCTTCTCCCACTCTTACATTCAAGCTGATAAAATAAAATTTGTGTATCTCACTGGGTAAAGTTTCATGTCTTTTCTAATTGTTGTACTTTGAATCTTGAAATTCAGGTAATGTTTGCACAACAGAATGCTTCCCCCGCCCCATTTTTAAAACATGCTTATAAATTTAGAAACTAACACTGAAGAGTGTATCAAACTGAGCATCTGCTCAAGTGCATTAACCTTCTCAATTAACTTCTATTGCGTCTTCATCTACCTCTTTCTCCAATCCTCTGTTAAACACCTCTAAACTAATTTGAAAAATTCACACTCTGTTACAAAAATATGCAATCACAAACTTTTTTGTTAAAAGGTGTTTTAGTTCTATTATGGAACTCTAAATTGCACAGTCTATGCCAAATTTCCTTCCCTTTCAAGACCATGAAGAAGTGAGGCATTCAGTGCCATTCTTTGCTGTTCTGGAGGTGAAAATCTCAGCTCTCCTTCCACTTGGGTAACAATTTGGCATAGTGCCAAAGTAAGACAAGCGATGCTCCTAATTTTTTCCCTATCTTTAATATTTCCTCTTTTTCCACAAGTCAATGCTATGTATCAACACAACCTAGAGACAACCAGACCATTCTGAATAACTCTGGAATTTGCTTTAATTCAAAGATATACAAACACACAATAGGAATGAATTGAGCTGGATTTGTTAAGGTGAAAAAAGAGTTCTGATGGCAAAGTCTGTCGAGAATTTTATTGCTAATTCAAAGTACACATTTCTCTGGCTGTGGGAACCCACCAGGGGCTCCATAAGAGAAAGATGGAAAATCTCCTCTTGTGTGGTTTATAGCGTCAAAAAACATTACAGACCACTAGCAGTGTGCTCATTCTGACAAGTGGCATAACAGCGTAAGATTGATATGTCATGCTTCCAAGAATGGTGTTCATTTTGAAATTAGCAAATCCTTCAAGCCCCACTCCAAAAAGAGACTTTTCATACCAAAATCTTGTTTATCATAAAAGCAGCCTGTCATTGTAACAGCCTTTAAGCTGGAATTCTCTGGCGGGTTGAATTCAATACACAGATGTCAAGGACCTCTAACTATTTGGAGCGTTCAAGGTCCCCCTAGATGCTGGAGAAGATTATAACTATAGCAGATATCCTTCATAAAAGTCTCATGGGAGTGTTTATTTTTTACTTTCAAGAAGTAAGATAAAGCCTCCTGAGAGTCTTAAAGTAAGCCAGCAGCAACCTTCACAAGGCCAAATGAGAAACATAGGAGCAAAGTCTATTTTAGAATTTCATCAGGGATTATCACATCTCCAGAAGATTGTGTAGAAGAGGATGTGTAAGGAATAATTAGTGTTTTGGTTGTAAGTTTTATAATCAGTAAGTTTATAATCAGTAAAATCTTTGGATTTTTAAAAGTAGGTCCTACAACAAGCAATGAATGTTGGACAGGATATGGAGAGGTGGGAATTCTCATACACTGTTGATAGGACTGTAAAATTGTATAACCACTGGAAGGCATTTTGGCATTTCCTCAAAAAGTTGAATATAGAAACTCTGTATGACCCAGCTATTCCATGACTAGGAACACACAGGAAGGAAATTAGAGCTGGGACCCAAGCAGAAATCTGTACACCAATGTTCATAACAGAATTACCATATTTGCAAAAACATGAAAACAACTCTAATGTTCAACCACAACTGAATGGAATGAGAAACTGTAGTACATTCACACAATGGAATACTGTACAGCATTAAGCAGTAATGATTTAGAAAAATTCTACATAACTTGGGAGAGACTGGAGAGTAGAATGCTAGGTGAACTAACTCAGCATCATAAGGACAAATACTGCATAATTTGTCCATAAATATGGCATTATTGTAAAAATAGAAGGATATGTAGTAAAACATGTGTGGGGACCCAACTGGGGGAGAGGTGGGACCAGAGGAGTGAGGATAGATGGGTGTGGGGGGGAACCACAGGGTTGCACAGTTTAGTTGGTGGAGGGAGGGGGTGAAGGAAATGGGAAGGGTCTAGAAGAGACCCTAAAAGATTGGGTACTGATGGGCAAGGTGCACTGGTTATTGATTTTATAAAACATAATGCAAGGGCATGATTGTATGAAACATAATGTGAATAAAGAATAGTGTGAAACACAATGTATATGAACACGGTGAGTAAATCAATATAAAATAGAAGAAAAAGCCGTATATTGAAGTACATGAAAGTCCTAGTCTATAGGGAATGTTGCTGTTAACCCAAAGGCTGTAACTCTGTGTTTCAAAACTACCAGTGAATCTACTGGAGAAAGATGGACAATATTCTCCTGTTTACACTAGTGCAGCAAACAAAAAGAGACCTAACTGAATGGAAATTATTCCCTGTTCACAGTTATTATAGGAAGAGTGAACAATGTGAATGTGACAATCCTACCAAAAGCAATCTACAGGGTCAACACAATCCCAATACAGATACAAAATCATCCCTCAAGGAGATAGAAAAAGAAATGTCCAGTTTCATTTGGAAATAAAAAAGACTCAGAATAAGTGAAGCTCTTGTAAAACAGAAATTAAGTAGGAGACATCTAACTTCTTGATCATAAAACCTACCTCACAGTCATTGTAATCAAAACAGTATGATGCCAATACAATGAAAGACACATAGAACAGTGGAATAGAATTGAGAACCCAGAAATCAACCCATCTACATAGAGATAAATGATATTTGACTAGGGGAAAAAACCCCACAAACCCAAACCCTTGCAAATAGGGAAATGGACAGCCTCTTTAACAAATGGTGCTGGCAAAAATGGACATTTACCACAGAAAATTGAAACAGGATCCACATCTCATACTATGCACAAAAACCAATTCAAAGCAGAGCAGAGACCCAGGGGCAAACCCCAAAGCCACAAAGATCATAAAAGACAAAATGAGAAGAGATTTAGAAGCCCTAGTCTATAGCTTAGATAGACTCACAAACTTAGCCCCGAATGAACAACCAGGAGAGGATAAACTCAATAAATAAGATCATCTTA
>NW_006399782.1:17390612-17455286 GCF_000299155.1 Elephantulus edwardii | reverse complement strand
CAGAACAGCAAACATCAAATTCTGGCGAGGTTGTAGAGAAACTGGAACCCTCACTCACTGTTGATAGTGTAAAATGGTGCAACCACTATGGAAGGCTGTATGGAGCTTTCTCAAAAAGTTGCAAATAGAAATTCTATCCGATTCAGCAATTTCACTACTGGGAATACACTCTAAAGAAATAATAACTGCCACCCAAGCAGATATATGCACACCCATGTTTATTTCAGATTTGTTCACAATAGCAACGAGTTGGAAACAACTCCAGTTAATGAATGGATAGAGAAGCTCTGGTATATTGAAACAATGGAAAACTATGCTGCAGTGAAAAACAAGGAGCTCATGAAATACTATACAAATGCGTGACACTGGAGGGCATTATGCTGAGTGAAATATCTCAGTCACAAAAGCACAAATACTGCATAGTGCCACTGTTATAAAATGGGACTGACACTGGGGTTAGGGGGAGAATGAGAATGAGGGGATAAATAATGTATACTGCATTGAAACAAAAGAGGGAAAACTGTTTAAAAGGGATATATGATTAGGTATTATTGTCATGACAAGAGTTCAAAATGAAGGATGAACAGTGGAGTGGACTTGGGGGGAGGGATTGTATAAAAATGAAAGAATTTTTCTTTTACCTTTCAAAGATAAGAGTGAACTATGGGAGGTGGGCAAGGAGGAAAGTGTGCAACAGTGAATGAATGGAAATCCAAAGTCTCTGTAAACGTTCATTAAAATTAATAAAAACAAAATAACACAAACAAAAAATGAAACAAGGAAGAAAAAAAGAAAACTATGCAATATTAAGGAACAATGATTTCACAAAATAGCCTAGCGGCAAGAATCTGCACTGCAATTCTGAAGGCACACAGTTCGAGGCCAACAGCTGCTTTGTGGGAGAAGAATGGGCAATCTTCTCCAGTGCAATTAACTGCCTCTGAAAACCCGCTGTAGGGTCAGCTATGGGTCGGTACCCAGGAACAACAGCACTAACAACAATATATAACTTGGAAGATTCTAGAGAGCATTGTTGTTATTGCTGTTGATTGTCTTCTAGCTGAGCACAACTCGTAGCAACCCTGTGAACAAAAGGCCTGCGGCCTTTCTATAAGTGTTGACATTTATCAAAGTTCATAGAGTTTCTGGAGGCATCTTGTTTAGGAAGTGGATGCCACTCCTGCTTCCAAAGAGAGCATTATGCTGAGTGAAATAACTCAGTCACATGGTCAAATATTGCATGAGACCACTATTCCACTATTGTGAAAATAGGAAGATAACTGAGCAAGAAATGTATAAATGTCTAAAAGAGGAAAAGGAAAGGAAAAGAAGGGGCAGACAAAGGAAAATACTAGGACGCAGAGATTATGGTGTGAATAATGGGTGAAAGAACAGGAAAGAAACAATGGGGACTAAAAAGTCACTGATAACAGCCATAGATCAACAATCATTAATTTTAAAAAAACACAATGTACCTGGATGACTGTGTTAAAAACATCGTGCATGAATGAAACCGTATATACAGGTGAGTATATGCTTAAAAAGAAAGTCATTAAAAAATATCCTCTTTTTGGATTTACATGAGGAGATTTGCAGCCTCAGAAATCCAGTCAGCTATAAATTGGTTCAGACTTGATGACAATTAGAGATAAGAGAACAACAAATCAACACAACTGTGAATATTTTCATACCAGTGGGGTTATTTGTTGGGGGTATTAACTTACTCTATGCATGCATGAGGAAGGGGTGGGTCCAAATGAAGTCATCTCTATTTTCCTTTTATCTTTCTTTCTTTTCTTAGTTATTTTCATTTTGGTCTTCTGCTTCGTCAAAGGAGGCTTATGTCAGTGCCAGGCTAATGATTAATTGATGTAGCTGTCAGACTATGGCAGCATGTGTGAGAGGAGGAAAGTAGCACGAGGGACAGAGAACATTCTATTTTTTTTGTTAAAGAGATCTTTGTTTTAGGATTTGTATAATAAAGTATAAGAGAAGCAGGAAGAAGCAGAGCAAAAAGTTAATCTAAAAATAATATTGTCTACAAATTAAATATAAGGATTCACGGTTCCCACTAACTCCTAACCCTCTGTCTTCTTTGCTGTGACGTCTACTCCATTAACAGTGACCTTTCATCAGCTGTCTGAGGCTGGATATCCTTAGGGGAAATGACAGCTCATCTTCCACAGTTAGACTGGTGGATTCGAACTGCTGGTCTTTTGGTTAGCAGCTCAGTAGAGAGTGCAACATGTCAACAGAGTACTTTAATTCTAAAGTTAGGCACAAATTCCCCTCACTTTTTAGGAATTAACTTATAGAGGATTAATAGGAGAATGATAATTCAAGAGAAATCTTCACAATGTTCATTAAATCTTATCTCTGTCTGGTTCGCTTACAACTAAGGAAACATACAAGCTTGCTTTATTCTCTCTTTTCTATACTGAACATGGAATTGAAACTTCCACAAAGTGGGCTAAAGTACTTGCTTTTACAATAATTTCCAAACTTGCTATAAAGTAGGAACCAAGCGAAACTGTTTTTACATGGTTTGAAAGCAAATCTCCATAACATCACATCAACAGATTGTTTTCATTAATTAAATGTTTTGATGTGTTCAAATATCTTGGTTTAGTAGCATTTTAAACAATTGAAGATACAAAAATTTTTCTCTTTCTTCTAGATTGTTAAATCCTTTTTACTTATTGATGGCAAGACTGAACATTGTAACATATTATAATCAATTTTCTTCCCTTAAATACAGCCCAGTAATTAAATGTTGACATTTAAACTCTATTTTTACCAGCATGATAAAATGCTTGGACATTTCAAAAGCACCATTCTTATTTCTTTTTTATAGATTAAATATCTCTGTAAGGGGGGAAAGAATGCCTATAATTAAGTCTAGTATTTTCTAAAGCGAATTCTCATTGGTTAGTGATAAGGAGTTGTACTGTCAGCCCAAAGGCACAAAGTTTGAATCCACCAGCTGCTCAGAGGGAAGCAGATGAACACTCTCCCACCATGTGATATACTTACTGCCTCTGAAAACTTGCTGGAGGGTCTGCTACGAGTCAGTTCTCACTCAGTGGTACATACCAACGACAATAATTTCTAAAGCTGTGGCCAGAAATTCAATAGTCTTAAAGTAGTCTTACAAAGATTTAACAACAACAACAACAAAAAATACCCAAACAAATCCCAAAACAGAAAACAAATTATTATTATTATTACTGTTGTTGCTGTTATTATTATTATTATTATTATTATTATTATTATTATTATTATTATTATTATTATAGCCCCATCTCACATACTTTGGGCACGTTGCTAGGAGAAGCTATTCCTTGGAGAGGGACATCATGTTTGGAAAGAGGAGGGAAGGTAAAGGATAGGAAGATCCTCAACCAGATGGGTTGACACAGCACCTGCTGTAATGGGCTCAAGCGTGTCAGAGACAGTAGGGATAGCACAGGATAGGACAGGGTTCTGATCAGTTGTTCTAGGGCCACTACGACTCCATAACTTGACTCAAAGGTGTCGAACATCAAAGACCCATATTAGGGAGCTCTGGTGTGTGGTACATAAGGAGCTGTGTTGCTAACCCAAAAACTGCATTTCTCTAGTGGTTCAAATCCGCCAAAAGCTCAGGGGGAGAAATACAAGCAATCTTCTCCAATGTATTTACAAGCTATGAGCTGATTTTAATTCCATTGCAATCAGTGAGTTTTTTGAGGTACCACTGCTAAGGGAGGTCTTCAAAGTTACATTTATCAACAGAAAGTTCAAAGCTTTAATTATATGTAGAACTAGGTTTCGTTGAATATGTTGGTATTCATAGAGCAGTTATTTTATCATTTTTATTTACTGGCAATGAGAAATGGACTCACTGCTTTAATTAATCTTTTAAAATATTGATGAGGTATGAATCTAGAGCTTCATCAAACGCTTAATCTTTGCCAACTGAAAACAAAAGACATCTATCCTTCGTTTAACTTCATTAAAAAGAAGACTAAAACCAACAACCAAACCCTCTGCTTTCTCGTTTAATCCAATTCATGACTGCCCTCCGTTTTCTAGGCAGAATATCATAACTGGAGGACAGAGATCCTTGGAGAAGCTGTCTTTTCAGTTAGCTGTCCAATGAGTAACCCACTGTACCACTATAACTCCTTAAAAAAAGAATCATTATTTTTCTGTATCCTTAAGGCAATGCATTGATATGAATTCTTTTTCTGTAATTAAGATATTACTTTGTTAAAAGTAAAAATTACATTTAAATGACTAAATAGGCATATTGTTGTTGTCAGGTGCCGTTGAGTCAGACCCATAGCTGATACTCTAGCACGTTTTCAGAATCAGTAAATCACAAAGTAGATCACTCATTACTTTCCCATTGAGAAGCTCCTGGATTCAAATTGCTTGTCTTTAGGTCTCACCATTGGGCTACAAGAGCTCCAAAAGGCACAGAGTGACAAAAGGAAGTGATTCTTTAAAATGTATGAATATTAATTAGTAATATTTCTAGTGTCCCTTCTATTTGAATATTTAATAAGAAAGTTCTATGTAACTAGTTCTGAGAATATGAACATATATTAATTAAGATAATATTCACATAATTTTTCTGTTTCTATTAATGAACCAGGACTATATTCTAATATCAAAAATAGTTAACATTAACTCATTAGTTACTTGTGCTAAACACTGAAGCATGGGATATTAAACTTTATAGCATCCCTTGGGGGTAAACAGGAATTTTAGTGGTTCACATGGAGAAGCTAAAGCTACACAAACACGTGTTAACTTTGTCAAAGCCCTGTGATAAATTGCTGGAATAGAATAAGAAAGAACACACTGGAACCTAAAGCTCTTTCACACCTTCCATTCTGGGACATTCTTCCACTTCTGCTATATAACTTTTGAGCTTAAGCCTTTAGTTTTCTGGGAACAAAGAGCTGAAAACTTTGCCAGTTTATGTCACTGTAGTGCTTTGAAGGAACAGACACTATCACTAAAGTGTTTTACATTTCTTTTCCGTAGGAGTTACTCTAAAGCTTTGTTTAATTTCAATAAGCTTTGCTTTGCATACTTAGATATTTTCTATTACTAGAATATCTCTTATAAATAGTCTATTCTCTTCAGACAATCTGAGAATTCTAGATTTTTTAAAAAATAACATTATAAACATTAATATCTGTAAGCAAACAAAAACTTTAGACAGTTGAAAATCTACTAGAAACAAGGCTGGAAAATAGGGACAGAGAACCTATTAGAGGCGACTTCATAAAATAACTAAGTCAAAAGAAGACAAGTATATAAACAAATAAATTAAAAGGTAGGTAATAAATACAATAGCTGGGCATGAGCAAGTCATGGAAGTAGCACTGAGAATGGATTAATCTTACGAGGGTGGAGACAGAGGCGGAGAGACAAAGAATTAGAAAATGATACTTGAGTTGGATTTTGAAATATGGATGAGTGTTCCTGGTAGATGAAGTGGAAGTTGAGATGGTCAGGAGGAGAAGAAGGGGATCAGAGATGAGGCATAAAGTATATAAATGAATATCATGAGTGATCAAGCACCCAGTGCACCTTGGGAAAATTAAAATTTTCCTAAAGATACTATTGAATATGCATTTCTCTTCAGAGCCATCATCCTCAACCCCCTAAATGCCATTTTTCAGTTATGTGCATCTTTCTTGTTCAGAGGTTTGACTGTGCAATGGAAATTTAAACACTAAGTGCATATATCCTTTGTCTCCTTACCCACTCCAGCTTCTCTGAAGATCTTATTTGACCCTAATAGTTTTACCTGCTTTTTGTCACCTGCAAACTTGTGCTCCGGGGTCTGTTTATATTAACAGAATCAATCATTAGCTCTGTTCTCCAGAAAAAGGCACTATGACGCACTGTTAGTACTAGTGCTATTATTTAGTTCTAATAGGTATTCATAGAGCAAGTCCCAACAGTGAGATTGATTATCTTAACCATCAAATCGCAAAAGAAAACAGAAAAATGTGGCATTAAACAATAAGAGCTTGAGGGCATACACCACAATTTTCATGTTCTTAACAAGTGCTTTGTATTAGCTCAATTTATTCCTTATAAAATTTTCTTTGAGATGGACATAAGGATGATATCTATAAGTATATAAACTGATGCACAGAGAGGATTAGAAGCTTGTTTAAGTCTCAACACTAATAAAAATGGAGTTCAGATACAAACACTGGCAGTTAAACTTCAGAGACCACAGTTCCAACGACTGACTACATACATTAAACTGTTTATTACACAAAATGAAAGTCTTACTTTTTTTAAAGTCACTCAGCAAACTATTACTGAGTGCCCGTTCCTTTCACAGTTTCACATTTTTATTGTTGCATCTTACAGACACGTACACATAGATGACAAAGACTCTAATTTCAGGATGTGACATTTTTGCTGTAAAAATAATTTTAATTCTCTAACTGGAGGACATTAAAGAAAAACAACTAAAGGAGCAAAGGCATCAACAGTAATTTTTTTAATAATTTGCACAAAATTTTGTAATTTGATTGTCACAGGCCAAGGCAGTTTAGAGGAATCTTTGGGTGAAGAGTTCTCAAAAAAAGTTAAAAATCTACAGTCTCAGGTGGTTTCTAATCTAGCTGATGAAATGGTGCAGTCAGTAGGAAGCTGCACCGCTGACCTAAAGGTGTCACCCACCTGGTGGTTCAAATCTATCAGAGCCTTCATGGTTCACCACCTCCAAAAACCCACTAGAGGATTGGTTAGGAGTTGATTCTGACTGGATGACAGTGAGTGTGATATGAAAAGAGATAATAGGACAAGAACTATATCAATAAAGCAGTGAGACGATAATTAAGGAAACATTCATCTAATGCCTCATATGGATATTAAATTAGGAAAAACAGGAGATTAAACTAGGAGAAGGATGGGCAATCTCCTCTCATGTGATTTACCGCCATTCAAAACCCACTGGAGGGTCAGCTATTAGCCAGTTCTAACTCAATGGCACACAACAATAAGTATAACAGAATGCAAGTATAACAGAACACAACAATAAGTATAACAGTAAGTATAACTTACTTCATAAATATACATAATGATCAAGCTCAGTACCATCAAATTGATTCTGGTTCATAGCAGTCCTCTGTCAGATCTCAGAGCCTTCAAATTACCGTGAGATGAGACTACCCATATTTCTCCCAAGGATTCCAATTATGAAAGATGCATAGCCTCTGGGTTTACAGTACAAATAGTTACAGACTAAACCACTAGAGCCCCCTATACGCAGTGATAGACATAACTTTGTAATTTACCTGAAAAAAAAATGCAAAGAATTCTTTCCGAACTATTGCTAGGAAGCCAAGCAATAAATGCAAGCTGGTTTCCTGCAATGTTAATACATAGAAACAAAACAGTACAAAGTAAATTTATCTTCAAGATGATTGACAATCCCCAGAAACCCTACTGGTAGTAGTGGTGAGAGCTCTGAGCCTCTGATAAGAACTAGAAGTTCGTGCATTGGCAAAGATTGGGGAAATGAAGTCATTCTGCTCTCACAAGACCATCTGTGTATGTTTTCCCAAATAACACGGAGGAAGTGAATCAACAGTTTGCGGGGATGTAACACAAACAAACATGCCCAGAACAGAGGTAAACCAAAATTAGGAGAAATATGTGATATCAATGGGAAAAAATGGTGTGAGTGACTGACAGAAGGTCTTGGATCCTCAGCTTAGAGTTGAGACACAATAAGTATTGAAGAACCATAATGGGTATGTTGAAATACCAAGGAAAAGAGAAGATTGTCTGGCAGCTGTATGAAGGGTGAAGTTCATGCAGTAGACACATAAGCAAGAGAAAGTGTCAAAAACTTGAAATGAATTGGCTCCTAGACTGAGATCAAGGTTGTTGTTGTGTGCCTACAAGTGAGATCCAATCCATAGCTGATCTTCAAGTGGATTTTCAGAGGCAGTACACTGCACAAGAGCAGATTACCAACAAAGCAGTGGGTGGATTCAAACCATGTACCTTTGGGTTAGCAGGGCAGCTCCTTACCAGTAGGCCACCAGACAAAGATTTAGAAATAAAGATGAATTTGAGAGATATGGAGGGAGAAGTGAAGTTTTAGATTGCTTAGAAGTATTTAAGATAACCCTAAATTTGCTATTTGAAACAAACTGATACAGAAAAAACAGGGCTAGTAGAAAAACCAGCTACTAGAAATTATGAGAATGAGGATTACAAAATAATGAAAAAGGTGAAAAGGACCAGGAGGGCAGGGGAGGGAAAAAGAAATGATGTGTGTATATTGTGTAAGTGAGAGACAGTCCACCTATAATATTCATCATACTTCTGATACATATTTCATTGTCTGCCATTGAGTTGGAACCAACTCATAACTGACCCTCCAGCAGGTTTTCAGAAACAGTATATCACATGAGAGGAGATAACCTAACCCATCCTTCTCCCATGGAACAAGCAATAGATTCAAGTCATGTGACGTTGGGATTACCCAGCAGCTTTTTATCACTAGGCCACCAGAGTTCCTTAACCTGATAGTGAGTGTCAGAAAATCAATTCAATGAGTTCTGGTGTCTGGGAAATCTCCCCCCAAAGATAATAACAGTCTCTAAAAACCTGCTGGAGGATCACCTTTGAATCAGTGTTTCAACTCAACAGAACATAAATACTTTAATAATAATTTCAACAATCACACATTTTGAACATCTAAGGAAGGACCAGTCCTCAGAGAAGGACTTGGAAAAATAGAGTCGAGATAGTAGGACTCTCAATGAAACAGATATATGCAGAGACTACCCAATTAAACAGAGGCAGGAGACTATGCCAATTAAACAATTAGAGGAAGGACTGTGAGGTTAGTACAGGATTAAGCAGAGTCTTGGTCTGTTGTGTGTAGGATGGCTACAGGACAAAGCCAAATCAATGACATCTGTACGGAAAAACAGACTAGTTGTGATTGAGCACCATCAAGTTGGAACCAACCAATGGCTGATCCTCTGGCATGTTTTCAGAGGCAGTTACTCAAATGAGAGGAGACTGTCCATCTTTCTCTGGCTTAATATTTGCTTTATACCCATAAAATACTAGCTTGTGAAACCTATGCTTGGACCAAGAAGCAGTCCTCAGAACAGAGCAAGAAAACACTGCCTGCTTCAAAATCAGGAACAGAGTGTGTCAGGGATGCATCCTGTCCCCATACCTATTCAATGCAGAGTAGATCATTTGGGAAGCAAGGCTTTATGAGGAGAAATGTGGTATCAAGCTTGGAGGAAGACTCATTAAGAACCCACCATATGCGGATGACACAACCTCGCTTGCTGAAAGTGAAGAAGGCCTGAAGCACTTGCTGCAGAAGGTCAAGGACTGTAGTCTTCAATATGGATTGAAGCTAAACATCAAGAAGACAAAGATTCTCATCATTGAGCCAATTGGCAGCACCATATTAAATGGAGAAGAGAATGAGGTTGTTAACAATTACAGCCTGCTCTGATCCACAATCAATATTGTTAACACCAGCAGTCAGGGAATCAAAAGATAGATTGCATTGGGAAAATCTGTTGTCATGGACCTCTCCAGAGTGCTGAAGAGCAATGATGTCAGTCTAGAGACAAAGGTGCACTTAATCCAGGCAATAGTCTTCTCAATTACTTGTTATGCTTCAGTGAGTTGGACAATGACTAAAGATGACAAGAAGAATAGATGCCTTCAAGTTATGGTGCTGGAGAAGAGTCTTGAACATGATGTGATCTGCAAAGTAAACAACTAGGTATGTTTTGGAGATGGTGAAACCAAGTCTCTCCTTGGAGGCTAGGATTTTGAAGCTCCACCTCATATCCTTTGAGCAAGTGACCAGGAGAGAGAACATCATGCTCTGAAGGGTGGATGGACAGCACAGGAGAGGAAGACCCCGGATGAGATGGATTGCTACATTGACTGGGGCAATGAGGGTTGGTGTGTCAGAGTTAGTGAGACTGGCTCAGGACAGGGAAGCGTTCAGAGCTGCTGCACACAGGGACTCTATGCATCTCAAGTGACTCAATGGCACATCACAAAAATAATATACTAAGACAGGTTTGGAAGCAGGAATGGCATTCACTTCCCAAATAACATGCCTCTGGAAACCCTATGAACTTTGATAAATGTCGATAATTGTAGAAGGACTTCAGGCCTTTTATTCATAAGGTCACTATGAGTTGTGCTTGACTCAAGGGCAATCAACAGCAACAATATACTAGATAACTCTTTTTGATTGCTGGCAATGTCACAGGATATGTGTGCTACAAGTCCAGTAACTGAGTGTTAATCAATAATTGGGGTATATAGGAAAAATAAGTTTTTTTAAAAAAATATGCGTATCTGCCTCTACATTACCAAGCATATGCACAGATCCTCTTCACAGGTCGAGCAGAGTTTTTGAAATCTGTGATGCCAGCGTTTAGCATTTTCATGAATACATCTATTACTCATTCCCAATGCATGCAGGTGTTAAGTACCGCCTAACAAATGCACAGGTGGGTATGAACACACGGTTTGGAAGGTGTAGCCTTTGTAGATAGCTTGCATATTCCAAGACCCTGTAGCACTGAACGTGAGGCAGGGCCCACTCGGCTCTATCTATCATTTGGCACTGCATCAGTGGAAAATAGAAAATGATCGCCTCCCAAATCTGCACATTAGTGAACACAAACTCAGCCACACAGTGACATCTTTCTCCTTAAAAATAATGATGCAGGCTGTCTCCATTACTTAAGGAAGCCAGAACTCATACTGAAAGGTGTCAAAAAACACTGTATTATCCCACTTTGCCTGGAGCTGCCTTGACAGCACCTTTCCTGCCATAAGAGTAGATTACAGGCAGGGTAGTAATCAGCCAGGAAGGTAGTAAAAATAGGTTCTTTTAAGAACAGGGTGTGAACCTGTGAACATCAGAAAAAGAGTTTACCACCACACTGACTAAGGGAACAATTTAGCTCCCTGCTGCCTTAAACTAACCAAAAACAGCATGGGCCCTTCCCACTAGTCAGGGAAGGGCAGCAGGGAGTTAATTGGTCCTTTGATGGAAATACTGATAAATGCTCTGTGAGGCCCACTAACAACTAGGTTGAGTTCCAGGGGTCTCTGGTGAAAGGTGCTGTAGATATGTGTAGAGACAACCCAAAATGTGGAAAAGTGAGAGACAAGCAGATGGAAAACGAAAGGGAGAGAAGCATGAGAGGAACTAGATGAAGCTTCAGACAGGCGACATAAGGAGAAAGTAAGAGTCAGAGACAGAAAAGGAAAGACAGGAAAATCGGAGGACTTCACAAATCCACACTGTCCAATGCCACAGGACCTCTCTGAGGCAGCCAGCAAATGTTCACAATTACAACCAAAGATGAACCCCCAGGTGGAACTAAAGGAGTCCCCTAAGGGTTCCACTCTAGCAGGTGCCTTATTATTTCTCTGGGTTTCCCACCTGCTCCTCTAATTAACTCAGCAGAATCTTCCTGGCTAACACTAAGACTGTAATGAGAAAGTGGAACTCAAGGGAGACCCCAGATTAAGGAGAGCTTGAGTTTTCAATGCAAGTCAGCTGGGAACTTACAAAATGAGAAGGTATGGCAGTGGGTGTGTGTATGTGGTTTGCGTGTGTGCATATGTGGTATGTGTCTGTGTGGTGTAAACTCAGATAGGACAAGAACCACAATTACAGCTCTTCCTTTTCCTTTTCCTTCCCGTTTTGAAAAATATTTCTATCTGTAGTAGGTTGTGAGTTTCCTTTTGCTTTGCCAACTGGAATGATGACTATGATGTTGCCTTCCAGGGAACTTTGTTCTTCTTTATGTTGTTCTTGTTAAGTACCGTTGAATCAAATATGACTCAATGACCCAAAGAACAACAGATCTGAAGCCTGTCCTGCCCTGTGTCATCTACATCCTCTCTGATGGACTGGAGTCCACTGCAGCAGTCAGTCACTGTGTCCATCTGACTCATCAGGGTCTTCCTCTCTTTTGCTGACTTTCACCTCTCCAAACATGATATACAACAGTGTGATTCCATGAGGAAAATATATTCAGTATTCTCTTCATCATTATCTTCCTTTTCTTTTCCTGAACTTGGTGCTGAGAGGTCAGACAGCTTTAGGGAATTTCTAAAATTCAGCTATCTAGGAAGCCTTCATCCTAATCTTTTTTAAAATTTTTATTTTATTAATTTTAATGAACATTTACAGAGATTTTGGACTTCCATTCATTCATTGTTGCACAATTTTCTCTAACCCCCCCCCCAGTTTGTTCCCTTTTTTTGCAAGTTTGTCCCATTGCCACAGTGCTTGTCAAAACCAGCTCTCATTAATCTCCTTTGTCCTTTGCCATTCCCTATAACTCCTCCCTGAATGAGATTTCACCCTGATTCATAAGGAAAAGGGGATGAAGTATTCTCTTAGCTACTTCCTGCTAAAAAGGGATGCTGTAGGTTTCAGGGTAAAGATCTTCTCTCACTACTCTAAAGGGCCCCTTTGGCAACAGGAAACACGTAGACTATTGTGGAGACTGATTTTGGAATTTAGATGCACTGATATCACTTGTGCTTTGCCATACATGTTCATATCCTTGAAGATGCATCATGGAACTGTTGCAGCCTAGAAGACAGAAATTTATCTAACATGTTAAAAGTACATGAGTCAAACATTAAAAGCAATCTTTAAGTTCCATTGTTGCTGTGCTATGCCCTCCTAACTGGAATCAACTCCTGAGTGGAATAAACTCACAGCTTGTTTCCCAAAGTGTCCTCAGTGCCTATCACCTGCACGTGTGGAGATCACACATCCTTCTTGCATGGAGCAGCTGGAAGATGAAAACAGTGAGCTTTTGGGTTGGCAGCACCGCTCCTTACCACTGAGCTGCTAGAGCTCCAAGTGCAAGGATGAAAATCTTAAAGGCAAAATTTGCTTCACTGATTTACTGTTATGTTTTACTTTCAAGTAATAGAACGATAAGGTTTTACCAAAAACATGCTTTTTAAAGAAATTCAAAAAGAAATAGGTCAAGTTAGCAAGCATGTTGTTGTGGATGTTGCTAGAACCTGTCCAGTCAGCTCCATTTCTTGATGGTCCCACGTACAACAGAACAAACTCCTGCCCGATCCTGCACCATCCGCAGCATCTCTTTTGTGCCCAAACCAAAAGAGCTAAACTTACTGCCACTGAACAGGTTCTGATGGAGAGCAACCCTCTGTAGGTTTCTTGAAGTGGTGAATGTTTATGGGGTAGACTGCTCAACTTCCTCTCTCAGAGGAAAAAAAAATCTTCAATTTGTGGTTTCAAATTTCTTACCTTTTGTTTAGCGGCAAAGCATACAAAGCATTAACTGTGCTTTTGGGGTGCCATCCCATCACAATTGACTCACAGCTGACCCTTCAGCGGTTTTCTGAGACAATAAGTCCCACGGGAGCAGATTGTCCAAACTCTTGTGGCACAGCTGAGTGACTATTCAGGTTGTCAATTTGGTTTGTAAATTCTCAGGGTTTGACCTCATCCAACTTCCACTACCTCTAATATTCTTAAGCATCTTCACTACTTGAAGTCACAGGCTAATCTTAATATCTAGGAAAATGTTACATCTTCTTTCATAATTTTAAACTAGCATCTATGCTGAGAGGGAACTCCCTCTGAGATCCTCTGCCAAGATTATTATCACAAGTACCTTCTTTTCTGACTCTGTTCACAACATAAGATCCTGCTGGACTGCTAACCAAAAGTTCAGTTGCTCCCATCCACAGCCATTCCTTGGTAGACAGACGATTGAATTTTTTTTTCTAAGGGTTGTTTTTGTAAGAGTTTACAGTTAGAATAGGTGAAAAATGCAGAACAAAATTCAAGGTTTTTAGTTTGTTTGGTTAAATGAGACAACACAACATACAGGTATGAAAGAAATCCAAAGACAATCTTCTAACTTCAAACTGAAGTCCCTCCATGAAGCCATCCACGTTTCAGCCACGTAACCCTAACCCTAACCCTAACCCATATAGAAGACTAATTCTACTCAGTCCTGCAGGGTCACTGTAAGTGGGTATGTATTCCATGACAATGAGGTTTTTGTACTTTATAAAGAATGTCCTTAGCAAGAACTGAGTGATGACTTAATGGTATAAAGGAGTCATGTTGCCAGACCAAAAGCACATGTTTTAAATCCCCAAGCTGCTCTTGGGGAGAAAGATGGACAATCTCCTCTCATGCAATTTATATTCCCTGAAAGCGTGCAGAAGTGTCAGCTATGAGTCAGTTACAACTCAACAGGACACAGCAATAACAACAAAAATTATCCTTAGATCTCAGCTCAATTGCACATACAATGTATTTCTTTGACTTACTGATGTCATACTTTTCTCACATGTTAACATCTCAGAAAATTGGATACAACTTATAATGGCTGGTACTTTACAATTCAAATTTGCCTGTTTTCTCCTCTTCCCATTGCTAGATCAATATCAGTGTTTACCATTACTAATGTCTTTGATTTGATGAGATATGGTAATGTGTTCCCATCTGCTCAGTTCCTCAATTTCACATTCTATCTCTCTTTTTGTTTTATTTTTCCCATTTCACCTTCTGGCTAACTATGTATTTTACCCTACACTTTCTCATTTTCTTTCTCAAAATGCAAGCCCAACCAGAGCTGGATCTTTGTCATTTTGGGTTGAACTCTCATGTCAAGACCTGTAATTGATTTGCATGATAATAAAACAGAAACTTGTTGAATGAAGGAAAGTGTCTCTCTTCTTTCATATATTTATTCTGACTAACAATTAAAGGATTAGGCATCAGTGAAGAAAAGTTGGATTCCTATTGAATGTAACAGGTGAAGAGAGTTCCTCCTGAGGCCATATAAATGAGCCAAACTCCATCTATTCAATAGAATTGGCAGATTTTGACATTTTAAGATATTTCTATAGCCTAAATGGGGTTAAAAGAAACACGAAAATTCCTAATAACATTATTAACAAATGAACTGAAGTCAGAAAAGACTACAAGATCATGACAAAAGTTTCCTGAGAACTATATTTAATTTATCTAGAAATATTTCTAAGGCAACATACTTTGGGGATGCTGTCAACAATCCCCAGTTCTAAGGAAAAGACACCATGCTTGGAAAACTATAAGGTGAGCAAAAGAAAGGATTCAATGGTATGGATTGACACAGTGATTATAGCAATGGACTTGAGCATGACAGATTGATCAGAGAAGGCTTCCATCATAGGACGGCTTTGAGTCATAGCCTACTCGACAGCACTTAACAACATTTCTAAGATCTTCCATTCAGAAAGCTGAAAAATAACTGCTTTAATAACTTATCTCCACTTCTGCTGTGCTTCTAAGTATTTTTCTGACTTTGTTCAGGACAGTAGTCACAATAGAGAACAACTGTTCTGTGTGGGTGTACTCACCAGCAGGCAGCAAAAGTTGCTAAAATCCTAAAAGTGCCCAAATGCATCCATTTGTGGGGCATCAAATCTGTGTGCAGATTTCCAAAAGGTGTAAAATATCTTATGATATTTATATTTTATAAGGCTTTAAAGGGATTTTCTAGTAAGTCTCTGTAAATAAATGATTTACAAGTACAGTTACTACACTTCAAGTTCATTCCCTTTGTTTTTGGAGCTCAGTGAAAACTTTAAAATTTTATGGGCGTGGCCTGAGGGAGCAGATCCCAATTTGTTCCAAGAGAGGAATTGATAACAAAGTCTCTGAACTTATCTATCTCCAAAATTTGGTATTTCAAAAGTTCTTCCACGGGCATAGCAGTTCAACACTTTATGGACAAAAAGACTTGCCTATGGAAATATATTTTTGTTTTGAGTGACAGATGTCCATGTGAACATATCTTTCACTTAGATTGTATTTTCTGTTCTCTAACTTAATAGCCAGACCAATTTCAAGGAAAATTGGGCTGAGAGAAATATTCTGAAACCAGAAATATTCTGTGTCAAATATTGTACCCTGGAGTTAATTTCTACAGCTGGGAGAGAATAGACATGGAATATGAAGACTGACGGGCCCTCAGGTGTGAGGGTGCTTTTGAGTTTCACAATCCTGTTTATATAGTTGGTCTTGGCTTTAGGAACTACCCCTCTCAAAATATTCTACTTATGGTAATTTTAGAAGGCACTATTCCCCTTTGACAATAAAAACAAAACCATTCTCTTTTAACCCTGGGTCCTAGCTTTTTGGCATTTGCACTTGAAAGTCATCCAACACCTTTGTAGTGAGAGACTTGAGTTTTTCTAGCCAGCTGCTTGCAGTATATGGTTCAGTAGACCTCAATGTTCTTATGGTGACTGATATTTTTTTCTGTTTCTTCAGTCACAGGAAAAGCTACAGTTGTACAATTCAGTATCAGATCTGAAAGACACTGCTCCAATAATCTTTCTTCTCCTGCTAACCGGCTACTCTAGGGAATATGACCAGACTCTGAAGAAGATTTTTTTTTCATCTCTTTTCTCTAGTATGGTAGGCAGGAAGGACATAAGAAATAAAGAGTTTTAAAATAAGTTTTGCTTCACCTTTTGAAACTTGGTTTCAAGGGAAAGCAAATACATTTGAACAAAGTTGCAAGTGAATCAACTAACTAAACATAAGTCTTAGCTAACTGGAACTGCTGTAACAAAGTTATCCTAAGTGGACAAAACCTAGACATTTTTTCTCTTATAGTTTGTGAAGGTAGAAGTCCAAATGCAGGGTGTGTTCTAGGAAACAAAGATATCTCTTTCTATACCATAGGAAAGTTCATGCCTCTCTATACGAGCAACTGTGTGCCCAATGTCCTTTGGAGATCTTTGCACATCTTGACCTTCCCTGGTGTCAAGAGCTCAGAAAAGGAATATGGGTCTAAAAAATGCTCTCTCTGCTCCTGGTGATTATTTCTTGGTGATACTGAGATCCATACTCTTCACTTTTTTCCCCCTCTTTTTATCTTCAAGTAGGCAAAAAGTAATACAGGTCATACTCCAGGGAACACATGTATGTTGGATCTAGGCTATGATGGGATTAATCATTGGTTAATCATATAACATGGGTGATCATTACAAATTCACAAGATATCATTATATGTACATATTTGTTGTCAGTAAGATGCCATCAAGTTGATTATGACCCAGAGCAACCCTAAAAACAAGCGATCTGAACCCTGTCCTATTCTGTGCCATCGTCACACTTCCTGACTCACCACAGCCCATTGTAACAGTCATTATGTCAATTCATCCAGTTGTGGGTGTTCTTCTCTTTTATAAATCCTTCAACTTTCCTAGTACGATCTCTCTCTCTAGGGAATAGCTTTTCCTAGCAATATGTCCAAAATATGTGAGATGAAGTTTTATCATCTTTGCCTCCAAGGAGCACTCTGGCTACAGTTTGTCTAAGACATGTTTGTTTATTATTTTGTCAGTCTATGGAGGGGATGGATAGTCACACTCTTCTCCAACACCACAGCCTAAGGCATCAAATCTTCTTCTGTCATTCTTATTCATTGCCTATAGATGAACAAAAATGTGCTGGATAATCAATTAGCATATATTTGAAGGGGGCACAAATCAGTCTATGGCACGATCTAATGCAATGAAAAGGACCAGCTGGAATTTTGCGTAGGTTCATAACAAGGAAGGTATAGCCAAGACTAAAAAGTTTTTTTTCACTGTGTTCTTGAGAGGGAGAAGTATTTTTAATGAATGATAATTCTGTAAGCTATCCAACATTTACTTCTTCAACAAGATTAGCACAATGTAGGGTGGTTTTTTGTTTGTTTGTTTTTTCAAGTTGATATACTGCTCAACTTTAATAGTCAACTGTTTACTGAGAGAAGTTGCCCTTATTTCCCTGTTGTATTGATGTTTTTAAACAAAGTTTTAGAGTGGAATCTATTCTTAGGAAACGAATGGGTATCAAGCTGTGTATTATTTACTGTTCAACTAAATACCTTGTTAGAGAAATGGTATCAGAATCTCAATGTTGGGTCTGAAAGTCTGAACTTCAGTAATGAATGAATGATTCCTGGATTCATTCTGAAAGAGTGGTGGGTAAATTTGTCAAGCTGAATACAAAGAAAAGTTGGCTCACAGACCTAATTTACACACAAAGAATTTAGAGAAGAACCCCATTAACTTAAAAGTAACTTTGTCTTTAAAATGTTAAATAATTTTGTTTTGTTTTGTTTTGTTTTTAATTGCTCACACTGAATGCTGCCAGAACCTCCTGATTAAGATGTAAATATATTAGCCTGGATAAAAAGGAATCTCATTGTAGTTAACAAAGAACTGACTCATTGCTGACCCTCCAGCAGGTTTTTGGGAAGCTGCAACTTACAAGGAGGGAGATGACTGTCTTTCTAAGAAGTCACTAATGAACGTGAAACTTTGAACTGGCACTGTAATGTAACTCACTACAGAGTATGTTTTCATAGCTCCTTCAAAAAGAATATACTTAGTACATAAGGAGTGGTATGGGTGGAACTGCATAGCCAAAATAATATATTGAAACATTACCCCTATTCCTTTGAATGTAACCTGTTTGTAAATAGAGGTTTTCTGTTGTTTTTTTTAATTAAAGAATTATATTGCAGAAGGCCAAATCCATATTTTAATTATTCTTGCATGATGTTTTATAAAAGTAGTTGATCCCATTATCAGTGAATCATTTTTAAGTCATATCAACCCAATAGGACAAAGTAGAATTGTCCTATAAAGTTTCTAAGGCAATAAGTTTATGGAAACTGACTGCCAAAACTTTTCCTGAATTCAACTAATAGTCATCAAGTTGGAACACAGATGACCTTTGGATTTTCAGAAAGCTGTAAATCACTTGGGAGGAGATTTCCCATTTCCTCTCTTGGTGAGAGTAGCTAGCTGGTACAATTGCCAGATTATTATTATTTTTTTTTTATTTTAGTAGTCAAACCCTTGATCACTGAGTTGCCAGTATTCCTACAAGCACACAAAATCACAGAGAGTAAGTTAGCATATGTTGTTGTTGTCATGTGTTGTCAAGTTGCCTGGGACTCACAGCAACCCTTTGTACAGGGTTACTGAATCCTGCACTGTCTTAAATCAGTCTCAGTGATTCTGATACATTGCCCTAGTTATTGTCTAACTGTAAGTTAAAGAAACACTAGAAATGTCTAGAATCACAAAAAAGCTGAAAGAAGCAAGAGTGAATAAAGAACAAACAGAGTGAGTAAACCCCAGTTAACACCTTGGATTTAGACATGGAGTGTTCAGAACTGCGAGACTATAAGTTCTGTTCTAAAACTACTAACTTTTTGGTCTTTTCTTATCATAAAGAAACCAAAGACAAGAGGCTAAAATGCACTGAGCATGTAAAGTACCTTATTAGACTTCAGCTAACTCTGAAGAACTGTACCAGGGAAGAATTAATGAAAGTGACTCAGAACTTCTGGAATTCAAGCCATTATAACAGGCACTTAAATGAGCTAGGAAACATCAGGAGGGCAATGTAGAGACACAGAGGAGGAGTTTTAGATTTGACTAAATTTATCAGTCATTCCTGTGTAGTGATTTCCAATTTATAAAACACTTCTATGAACACTTTTAATCTTATCATCCTGACAACTTTGTACAAAAGTATTAATGATTAGGGGGGAAAAATACTGTGAGCCATATTTTCCCAAGTTTAATTCATTTCACAACTTCCTGTCCTGTGAGATTAAATGAAAGCTTTTACATCACTATGCCTCAGTGTTTCTCATCTATGGAGTGTGAAAAATGATAATTCTTATCAAGAAGACCTCTTATAAAATTCAGATGATTAAAAATTTAGGTGAACCCTGAATTTAGTCATCCTGAGATCTGGTAGTTGGCAATACACATAAACATTTTATACTTTTAATTTTTATGAGAAATTATAATTTAGTGAGTTATCGATTAAATTTTCCCAATTTTGGGAACCCAACAGTCAAGGTCCTAAAACATGAGGCTGATTTCTGATAAAAGACTGCTTGAAATTATACAACTTATCCTTTCAAAGGAGCCTTGGAGGGACTATGGTCAAAGCACTGGGTTGTTAACCTAAGGTCAGTAAGTTTTCCCCACCAGCCACTCCTTAGTATAAAGAGAAAACGGTCGGCTCCCTTAAAAGTTCTACCTCAAATATTTTATGAACAGTTCTAGTCTATCCTACAGAGTCACTATGGCTCTAAACTGGAGGTGGATACTAGAATGGCCCTGCCAATGTAGCATAAACTAGTAAGTGCTTGTCTACTCACTAGAAGGTTGATGTTTAAAACTCAGAGGATTCTTGGAAAAAATGTCTGGCTCTCTCCCTCCAAAAGATCATGATCGTGAAATCCCTCTAAAGTGCAAAGACAGTCATCATCACTTGGAATTGACTAGATCAATTGACTTGGTTTAATTGAGCCTCCAAGTATTGTTCAGTGTTGACTAGAGTACAGCTATATCAAACAACAACTGAAGAGTTGAATAGTAAATAGTCTATCAAGACTTTTCTGTTACCCATAACAGAATAGGGAGCTCTGGTGGTGTAATCCATAGGGACTGGTGCTGTCAAACCAAAGGCAGCACTGCTCTGGTTGTTTAATCCACCAACTGTTTTGAGGGAGAGAAAAATATAATTTCCTACATTGTCATTTACAATCTCCCAAGAACCCTATTGAAGGGTATGTTGTAAATTCATACTGACTTACAGTAAGAAGAAAAAGATGCATAGAATTTTTATGTGTAGATCATGATTTTAAAAATAATATAATTGATACCATGATCTACTTAGGCCAAATCAAATACATAAACTCTACAGCATTTCATGAGTGAGAATGCCCTGGAAGGACCAGCAATTTCATTCCCCTTCATCACCGCCTCAGAAAGCTCTGAAACTTTTAATAATCTCAAACTTTGTAAAGCATTGGCTGATGATATCTACCATCTTTTCTATGGGGAATAAACTGCAATAGAAATAAATCACCTCTAGACACTTCTGTCTAAGTAAAATGCACCAAAGTTGTCTTCACAATAAAGCTTTTGATCTAAGTGTTAAATAGCATTGGCTATAAAGCCTAACAGGAGATATTTCCCCCACCCTTCTCACACTTTCCTAAGTATTGAACTCTGAACTTCCCAGCTTAGACTGGGAGAGTGTGCTCTGCATTATGTATGGAGGAGAATATTGACAGTGAGTGCACTTAACTAAGCTTACCCCATGCTCTGAGGTTAAAACCAGAAAGTATCTATTATCAATTCCCTCATGGAGCTGTTAAAAAGCCAATGTGTACACGACTCTGGTCTCCAGATGAGCCCCACAACACAGTTATTAAGTTAAAACACTGAAGTGATGTGTATCACGTTGCTAGGTGTAAAGGGAACCTGATCTCGAGGGAATTTTAACATCTGGTTTGCAATGTCCTTCTTTTACTCTCAGTCCTGTAGTTTTTTGGTTTAAAACCTTTGACAAATGCAAATAAGCACTGCCCCGCATATATATATATATATATTTTTTTTTTCAACTACCAGGTCATTTTGTTATTTCCCTAGGCATTGCTTTATATTTGCAAAGCAACATTTCCACTTATCTTGTGCTACAAGAACCTTTGTATCAGAACTACTTTTGGCTCAAGGTAAAGACAATGGTTTAAGATTAAAGCTTGGGCCTCCAAGCAAAAGTGTGTATATACGTTATAGTCACCCAACAATAAAAAACATTAAGCAGTTTCAAAGCAACACATAAATGGTAAGCACTACATTTATGCTCATTGAATTCTTTGTAATAGAGATTGCATCTCTTGGTAATTCTAGCAAAAATCATCCCAACCTCCAACTCCAAACATAATCCTGTTCATTTCTGTTTCAATAGTGAAATTTTACCACTATATCACTGAGTTCAAATGGGCATCCAAAGTGCTCTCTTGCCAATTATCTGAGAGCATGGTGCCAATGAGGCCAAATATCACAACAATCAGCTTGGCTTTATCTCAGATAAAAACTTCAGGCTTTGTGTAGTTTTGGGGTTTTTTCCTAATACAAGTGAGACTATACCTTCCATTTTTTTTTCTTTTCAGTTACATCTTGACATAATCCACTTATTTTCATGACACATGAACACTGCTAACATAGTTTTTGTCAACAGATGCACCTGGTAAAAGCCTCAAGGATTTATAATGCTATTCACAATATTCATAATATAGCAATGTCTAAGCTCATTATGACTTGTAGTACAGTGGAGTAGGTACTTGCATATTAATGGAACTATTGTGTTAAAGTTCTATTTTACTAAGATATTGTCCAGGCAGGCAGGCAGGCAGGACATCTACCAAACTGAAGGGAATTGAAGCCTTTGTCTAAGTTTGTTGAATGACTGAATGCGGTAGAGAGAAACATAATTGTACCAGTTTTGTAAAACTGGACTAAAGATATGAATATCAAGGCTGAGGTGTCTGGGTGCACATTTTGGAAGCTTTGGAAGCTGCCCTGAGTGATTATATTCTGCTACAACTCAGCGGCACTTAAAAACATCACAACTCGCCTGAATGATACAGCCTTTTTATTTCCCTACTATACTTCTGTGTGGTTTGTGAGCTATCACATGGTATTTTGGACCCAGTAAAGCAGTAGGATTGATGCTGAGATGAGTAGAAAGAGGGAGCATGTAGGACATATTTGATTGCATGGGAATTAGTTTTGTGGTGGTGTTGTTGTTGACGGGGATGGTTTCCTTTTATGAAGTTGATAAAGGTCAGGTATGTGACTCTTGTTCTTATCTCAGAACACTTGATTATGCTCCTGTCAGACCTATACATGGACCAAGAAGAGGTCCTCAGAACAGAGCAAGGAAATACTGCATGGTTCAAAATTGGAAAAAGAGTGCATCATGGATGAGTCCTGTCTCCATACGTTTTGGGGGTTTTGGGGAGGTATTTCTTTTTTTAAAAAAATTATTATTAATCTCAATGAAAATTTATAGAGACTTTGGATTTCCATTCATTCGTTGTTGCACTTTCCCCTCTCCCTCCCCTCCCCACAGTACACTACCCTCTTGGAAAAGTAAAAGAAAAATTCTTTCATTGTTTTACAATCCCTCCCCCAGGTCGGCTGCACTATGCAGCCTTCACTCTGGACTCCTGTCATGACAAAAATACCTAATCACATATCCCTTTTAAACAATTCTCTCCCTCATCTGTTGCAATGCACTATACATTATTAAACCCATCTTTCTCACTCTTCCCCCAACTCCAAGATCAGTCCTGTTTTACAGCAGTGTCACCATGCAGTATTTGTCCTTTTGTGACTGAGATACTTCACTCAACATAATGTCCTCCAGGTCACCCATTTTGTATAATATTTTGTGAGTTCCTCGATTTTCAATGCAGCATAGCGTTCTATTGTGTGAATATACCATAGCTTCTCTATCCATTCATTTGTTGATGGGCACTTGGGTTGTTTCCAACTCCTTGCTCTCGTGAACAAAGTCACGATAAACATGGGTGTGCATATATCTGTCTGGATGTTAGTTAGTGTCTCTTTGGGGTATATTCCCAGTAGTGGAATTGCTGGGTCAAATGGTATCTCTATTTGCAACTTTTGGAGAAAGCACCATACCACCTTCCACAGTGGTTGCACCATTTTACACTCTCACCAACAATGAATAAGGGTTCCAGTTTCTCCACAACCTCACCATCATTTGTTGTTTGCTGTTCTGTTAAGTTTTGCTATTCTTACTGGGATGAGATGATATCTCATTGTTGTCTCGATTTGCATCTCTCTTAGAGCTAGGAATTTTGAACATTTCTTCATGTGCTTGTTGGCCATCTGAATGCCTTCTTCAGTGAAGTGTCTGTTCATATCTTGTGCCCATTTTTCTATTGGATTATTTATCTTTATCTTGTTGTGGTGCTCAAGTATTTTATAAATTCTAGATACCAGGAGAAGATAAAATAGACAGATGGGACCTTCTAAAAATCAAATCCCTGTGAACATTCCAAAACCTTCTCCAACAGGGTAAAAAGGGAAGCCATCGACTGGGAAAAATTATTTGGTAATGACATGTCTCCATATGTTTTTAATCTACATGTGGAACAGATCGTTCAGGAGGCTGAACTTTATGAGGAAGAAAGTGAAATCGTGGTTGGAAAGACTGATCAACAACTTGTGTCATACAGATGACACAACTTTATTGGCTGAAACTTGGGGTGGTCAGAAGCATCTGATGCAGAAAGTCAAGGATTACAGTATTCTATATGGATTGAACTCAACAACAACAACAAAACAAAACCCAAACCAAAAACAACCCCCCAAAACCAATTTCAAAACCCAAAACCAAACCCACAAAGTTTCTCTCTCACCAGTGGGCCAACTGGCAGCATTATGGTAGATGGAGAAGAGATTGAAGTTGTTAACAATTTCAACTTGCTCGGCTCCACAATTAACACTCTTGGCACCAGCAGTCAGGGAATTAAAAGACGAATTTCGTTAGGAAAATGTGCTTTTAGAGATCTCTCTAAAATGCTAAAGAGCAATGATCTCAGTCTATAGACTAAGGTGTGCCTAATTCAGGCCATAGTCTTTGCAATTACTTGCTATGCATCAGAGACCTGGACAATGACTAAGGATGACAGAAGAAGGATTGATGCCTTTGTGTTTTAGTGCCAGAGAAGAGTATTGAACATACTATGGACCACCAAGAGAACAAACTGGTCTAACCCGGAGAGAGTGAAACCAAGCTGCTCCTTGGTAGCAAAGATTTTGAAGCTCTGTCTCACATACTTTGGGCATGTTGCCCAGAGGGGCCAGACCTTGGCAAAGGACATCATGCTTGAAAGGGTAGATGGACAGTGCAAGAGAGGAAGATGCCAAATGAGACGGACTGACGCAGACTAGGGCAATGGGAATAGGTGTGTCAGAGATGGGGAGATTGGCTAAGGGTTGTGCAGAATTCAGAGCTATTATATGTAGGGTTGTTATGAATCACAGGCAATACAATAGCGTATAACAGTAGCAATGACAACAACATGCAACAACAAAAAATAAACAATTTGCAAATCACTGCATAAGATGAATATAGGTAGAAGACATTATGCTAAGCAATATAAGTCAGTCACAAAAGGTCTATTACAATATAAAACCATCATAAAATTATAAAAAAATGTTGACAAATAGAATTAATTTTGGATGTTATGAGGGTTGAGAAGGGAGAGAAAAATGTGTGAAAATAATAAATAGGTAATCTGGGTTATGTGAAAAGCACTATGAAAATAATGATACAATATTGTAATTTATTAATTTTATGAATCTATTGTTATTACGGGAGGTCTGGTAGCTTAGTGGTAAAGAGTTCTGCTGCCAACATAAAGGCAAGGAGGTGAAATCCACCTGCTGTTCTGCAGGAGAAAGATGCGCAATCTCCTTCTATGTGATTTACAATGTCTGACAACCTACAACTATGAGTCATTGACAGCTTGATGGCACATAACAACAATATTGTAACTAATATTATAAAACCATATCAACTATGGAATAAAATTGTAATTACAATGTCAAAAAAAATAAATAAAATAAAGAAATACATTTGGACTTTTGGACAATATGCAAAGGTTGTTTTTCTTGTGCCAAAGCCCCCTGTGTCCACCTTTTTTCTTTTTTCCTTTTGTTTTTCTCTTACTTGAAATTACATATTTGAGCAAGGATGATGGCATGCAAATTCATGAAGCATTCCATAGTTTTTTAAAAATTACATATTTAAAAGCATGTTTGCTGTGATGTGGCATTGAGTCAGAAGTGACTGATTGCTGCGCCTCCAGTGGGATTTCAGAGGTTGTAAACTGCACAAAAGGAGATTGTCCGTATTTTGTCCGTAATTCTCCCAAGGAGTTGCTTGTGGATTCAAAGAGCCTATTTTTGGGTTGGCAGTAAAATGTCTTGTTAATAAGCCACCGGAGAGATAAAATTCTTATAATTGTGCATTACATACTGACCACATAGATGAAATGAGATGAGCCTTTCTGGGCACTGATAGATATATATAAAAACGTGGTCATTTCTAATAAGATACGAAGGTAACAACTCTATGACCAAATGAGCAGAGAGGCTTTATGTATGTGTATTATCATTTCTCTTTTTCTCCAAACTCTAAGAAGCACAATACTAGGTTTTGCCATAATTATCAATGCAACTGAGATCAGTTTCCTACATGAGAGTCACGTATTTACAGTGGTTTTTTTTTTCCATTTACAAATCATCTAGTTATAGCTACAAATTAGATACTGTTGGTAAACTTAGATGTGTTCACAATTCAATGCCATGCTGATCGGATTCCTTATGTTTGATGATTTTAAAGTTAGAAATATATCAGGGGAAACAAAACACATGGCATGGAGGATTCTATTGCATGGTTTGGGTGCGTTTTCTTCTAAGAAGTTAAATGCTCCTTATTTGAAAAACCTAATGAGAAAAGTTAGTTTAACATCAAATGAAATCATCCTCTTTGAAAAACAGCATTTTGAGGTAGTAGAAACATGTTCTACACATGCAAGCTTGTCAGGTGGATGTTGGTGATTTAAGTGGATGATTTTGACTGGGAAAAATATCTCAATGTAAATATTGTGTCTGTATTTGATGAGGGAAAAGAACTTAATTTTGAATTCTTTTATTGAAGCTCTAGTTTGCAACAGCAAAAAAAAAATGTAAATGCCAGATCCTTTTTCGTTTTTTATCATTGCTTATTGAACATGGTTTAATGGCCAAATATGGTGGAAAATGTAGTCTTTCAATAGAAAGTTTACAAAAGAACTAATATAACCACAAGAAAGAACACTATAGATCTACATAAAATGAAGAATTATAGATCTAAAATGACTTAAAGATATTTTCCCAAAATATTGCTGTTGTTGGTGGTGGTGTTGTTGTTATGTGCCATCGAGTTGCTTTGTGACACACGGTAACCTTGTGTTACAACAGCTCTGAAACCTGCTCTATCTTATATGAGCCTTGTTGTCTTTGACACATCTACCCTCATTATTCCAGTCACCAAATCAATCCAGCTCATCGATGATCTTTCTCTGTTTTGCTCTCCCTCCACCCTTCCAAGCATGATGTCCCTCTCCAAGGACTGGTCCCACCTTGCAAAATGCCCAAAATATGTCAGATGAAACCTCTGAATCTCTATAAGGAATTCAAAACTAGAGCAAAATATAAATTACATAGTTTAAATATTATTTTATAAAACTATTTTAAACTACCCTAAAAATGATTTTATATTATATGTCTATATTGTAATTGCTGTGGATTTTTTGTTACTTGGATCTATAATCAACACCCATTAAATCAACATTTAAAATATCAAGATATGTATTGTTGTGGGCAAATCTACTACCAAGAACCCCTTCAAAATGCTAAAGATCTGTCCTTAAGTAAGTGTAATTAAGGTGCTTCATAGAAGCAAGTATGGTGAAAATTCATCTTACATACTTGGGGCTTTTTGGGAGGGTTTGTCTTGGGAAAATGGAAGGTCAGGGGAAGATAGAAGACCTTTAAATATGACAGACACTTTGATACTAATGTATAATATTCTTTTCTTTCTTCTTTCCTCTCAAAATCCAAAGATAAAGAGAAAAGTTGTATATAGGTTAAAATACACTTTTCCAATCCCCCCATTCCACCTATGTTGTTGCTGTTATTTAGTGTTAACTCATTATTGTCCTTCATTACTGTAGGTTTTCAGAGGCTGTAAATTGCACAGAATGAGGTTGCCTATCTTTCTTCTATGGAGCAGCTGATGGATTTGTACCACATACCTTTGGATTGGCAGTGAAATTCCTCACCACTGAAGAGTGCCCAATATTTCCTTTCAACCAACAAGCTCTAAACACATCTTTTGGTGGTTCAAGGAAAAGCATTCATTTAACTAATGAAAGAAGGTCACTGAAACTTATACCTTTGCTCAATGTTGTCATGAATGGTAATTGATAACTGAGAGGAAACTGCTGTCTTATAAAAAAAAAAGGAGAGATCAAGATTATTGTGAAAACTGGCCCTGGCATCATGGAAATGTTGAATCCAGAGTTACAACTATCCTACATACAGAAATCCTGTTTTAAATTATATTTTAAAAACCACTATAAAATGAGCTTTCTATAATTTCCAGGTGAAATCATTCTGACAATCATATGGATTTCACTTTTCCTCATGACACTTAAGAGAGGTTTCCTATTGGTGTTGTGTATAATCCAGTTGAACCAATCCATAATTGACTGCTCAGCAGATTTTCAGACACAATTAATCACATGGAAAGAGATGGCCCAATCTTGTCCTGTGGAAGAACTGATGGATTTGAATCACCACTAGTAATTTTATGTTGGCAGCCCAATTCTTCCCCACTACACTGCCGACTCAAAGGTTTGAGTGTATGACTGCTCAGTGGGAGAAAGATGGGCAATCCCCTCCCAAAGGACTTACCGTCTCTGAAAATCCATTGAAAAGGAGTCAGCCATGAGTCAATTATGACTTGATAGTACATGACAAAAACAATTCAAGTCTCCAACTACCAGGTGAAAGAGTTCAATATCAGTTATGACAATAGTCACAGAAGAAGCTTCAGAATTCCACTCAACGTACACCCATAAAATTATTGGAGTCTTTGAGTTACACAAACCTTCCTTCTGTCATGCATTGTAAGTTTACATAGTATCTACTTAATTTTCTCAAGCAATAGTTAAATTCTTATTTGAGTAAAGGAAACTAGAGCTCAAAGAGGAAGAAGAAAAGATAATGTTTTAAAAGATATAGAGATAGTAAAAGGGATCTCTGGTGACTTCTTGTTGTGGTGTATCATTAAGTCAGAACTGACCCATAGGTGACCCTCCAGTAGGTTTTCCCACAGAGCAACTAGTGGATTTGAATCACATGCCTTCAGTATTACAGCACAACTTCTCACCACTAGGCCACCAGAGCTAGTGTTAAAGTTGTGTTGCCAACCCAAAGGTGAATGGCTTAAACCCACCAGATATTCTCCAGGAGAAAGACAAGCAATTTCCTTCTCTGCAATTTACTGCCTCTGAAAACCCACCGAGGGATCAGCTATGGGTCAGTTCCAAGTCAATGTTATATATAAAAAGAGAGTAATTTTTATTTCTTTTTTAACAAGAGAGTTTTAAATCATAATTCCTTACTTATAATGCCAGTATTTTAACAAATAGGAGAACAATCAATATGATGTATAAATTCAATGATTTTTCCAAGGGTAAATCCCTAGGTTCTTATCATTTGTAATCACTTTTTTTACTCTTCTTTTACATGTAGGTAGGTATGGTGATACTCACCAGCTTCTGTTTGGAGGAAGATCTTCTATTCTAAACTATCTTTCTGTCAGGGTCATGAAACCGCTCTCCCTTTTTTCCCCAGAATGGCAACCCACATGATCCAACCACAGGAAGCAGCAGCTGTGGCTCTGTATCTCTGTTAAGGATGTAAAACTGTTCTACATCCATTTCCCAGGAATAGCTATCTGCTACCCCAGTCAACTTCCCTATCTTGTAAAAAAACAACTGTGGACATCCCAGGTCCCCAATTTCCTTGTAGAACAATAGAAAACCCCACTCTAACTTTAAGTAGGAACTGGTCTCTACTTTAGTGTCAGCCCAGCAGTTTCTCCTCAATAAACTTTCTTGGCCTAACCTGGGTTCGGTCTTTCTTCAGTGACCTTACATTTTCCTTCTCAGATACTGTCTTAATAGAAATGCACATTACCTATGTCAGTCATGAAAGCTCCTTCTGGAGAAGTGCTTTTGCTAATAACTCTCTGTGTCTTGGTACAACATTCCCCACTGTGTCTTCCACAGTTTAGGTCTACATAATAAGAAATAGTTTAAAGGAGATGAAAGGACCACTGAAAGTTGAAAACCTAGGATGAACCTCAGAGTAAACTATTCCACAGTTTTGCCCAAGGTCAACGTGAACAAGGAGAAAACACAAAGCAGTTCCCAGAGTTTTTCCAACACTGCATATTGCCTGAGGCAGAGGAAATTGTAAGTCTTCTCTTTATAAGCCAATAATCTTTGTGTGTCTGAAATTGACCTGAAGGCATAACAAAGTTTTCAAGGGTGGTGCCTCTATCCTTGGGTCACATCCCTTAAATAAAAGAGAAAAAATTCTAAAGGTAGACTGATGAGCCTGAAGACAAGATAGCTGCAACACATTAAGAAACATGTCTGTGACAGACATTTCCTTATTAATCTGTCTAGTGCCGCATTTGGGCCACTGGGCTCTATTCCTCTACTCAGAGACAAAGCACATGTGCTGGAAAGGAGTGTGTGGGAGCATTAGCCAGCTCCTATTTTTAATATTTAATAACTTAGGAGGCTTAGTAAGGGTGCTATAGGCATCAGTTAGATGTATCACATTGCAAATAGCTATGCCTTTCTGCTGGTGATGTCACTCCCAATCTCCCTGCCATTTGAAGTCGGCAAATCTTTCTTCCATTCCTGTGTGAAGCATTTACACACTTATGTATCTGCTAAAGAGACGGCATGTTGTTTCCCAAACTGGCTGCTAATTAGAGAAAAAAAAAAGAACTAAAAATTGCCAGATCATCAACATCCTTAATGTATGTGTGTATGTAACTTCTAACAACGAACACAATTTGGCTATGAATTTTCAACATCAAACATTCTCTAACAAAATGAAAGCTATTAGGATAATGACATTTTATTAGTATGCAAAATGGATCTATCATTTTACTAGTCATGCAAGAAATAGTATCTTAAAAGTATATTTGTTGTTATTGTGTATCTTTGAGTTGCGACCATTCATAGCTGAACTGACATGTGATAGAGATGTTAGTCCCAGAAGTCTTTTCACTCTGAGGAGTGATAGATAAATTGAGAATAGGATGACCATAATGAGATAAATAGCCAATAGCTAGCAAGGAAGAGAAGTTTATGAAAACAAAGGTACCCTGTTACGGTTCTAAGAAGTTCCCAGCTCTGTTGCATTAGTGAAGATAGAGTATCAGACATGGCAAGACAGGTAAAGACAGAAAAGCTATGAAGATGCTCTTGAAGAGATGAGAAAGGCATACTTGTAAAAATATCAAAGGCCACATGGGAACAGCCATATATGGCCATTACCAGCTTCACAAAGGGAAACCATAAAAAAAAAACAACCCAAAAACCAAAAACCAAAACAAACAAAAACATAACAACAAAGGGAAACCATCCTCATCAACAGCATTAATAACAGAAAACCAATTCCCCTGAGGTTAGACATATCATACTGGAGAAATCAAAAGGCTATATTTCAGGGTAGTAGCAGAATACAGTCAAGGCAGCTTTCAAAATGTGCTTGTAGGCAACTTATCCCTGAGCCAAAAGGCTTTAGGCCCATGTTACAAGTTCCCTGTCCCGTCAATATCGGTTAATGTGAGGACTGATCTGTTTTGTTTTGCTTCCAGGCTTAAAATGAGTCATCTAAGAGGTAGAAATGAGGGGTCTCACTGCCACCAAGGAAAAGGAGTCAGAAGCAGAGTATATCTTCTGGATCTGAGATCCTTCTGCTGAAAATTCCAGACCTAGGAGATGGAAAGCTGTAAAATCTGAGTGGTGGTGAGTAGTGGAAGGAAGCACAGAGAAGGCTTTTCCAGGAAACTGGTGAGAAAGAAACCTACAGAATTTCCAGAACACAGAGCAAAAAGCTGAGTACTTTCAGGCAGAAGATTTGCTTAGCAGAGTTGGACATTTGGACAGTTGTTGGAGAATTAGATTTGCTAATCAAAGAATCTGGGAAATATTTGAATCTAGCCTTAGCAGAATCAGGTGCCAATAGATATTTATACTGGAAGAGCTGAAAGATCTCTGTTTCACTTGCCAGTGTAGAAAAGAGGCTAAGGCTTGGAGACTGAAGGTGAGAAAGAGATTTGGCTTTTATTACAAGTGAAAAGAGGCTTAGAGGCTATCCTGCTGAAGAACTTTATCTTAAGTTTCTTCTAAACCTGATTTGTAAACTATTACTTTTCAAATATAACCTATAATCTTAGGAAAGGTTTGGGATTTATGTGTGACTATTGCTATGAAGTTTCAAATTTAGCAAGGAAGTAGAGTGTCATGAGAACAGTTATCATCCAGATTGGTGGAGAAATTTTGATGATGGAGAGAGGAGGGAAGATACGTTAGACCTCATCAGAATAGGCTTTGGGCTGTTGATGCAAGTGATGAGGTCTTGTCCCTAGTGTAGATAAAGGAGGTCAAATATCAATGCCCATAAACCTATGTATTTTTCACAGTGGCTAGTTTAGATTTTTTTCACAGTGGCTAGTTTAGATTATAATACAATTTTGCTTTCCAAAAGTAGAAAAATTGAAATTTTATTCAGATAAACCCTCTTTAGTCAGATTATTGTTGTTGTTTTTATTAGGTGCAGTCGAGAATGACCCATAGCAACCCTATGAACAACATATGTGAACCCTGTCCTATCCTGTGACATTATCATACTTCCTGACACACTGGCACTCATTGCAGCAGTCATTGTGTCAATCCAGCTGGTTGAGGGTCTTCCTCTCTTTCACTTACCCTCTGTCTTTGTAAGCATCTCATCTCTCTCCACAGATAGCTTCTCCTTGCAACATACCCAAAGTATGTGAGATGAAGCTTTATCATCTTTGCCTCCAATTTTCACTCTGGCTGCACCTTCTCCAAGACATATTTATGCATTCTTTTTTGAAGGTCGTGGGATATCAGTCCTACCCTCAAAAACCACAGTTCAAAGGCATCAATTCTTCTTCTTTCATCTTAATTAATTTTCAAGTTCTCAGATGTCTAGCAAGTGATTGACATGACCATCACCTCAATCAGATATATCTTAATTTTCAAACGCACATAATTCCTCCTCAATAAATTGGAGATATTTCAGACTGCAGATTTCCCTACTGCAGTATGTCTCCTGATTTCCTGACTGCTGGTACCTATGATATTGTTTATGGATCCAAATAAGATGAAGTTAACTGTTTCAATTTTTTTCTCCATCTATCATGATGTTGCCCACAGGTCCAGTGGTAAGAATTTTTGTTTTCTTGACGTTGAGATGCAATCCAGTTTAACAGCACACAACAATGACAACAGACTTCCTGTATAATAATGTCTCCTCTTCCAAGTAACTGTTTGTCTTAAATGTAAAATAAGTATGAATTCAGAATTATTCAACTCCTAATTTCTGCTGACCATGTCCAAAACACTCACCCACAGCCATGCTCACCATATCGTCATTCACTACGACATTTCCTTCAATATACATTCAGATATATTGGTCTTTGTCTTCTTAAGCACACGGATCTCTTTATGATTTACAATCTTTGTGTTCACTTATACTACTTTGATGAGGACATCTTTTTAATCTCATCTTCAAATCTGATGGCACTTTCTCTGTGACACCATCTCTGACCACCACTACATACTCATTTTCTCATATATCTCCTTGTCAATATTGTTTTTGTGGCAAGCATCTCTTACTGTCTGAAATTATTTATTTAGTTATTTGTTTGCATGTGTCTTTTCTTATAGAACGTAGGCTTCAAGAGAGTAGTCTATCGGGATATCTTCCTCGTTTCTCTTAGTATATGCCATCAAGTCATAACCAACTCCTAACTTACCATTCACTGGGTTTTTAGATGCTGTAAATCAACACTAAAGGAGAATAGTCATCTTTCTTTCATGGAGCAGTTGGTGAAATCAAATTATTTTCCTTTGGTTTGGCAACTCATCTCTGTAATCACAAGGACACAGAGCTCCCTTCTTCCAGTCTGAGTTTATAGTGTAAGTTTTCCCAATTTCAGTGCAAAAGAAGCATTTACTAGATGAATTAGCAAACTAGTTTACATAATTTGCTTGAATTGAAATAAATACCTTGCCAGAACTGCTTTGAGATTGGCCACATGTACCAGTATATTATCTGAACAAAAGTTAAGTGGAAAATTGTGCTAAATCCCCTCTGTTAAGTTTATTTTAGCCCAGCATTCAGGTACCCACATTCACTTGGAAGAAGATTTTGAATTAAGAGATTAGCTTTGGAGTACCAATAGCAAACATCTCTTAAGCATTCTTAACAAATCTGAACGTAAACACTGAAGCTTCACAAGAAGAAATAAATTAACAACATAATCTTCATCTGACATACTTTGGACATGTTTTAAGGAGAGACAGGTCTTTAGAGAGGGACATCTTGCTGGGTAGAGTAGAGGGACAGCGCAGGAGGGGAAAGCCCTCTATGAGGTGGATTGATTCGGTGACTGGGGTAATCGGGATGGGTGTGTCAGAGGCAATGAGATTGGCCCAGGATAGAGCAGGGTTTAGAGCTGTTGTACATAGGGTCGCTATGAGTCGCAAACGACTCAACGGCACATAACAACAAGAACAACAATCTACATGGAGAGAAGATTTTTAAGGACTGCAATTTTACAGCCTTGTTAAAATGATGATGCTTAACAATTCTAGAAGTAAAAAAGTTTCTCCAAGATCACAGAATTCTTGTTTTAGCTAGTAACTGTTAGTTGAGGAAGAAAGATTAGACCTTAGATCAGACCCAAAGATTCTTTCCGTACTTTTAAGAAAGGAAGACATCAGTGAGGATGCTAGAGGGGATCAGAAAACACCCAGAGGGTTTGAGAAGAAAAAGTGTGTGACAATTTAATGAAAAAAAGGACAAAAGAAAGTAAAATCAGAAAAAGCAGACTCAAAGTCAGTGATGTATATACTAGATGTTGTTGTGCCTCAAGTTTTTCTTAACTTTATGCAGCATTTGAAAACATTTCTGTAAAACCAAACTAAAAATTGTATACCTCAAAATATTACTATTTTGTCAGAGATGTTGTACAGTTTTCTGCATTTTCATTTTGGAAAGCATATTCTAACTTTTCCAAGTAGCCTCTGGGTCTTTTCAAACTACCTCTCTTGATACTGCTTTTCTATTTGTGTCTTCTAGTGAATGCAAAGTATAATCACATTAAAATCATTCACAAATGCTTACCATGAACATTTGACCTCTTTGCCATGAGAAAAAAACTGGATAGTACCTAAGTACTTTACTGAGCACATTTATTAGAGATTCATTTGAGGGTCAAATGGAGCCTTGTATACCAATGTTCATAACAGTGTTATTCTCCATCGCAAGAACATGGAAACAGCCCAGATGTCTAACCACAAAGGAATGGATTGAGAAATTACGGTACATTCACATAATGAAATAATCTGCACTGCAACACACAGGTGTAATGACTTTGTAAATTACTACCTAACTTGGGAGGTACTGGAGAGCATTATGCTGAGTGAACTAACTCAGCCCACAAGGACCAATACTGTATAAAACCATTACTGTAGAATAAGTATGAGAATGGATACAAGGAGGGGGATGGCGGAAACAGAGGGTGAGGATGGGTGGGGACTGGGGTGGCATGTTAATCATAGAGTTACACAATTTGATGGGTAGATGGGGGATGAAGGAAATGGGAAGGATCTTGTGTGAAAAACAATGTATTATAAATTTGTAAACAAATCAGTATGTAATAAGAAAAAAAAATAATTAGAAGAATTCTGAACAAAAGAAGGAATGTAGATTGTAATTTCAAATGATACTGGAATCCAGACTTTCTAGAACCACTTAAGTGGGATAAACTCATTAAATCATCATCTTAAAAGAATCTTTTAAGCTTAGCTCAAAATATTCCACAGAGTTTTCTTAAAATAAAATAATAACTTGGGTAGTAAAGAATATCTGTATTGCACATCATACTCTTTGCAGATCTATCTGTATGGAATCTTACTACTCAAGTAAATAAACGCTTCAGCACAACTGATATATTCACTGCAATACTGTTTTAAACAATAAAGAGTTGAAAAAAACCCAACTGTCCATCAATAGGCAAATGATTAAATCAACAAAGGCCTACTCACAGAAGGTAAGAGTATTTATCATTAAAACATGGTCAATAATTCATAAAATTGAAGAATCTAGAACAAATTATGCTGCATGACATAAATCAATTACAAAAGTATTGCTATGGTATAGGGTCAAGAATTAAAAAAAAATCCATAACTCAAAAACAACAACAAGAAGAACTCTAAAGGAGAGGTTTACACACAGATTGAACCAATCTTGGATAGTTATTAGTGATGAGAAAAGAGGGAGTTGTTGTTAGATACCTTTGACTCAAGGTACAACTTGGGCTGATTCTATGAACAACAGGTCTAAGCCTTGGTCTCCCCTGTGCAAGCCTCACAATCTTCAACATTTTCTATGCCATTGTTACAGTCACTGTAACAGTCACAGTTACAGTCTCTGTTACAGCCACTGTCAATTCATTTTGCTGAGGGTCTTTCTCTCTTTGATGTTCACCTTTCTCAGCATGTCTTTCCAAGAACTGGCCCCTCTTGAAAATATGCCCAAAGTACATGAGATGGAATTTCACTATCCTGGCCAATAATGTGTACCCTGGTTTAAATTACTTAAACACCTCTCCAAAGTACTGAAGAGTAATGGTGTCTCTTTGGAGACTAAGGTGCATCTTACACAGGCCATGGTATTTGCAATTACTTCTATGCATAAGATAATTTGACAATGACTAGGGAGGATAGAAGTAGAATTGATGCCTTTGAGCTTTGGTGTTGTAGAAGAGAGTACCATGGACTGCTAAGAAAACAAACAGATTCATAATGGAGAGGGTTAAACCGGGTGGCTCCTTGGAGGCAAGGATTCTGAGGCTCCATCTAACATAGTTTGGACATGTTGTGAGGAGAGACCGGTCCTTGGAGAGGGACATCATGCTTGGGAGGGTGGAGGGACAGCGCAGGAGGGGAAGGCCCTCTAGGAGGTGGATTGATTCAGTGACTGGGGTAACTGGGATGGGTGTGTCAGAGACAGTGCGTCTGGCACAGGACAGAGCAGAGTTTAGGGCTGTTGTACATAGGGTCACTATGAGTCGCAAGTGATGACAGCACATAACAACAGTAATTATTTGTTTTTTATAATTGTCTGTGATATACTCTTCTTCTACATCAGAATTTAAAAAGGGATCAATTCTTCTTATGCCAGCTTTATTCATTTGACAAATTTAAGATGCATATGAAGTAATAGAAAAAACCATGGCTTGGATCTGGCATACCTTATTCTTCAAACCAACCTCCTTGCTTGTTCACACTTTGGAGAGGTCCTTGACAGCAGATTTTCCCAATGCAACATGTCTTTTGATTTTTTGACTGCTGTTACTCTTGCTATTGATTCAGAATCCAAATAAGATGAAATAGATGAATGGTTTTCTCCATCTATCATGATGTTACCTATTAGTCAAGTATTAGTTCTTGAACATATGCTACTTTCTGATGCACTTCAGTGAGAATCATTTCTGTTTTGTTATAGTGACCCAGTGTATTAATTTCATCTTCTGAAATGTACTGCCTCAGTTAAGATTTTGCCTGCAGAATCCTTCAATATTAAAATTTTGGTTTGAATTTGTTCTTCAGTTCTTTAAGGTTGAAAAATGTCAAGCATGTCCTTCCCTCTCAGATTTCTTAGTGTAGCCCTTTGCATGATTCCTTATAAAATATTTTTTTATCTTCTCAGGCTGTCTTTTGAAGTCTTTTTTTTTTCTTACCAGATGAGTTATGGGTTACATTAAGGATATTATCCATGAAGAAAGGAAAAAGTCATTGCAAAGACAGGAAAGAAAGACAAGATCAAAATGAGTGTCAAAAGAGATTCTGAAATTTGCACTAGAATGTAGACAGCCAAAACACAGAGGAGAAACCTGAACATTTAATGAGGAGGAAGAAGAGGGAAAAAAATTAATAGCTGAGTTTAAGAGAGAAAATATACAATAAGAGTTTAGTAAGACATTGCAATAAATTATATGAATCAATTTTAATCAATCTTATATTTTTTATGAATGATTGAATTTAAAAATAGTGCCTTTGTATTCAATCAGATAAAGAAAAAATAAAATTTTAAAATATAGATCTATATAGATACCATTGCTGATGTGAGATGAATCCTGTCTGAAAGCCCAGAATATCAGAAGAAAATTTATCTGTATTCTATTGACTGTATGAAGACTTTGATTGTGTGGATAACAACAAACTATGGCTAACATTGAAAAGAATGAGAATCCCATAACACTTAATCATGCTCATGTAAAAGCTGCTGTTAGATCAAGATACTGTTGTCTGAATGGACAAGGCAACACTGCATGTTTTAAAATCAGAAAAGATGTGTACCAAGGATGTATCCTTTTTATGTACTTATTCAGTCTGTACGCTGAGCAAATAACTAATGATCCTGGAGTCTACAAACATGAATGTGACATAAGAAACAGGTGAAGACTCATGAGCAGCATGTGTTATACATATAGCACAATCATGCTTTCTGAAAAGGAAGAGGGCCTGAAATTGTTACTACTGAGGACCAAAGTCTTCAATATGCATTTTATCTCTACAACATTGAAAACAAAGGTCCTTATCATTCAGTCAATAGGCACATCTTGATAGATGGAGAAAAGAATGAAACTGCCAGTGATTTCATCTTACTTGGATCCACAGTCAACATCCTTGCTACCAGCAGTCAGGAGATAAGAAGACATTGTTATGGACAAGTTTTCTGTCAAGGATCTCTCAAAAAATGTTGTTGTCATATTGTCTACAAGCTGACTTCACTTCATAGCAATTCTCTTCATAATAGCTCTGAATTCTGCCTTCTCCTGAGTAAATTTCACTGTTTCCTGTACACTTACCTCCATTACCATATCTACTGTGTCAATCCATCTCATCCAGGATCAATCTTTCTTGCACTGTCCCTCCACCCTTCCAAGCATGATGTCCTTCTCCAACGTTTGGTCCCTCTCAGCAGTAACATGCCCAAAGTATGTGAGATGGAGCTTCAAAATCCTTGCTTCCAGGAATCTGGAAAAGCAATGAATGCTCCAAATACTGAAGGACAATAATGTCAGTTTGAAGATTTGTGCACCTGATTCTGACCATGGTCCTTTGAATTACTTGTTATGTATCTGAAAGCTAGACAATGAATAAGGATGACAGAAGAACTGGTGCATTAGAGTTGTGGTGTTAGAGATTAGTGCTAGATCTCCCATAAATTTCCAAAATATCAAACAGATATGTTTTGATAAAGGGGCAGCCAGAATGCTCCTTGGAGCAAAGATAGGGAAGCTTCATCTCTTATACTTTTAATATGTTGGTAGGAGAGGCTAATTTTTGGAAAGGTATATCATGCTTTAAAAGGCAGGAAGACTTTGTTGAAGTTGATTGATACGGTTCCTACAGCAATGAGCTCAAGTGTATCAGAGATCATGATGATGGCACAGGCTAGGGCAGGCTTCAGGTCTGTTGCTCATAGGTTCGTTATGAGTTGTGCTCAACTCATCAGTACCTAACTACAATATCGATATAGACTCAGAATAACAATAGCAAGTGTGCCACCGAAGATTTGGCTATTTAATTTTGAGGGCAGTGATTTTATGTTCACAAAAGATGAAATTTTTGGAAAACAAAAGATGAAGTTCTTGGAAAAGGAGACTGGGAATGGATGACAATTCAAATATCGTAACGAATGTCACGGAAATGTACATAAAGAAGCTGTTGTGTTTGTGCTCTACTTTGTAAATTATCAACAGAATTAAAAAGAGAATAAGCTAGTAAAAATAATTTACAGGGGAAATTAAAAAACACACATACAAGCATTAGACCTTGAAATTATCAGTGAATATGAAGACTTAAAAGATACTCAAGACGATGACTAGAACACTGGTAGTTGTTCCAAATGGAAGCATGATAAAAACAATACTATGTATCATTTATTTATTTTCTTATTATTATTTCATCATGTCAAAATATTTTTTCCAAAAAGAATCCAAAAGAATTTTTTAAAAAAATTGTCAATGAGGGTAAAATGTTGTTTTTCAGAAGTGAAGGTTTGTTAACTATGAATAGTGTGTTTATAATATATTAATGAATCAAGTGAATTTTTTTTAAGAATGAGAATTGTAATACATATCCTTTATATATTTTTCAAATACCGCATGAGAGTAAATCAAACGATATGCCTTTAGTTGTTAAGCTGTTTGCAATTTTATAAGCAGCAGGCAATATGTGATTTGGCTAGTTGCGATTATTAATCCTGAACTGCTGCTACATAAGAGGTTAATACGGAACTGCTACACAGGAGTTCCAAACTAGGGGAGGTTTGGGGAGCCATTGGGTTGCTCACCTTGAGTGAAAAAGTGGATTTGGAACTGAAAAAGGAAAAGACCGCTGGAAGAAACTCTAACCTGCCACAAAACTGTGAGTCATTTGCATACATATCCACTTATGCTCTTTTGAGGATTTTATCAGATTATACAGGAGTTCTGGTGGCTAATAGTGAGGAGTTGTGCTGCCAACCCAAAGGCACACAGTTTGAATTCACAAGGTGCTTTCAGGGAGAAAGACAGGCCATCTTCTCCTGTGTGATTTGTAGGCTCTGAAAATCCACTGGTGGGTCTGCTATGAATTGCTTCAGACATTATGGTCCATAACAACAAGAACATGGGATTATAATAATACCAAGTAAACAAATGAGGAATCACAGGCAATGCTAAGAAAAACGAGATTTAAGGGAGATCTCACAAAATGCAGTTGATTTTACAAGATAATGGAAGATTAAAAACAACACCGACAATCCGAATATTTTACATAATAAAATTCAATTTCCTTGCCAACATTACTATAAATAAAAATGGAAAAATGAATTCCTAGGAAACCTTGACATTCCTTTTTTGTTGTTGTTGTTTTCTGGGATCTATTCTTCTACAGTAAACAATTTAGAGAAATAGACTACTTTAAATTTTTTTTGGAATAATTTCAAAATTTTAAAAAATTTGTGAGGTTGGTACAGAGAATATATAGCTACACATATTCTCAATTTCACATCTCTGTTGTTTTGTATTTTTTATTCTTTCATAAAATGATCTCATTTAATGTTGAAATATTGAATTATTGTTGGATGCTGTACAAAAATTAGCACCAATAAATATCTCAGGTTAGGAATGTGAGACTTCCAGACAACTCATGCTTGTTCTTTACTAAATTTAAATTTATCTTCACTTTGAAATTATTGAACTAACTCCTATTCTTCATTACAATGATCTTTACTTGCTACTAGTTCAATATTTTCAACTGCTGAAAATATTTAAAAGCTTCTCTTGCACTAAAATCCCAAGTTCCACTTCCATCCCTCAATTCTGAGTCATATGACCCAAAAGGACAAAGAAGAACTTCCCTAAAGAATATCTAAGACTGTGAGCTTTGAGGAAGCAGATTATTTCATCATTCTCCAAAAAGTACTTCATAGCAACAGAGTGTGTTAATCAATGAGTCACCAAGTCTTCTTTCTTACCTGAAAATTAAGACTAAACTGTATGCACCTGTTCTAATAAACCTACAAAGGTAAAATATACTCAGAGATTGATCACCTTTGTAGTCTAAGAACTTTTTACAGTATTTTCTCCTTCTTAAGATAAAGATCTAATTCAAGTTCATTTTGCACTCATTTGTTATGTCTCTTTCATCTCCTTTAAGCTTAAATTACATTTTATCCTTCCTTTATTTTCCTTGATACTGACATTTTTAAGTCTTTAAACCCAAAGCCAAACAATGTCTTTGAGTCCATTTCAACTTTATCAATCTTATAAAAGAGAAAATAGAACTGCCCCGTAGTGTTTCCAAGGTTGTAAATCTTTATAGAAGCAAAATGGCACATTTTTTCTCCATGTAACAGCAGGAGGGTTTCAACCATTGACCCTTAGGTAAGTAGCTACACATTTTAGCCACAATGTTGCCAGAATCCTTGAAAAAAATATACAAACATGTAGATAGTGTTCTTCAAAATATGTTTCCTCATAATCCTACTCAAGTAACACATGCTTCTTCAGAACCTCTGAATAGTTGATGTGTCCTTACAGTATCCTAGCTGGAAGCAGCAGACCCATTTGCCTTCCACCAGTGATGTTCAGTTTGATCAATTGGTCAAGATGTTGCTCACTATATAATTTTCCTCCTCTTACAACTCTAAGCAATCTGATGAGAAATAATTAGGGTGTATGCCAGTATTCTGTTCCATATTAAATTTTTTCCATATCTTTTAACATCATTTGGTCATTTTTTTTTGCCTGAAAAAAAAGTTATTCTGTGATGATTACAAAACAATGGGTTGTTTTTCCTTTTATTTTGTTTTGTTTCCTCCCTCCATATTTTCATCTGCTATTTTACTGTTGCAAAGATCTTCACTTTTCCCCCTATTTAATTTGTTTTATTTATCTATTGCTTGTCAATATAGACTGATAATTTCTTATTTTATTCACTGTTACAAACCATTCTTTATCTTAATGTTGGTGGTTGAATTGTCCCAGATACATACAATGGGAGTCTTTTAAAGCTTGTTTCTCTGTACCATTAAAATGTTCCCACAGTTTCAGTTATTTTGGTTTTGTTTTTGTGTACACGTGTCTGTGCTAGTTTTATTGATTTCTGTTTTATTTTGGTTTGTTTAAGCACCTCCTCTAAGCACAGTTCAACAAGGTGCTTCAGGCTTCTCTTAAACTTTTGCACATTCCCTATTGCAGCTCTGAAATCAGCTCTATCTTCAATTAACCTTGTTTCATTTTAGTTGGTAATGACATTTAGCAACTAAGACCCAAGCATTAGGTAAACTCATTGTTCCAGGAAGGTAATTGTTTCTTGCCCTTTCTGTGAATAGTATATTCCTACTTATAGCTACGTTCATACTTAAATTTCAACTTCCAATCTAACTCTACACACAGGATTTTTCTCAATTTTCATATTTATATTTCCTTCTTCTAATAGTTAAAACCCTGGATTGCAACCAGTTAACTACATTTACTCATTTTCTGCAATGCACACAAACCAATTTCAGAATTTTCACAGTCATACTGCATTAGCAAGAAAAAGAACAACTTGAAAATGAAACTACATACAAAGTTTAACATTTGCAGTTTTATTCCTTAATGGAATTGTCTATGTTTAAAAGATAGTTTAAGCATTTAGAATTGGTGAATTTTGTAAAATGTAACTTATAACTTGATATTCCAAAAACAATTGTTGTTGTAGTGGCTGTTAGATACTGTCAAGTAGTGATCCTATGAACAACAGATCTGAACCTTGTCCTGCCTTGTGCCATCCTCATAATCTCTGACATACTTGAGTTCATTGCTACATTCACTGTGTCAGTCCATCTTGCTGAGGATATTCCTCTCGTTTGCTGTCCTTTCACACTTCCTAGCATAATGACCCCTCAAAGGAATTCCCTCTTTTAGCAATACGTCCAAAATAAGTGAGATGAAGCTTGACATGTTTGCCTCCAAGGAGCACTCGGCCTATACATTGTTTAAGACATACCGGTTTGTTATTCTGGCTGTCTAAAATTGTTAACAGCTTCTTAAGAGTTTGTTTGGCTCTACAATCAACATTCTTGGTACCAACAACCAGGAAATTAAAAGATGAATTGCATTGGAAAAGTCTGCTGTTAGAGATGTCTACAAAGTACTGAAGAGCAACAATGTCAGTTGGAAGATTAAGGTATGCCTGATTCAGGCCATGGTCTTTGCAATTACTTGCTATGCATCAGAAAGCTGGACAATGACTAGGGGATGATAGCAGAAGAATTGATGCCTTTGAGCTGTGGTGCTGGTGAAGAGTATTGAATATACCATGGACTGCTAGGAGAACAAACAAGTCTGTCTTGGAGAGAATGAATCCTGGTTGTTCCTTAGAGGCAAGGATTCTGAAGCTTCATCTGACATACTTTGGACATGTTGCAAGGCAGGATCAGTCTTTGGAGAGAGACATCATTCTTGGGAGGGTGGAGGGACAGCACAGGAGAGGAAGACTCTCAATGACAATGACATGCATTGATTCAGTGACTGGGGTATGGGAATAGGTGTGTTGGAGACAATAAGGTTGGCACAGGAGAGAGAAGGGTTTAGAGCTGTTGAACATAGAGTCGCTATGAAGCTCAGGAGACTCATAACAACAATATATTTAGTACTCTTCTCCACACCACAGCTTAAAGACATCAATTTTTCTTTTCCCATTCTTATTCATTGTCCAGATCTCAGATGTATAGAAAGTGATGAAAAAGACCATGGCCTGAATGAAGTACACCTTAGTCTTCAAACGGACATCATTATTTCGAAGTAATTCAGAAAAATCTCTGACTACAGACTTTTCCAGTGCAATACATCTCCTGATCTCCTCAATGTTGTCATCAAGTATGTTGATTGTGGATCCAAGTAAGATAACACTGTTGACAGTCTTAATCTTTTCTCTATGTATGATGTCTATTGGTTCCACAGTAAGAATTTTTGTTTCCTTGATGTTGAGGTGAAATCCATATTGAAGGCTGAAGTCTTTGAATATCTGCATCAAGTGCTTCAAGTCCTCTTCACTTTCAGCAAGCAAGATTGTGTCATCTGCATAATACAGATTGCTATAATTTCAGAAAACACTGTAAGTTGATTTGGGTTTTTATTTCATTTTTCTTTAAGTGTGGTTATACTGTCTATTTAAAAAGCAGTTGAAATAAATTATTTCTGTTTTTAGCTAGTAGGGTTTTTCCTACTTCTATTCTCATTGTGTTATTTTCATGTTTGAGTGTGGAAGACATATCCTACCTTTCATCTCTTTTCTTTCAACCTATTCTTTGCAGATAATCGATTCCTTGAGTTTTCTGTTTTACTGACTTCATATTTCTTTTGTAAAAAACAGTAGATGCATGCTCATGCTTCCACATTTTCCTTTTATTCTGATGGAAAACAGCATGTTATACAAATACTTGTAGCCTATTTGCAAACATAGGAAAAGATATGTTGTTGTTGATTATTGTCAAATCGAGCACAACTCATAGTGACCCTATGAACAAAAGGCATGAAGCCTTTCTGTAACGATCGTCATTCATCAAAGTTCATAGAATTTCCAGAGGTACCTTGTTTAGGAAGTGGATGTCACTCATGCTTCCAAACTTGTCTTAAACAGGGAGCTCCACGGACACTGTCTACCATGGGTAATCTTTATGGCATTTGACACTCCAATGGTAGAAGGTTAAGCATCACAGCAAACCCAGGTTACCTCAGTACAGCATATTAACAGAAGAGTGCTGTAACACTTAGAAGAATCTTCCTCCAAAATATAATAGCTACCAACTTTTAAATATAAAGGCCCTCCCTGAGGCCTTGTTGGTTCTAAACAAAAGGCTTACGTAAAATACAGTAATCACTATAGTATGTTGTTGTTGTTATTCACCATTGAGTTGCCAGCGGCCCATAAAGACCCCATGTACAGCAGCTCTGAACCCTTCCCTATCCTGAGCCATTCTCACAATTTCTGACACATCAGCTTCCATTGTCCCAGATTAAAACACACACACACAAACACACAAAAACAAAACCCGAACACATATTGCTAACTAAGTGGATAAGCATACAAGAACGAAACTCTCTTTAACTTATTCTTACTTCTTCAGTTTTCTATCCAATCACTCAGTTCTCGTGTACTTGCCACATTCTTTAAACCTGTTATCAAGAAGAACCTGGAAAAGGATATGGTACTTGCTAAAATAGAGAGGTCAGTCAAAGAGAGACCTTCAATGAGACTGATTAATGTAAGACTTCAAAAAAATGACCTCAAACATGTGAAGTGATGATCAAGCAGTATTTGCTTCTATTGTACATTGAGTCAATGTGAGTTCAACTGATTCCAAAGTACCTTAGAACAAAAGTATATTTGAAAGGTTTTGGGTTTGTTTTTTTTTTTAAGAAGTCCATATTTTGCTTTCCTTCTCATTCTCTATTATATTAACTCTAAATTCTTTCAAGTTAATTTTAGTTTCTTAGAAGCAATGATCTCTTTTAATCCATCCTAATTTCCTAAATACAAACCAAACAATGCGGTCTTAGGTTATTCCTTTTGAGTTAGTAAAATAAAGATCTTATGGTTCCCCCCGCCCTTTAACAGGTATTCTTTAGATATTATTGTTTCCATTGTTATTTAGAGATATGCTATGTCAGTTAAGTATCCAGTTTTAAAATCTAAAATTGCCTTCCCACTGTCTATTAAATATGTAGTTTTAAAATGTTTTGCTATAATAGCTTCTATGAAGTTGATTGTATGTCTGTTGTTATTGAATGCCTTCGAGTCAAGCACGACTCATAGTGACCCTAGGAACAAAAGGCCTGAAGTCCCTCTACAACTATTGATATTTATCAAAGTTCACAGAGTTTCTGGGAGCATATTATTTAGGAAGTGAATGTCACTTCTGTTTCCAAACCTGTCATAGTATGTTATGTGCCACTGTGTCACCTGCGATGTTTAGTGACCCTATGAACCCTTCCCTGTCCTGAGCCAGTCTCAATAATTCCAATACACCAACCCCATCACCCCAGTTACTGTATCAATCCATCTCATTCAGGTTCTCCCTCTCCTACACTGTCTGTCCACCCTTCTGAGCATGATGTCCTTCTCTAAGGATCAATCTCTCCTGCCCACATGCCCTAAGTGAGAGAGAGCTTCAAAATCTTAGCCTCCAAGGAAAAATTTGGTTTCATCCTCTCCAAAACAGACCTATTTGTTTTCTTGGTAGCCCATGGTAAGTTCAACACTCTTCTCCAGCACCACAGCTTGAAGGCATATATTCTTCTTCTGTCATTCTTAGTCACTGGCCAACTCCCTGAAGTATATCAAGTAATTGAGAAGACCATGGCTTGGATTAGGTGCATCTTGGTCTCTAGACTGACATTCTTGCTCTTTAGTACTCTGGAGGGGTCCTTGACAGCAGATATTCCCAGTGCAATTCATCTTTTGATTTCCTGACTGAAACCCTAAGTCTGTAAACGTTCATAAAAATTGATTAAAAAAACAAACAAACAAAACAAAGCTGAGGAGGGGGTAGGGAGGAAGAATGAGGACAACATAAAACAATGAATAAACAAAAGCTCAATTTTTCTGTACTTTCTATAAACTCACAATTAATTTTTGTTTTTAAAAAAGAGTGTTTGTTGACTGTAGATCTAAGCAAGCTGTAATTGCTATCAACTTCAATCTCTTCTCCATTTAATATAATTCTGTCGACTGGCCCAGTGGTGAGAATCTTTGTCTTCTTGATATTGAGCTTCAATCCAGATTGAAGACTACAGTCATTGACCTTTTGTAGCATGTGCTTCGGGTCTTCTTCAGTTTCTTTAGACTGTATATTCCATTAAATAATTTGGAGGCAGTAGAAGAAAAAAATTCCGAGCATTAGATTCATTTGTTTTCTCTAAGATGTTTGAATTTGCTCAATTCAACTCTGCAATCTGATTGTGTATGTAAATTTAAAAAAGCCAAAATTGAATCAATCTTAAAAGTTCTTTATATAACAATGATTTTTTGTTGTTGTTTTTTTATGTAAACTGGGGGTGGGTAGGAAGGAAAATGTGCAAAACTGAATGAATGAAAATCCAATTTTTTAGTACACTTTCATTGAAATCATAATTAAAAAAGGGTGGAAACAAAGAAATTAATATTTTGCCAGTCATGATGACTCATTGTGTTTCAGAAAAGAAATCTGTCCCATAGAATTTTCAACTGATGAAACCTACTGTAGAATCCTCTGGGTGGACTCTAACTTGCAACCTTTTGGCTATACAGACACTGTCTATTTTAAAGTTATCTACAACCCTAAAATGTCAACTCCATGATTCTATGCTGATATTGCTATTTTTCACTCTAATTATCTAATTATTATTTATTTTGAGCTTAAGGAAAACACTTACTGGGAGATTTATATCAGAAGTGGCATCCACTTCCTAGATAACATGCCTCTGCAAACTCTATGAACTTTGATAAATGTAAATAGTTATAGAGGGTCCTCAGGCCTTTTGTTCATAGGGTTGCTATGAGTCATGCTGGACTTGAAGGCAATCAACAATAGATAGATAGATAGATAGATAGACAAATTGATAGATATAGAGATATATTAATAGAATGTGTGTGTGTTCTAGTGGCCTAGTGGTAAGATGTGCTGCATTCCCAAAGGCTCATAGTTCAAATCCAAGAGCTGCTCTGCAGAAGGATAGGAAATCTCCATTACAATTAATTGTCTCTGAAAACCCACCAGAGGGTCAGTTATCGCTGGGTTCTAACTGAATGACTCATAACTACAAATCTGAACATAGTTCAAATCATGAACAATTCATAAAGCACATTCTTGTTCCTACAGATAGAAGTGTTCCCTAAACTGTGGGACAAAGAATTAGACAAGGATTTGTTCTCTAATTATATTGAGAGTTACACCCTGTAATAAAATTGATTAATTAAATATATATATATATATATATATATAATTTCAAACACGCACTCTCCTACAAATACATGTTTATTAAATGCTGTCATAATTGCTTCTATGAGATTACTCCTTTATCATTCCTATCTGAAAAGCAAATAGGTCCATTTTCTGTCTACATATGACCTACCTGTGTTAAACACTGCCTAGAAACATATTGTGTTCTACATAATTATCTCACAGTAAAAAGTTAGTAGGTGAAAACAGAGAGATCTGCTATTCTCCAAGCTATTCAAAACCTGAAAATTAGATGTCAATGTTCACTCAGACCCAACTCTGTTTGCTGCAATGGAGTAATTACGAAAAGAAAAAAAATTAATCCAGTATATTTTTTTTATTAACTGCCTCATATCTTTTTCTACGCTAGTTCATCACTCTGGCAGATAAATCAGAAGCAAGAATATGTACTGTGTTTCGGTGGTAATTATAATGGAAAAGTGCCCCTTGATAAAAACAGCACTCCTCATTCTAACCCCTGCCCCAAATCAAGCCTTGCTGAGATGTTTCTAGCCGAGCTGCTTCAGATGGGATACTTGTCAGAATTTCTTAGAGGCAGTAGCTGAGAGAAGAGGCTGTTAAAGTATACAACAGAACAGAAGAAAATCATTACTAAATATTGTGAAAGAGACTCCTAAGAGTATTTTCCTAGACAAGGCTGTAATTACATCAAACTACATGCATATTAGTGCTAATTACTAATTCTGAAGGTTAATGGCATTTTCTAGGAATGGGAAATAAGGAAGAAAAATGACCAGTAAATACATAATGCAAACGTTCCTAAAGCTCATTCATTCATTTACTCTTTCTCTTAGTTTATATTATTTACCAATCACTTATTATTGTCTAGGAACTATATTAGGCACTATTGATTTGTACCAGAAAACTATCACTACCTAAAATAGGTATGCCTACAGGTTGTTCTGATAGCCAAGAGTAAAGAGGAGTAACACTAAAAGGCATGCAGTTCAAATCTACCAGCTGTTTTTCAGGAGAAAGATGGACAATTTTCCCCAGTGAGATTTGCTCTGAAACTCTCCTGAAGGGTCAGTTATGAGTCAGTTCTGACTCCATGGGAAATAACAACAACAAGAAAGACAAGTTACTATATACACATTGTTATTTTCTTACAGTTACTCCTAAGTATACCACTGCTGTTGTGTACTGTCAAATTGGAATTAACTCATCGTTCACCCTCCAAGTGAAAACATTACAAGTAGACAAGTCTATTATGCAGCAAGGTTACCTTGGTAGATAATTCTGAAAACACAAAACAGAAGTATGTTATTTACCATTTTATGCCTAATGCCAAATCAAGTGGCTGAAATGTATTAGGGGTGACACACTGAATGAATTAATGAATATGCATGTGAAAGAGGCTGGTGTGATTAGGCAAAGAACATGACACAGACAATAAAGAGGGGGAGAAATCTGTACTAACCAAAAATATATGTGTCTACTCATAACAGTTGAAGAGACAGCTGCTTCCCTAGAGAAACATTATAATAAAGAGAATTTATAGGTACTAATAAATTCAAAGAATCTTATCACACATCATATGAAGAAGAGGACAATCATTTAGACTGACAAGACTGATGGAGAGATTTGATATTTTTCTCAAGGGACTTAACCAAGGCTGATGGCATGACAGCCAATTGACTACCCACTTCTATTGATTCAAATGGGAATGAATCATGGAACCTTAAGAAGCATCAGTGACTGTTCTTGGGTGTGTCAGTTTCTATCTCCAAGGTCCAACTTTTCTTTATGTTCACAATTAAAGCATTGATGCCTATTATATATAAAGTCCCCTCAAGAATGCCAATTATAGGTGAGCTCTGGTAGCTTAGTGGCAAGAATCTGCACTGCAATCCCAGAGGTGAGCGGTTTGAATCCACCAGATGCTCTCTGCTGGAGAAGGTGGGTCAATCTCTTCCTGTACCAGTCAGATCTGATTTGACAGTACACACACAAAAAATAGTAATAAAAATAGTAATAAAAAAATAATGCCAATTATATACTTTTAATACATATGTAAGCATTATCCATATGAATGGGATTTTCATTTGCATTTGAAGATTTTGTTTTAGAAGAGTGTTTCAAATATAGAAATTATGAATGAATATTGCTCTGTGGATGTTTCAATGGAGAAAAAGAAAGAAAATTACATTCCACATTTCAAATACCATCTTTCAATGCCCAAAATATAGCTTCCTACAAATCACAGAGTACTTCTCACTGGGTTGAGAATAATGTCTGCAAGAAGCTCTCCAGAATAGATTGAGAAACTTTAATGGAAACTTAAGAGGTAGAACAGGAAAGCTTATATAACATAAAATATAAAACTACAGAGTTGACAGAGAAAGGGGGGAAGTTAAACAATATCACTATAAATCTAAAAAAGGTCACAAAAATAATTTTTCTGACTTTTTAAAATATCTAAAGTAGTATAGATCAGTGCATATGAAGTGTGGAAATAGAGATCTTGGATTTTTAAAAAAATATTACTTTAAAACAATGTGAATTTTCAAGAAGTAATAGAGTATCTTTGATCTGATACTGGGATTATTATTGAAAGTATTTTAATGAAAACAAAAGTATTAACAGAAAGAAAACTACTGTATGGATTTCCTTCTTTTGTTGTGCTTATTATTTTGCAGGGGGCTCTGGTGGCCTAGTGGAGAAGGGTGGGAATCTCCTCCTGAGCAGTTAACTGTCTCTGAAAACCTGTTAACGGGTCAACTATGGATCAGTCCAACTTGATGGTACTCAACACACACAGGAGTGTACTGTAGTCATTGTTCAAATACTAGTTTACTTCCTACATCTTCCAGTCTTAAAGACTGTTTCAAGTTCCATGAGCACCTACTCATCTGAATTATTCCTCATTATTCAATATGGTTAATTGAACAACTCAATTATTCTTCGTGGAATTCGTGCTGCACATTTTCATTTCCATCAAGTGTAAACCAACTCTAGCTTATCCTACAATGGGTTTCTAAGGCAGTATATCACAAAGGAAGAGATTACACATCTTTCTATCATTAGATCACTCCCTACAGAAAGGCTTGCGTTTTGAGTTAGTTGTACAACTCCTTCCTAACTATGTGGGCAGTAGTCTTTAGTGTATGTATTGTAGATACTTGTTAATTTCTTGAATCAAAACAACAAGGACCGGTCCCTCTGCCAAACAGGTTCATCCTAGAGAGGGTGAAGCCAGGCTGCTCCTTGGAGGCAAGGATTCTGAAGCTTTCTCAGACATACTTTGAGCATGTTGCAAGGAGGGACCACTCCTCGGAGAGGGACATCATGCTTGGGGTGAGGGAGGGACAGTGTAGGAGAGGAAAACCCTTGATGGATTGATTCAGTCACTGGGGTAATGGAGGTAGGTGTATAAGAAACAATGAGACTGACACAGGATAGAGCAGGCTTTAGGGCTGTTGCAGGCAACTTGATGGCACATAACAACAATAACTGTTGTTACATGGTCTTTTCACTTCTTATTTGGACTATTTGTCTCTTTTTTTCTTTCCATTGTTAGGTTTGCCAATATCTACTTTACACATGGGCCTTATCTGATAGGCAAAGGAGTAAGGTTAACTGCAACTGCAGAATAACTGGTAAAGCTCAACATCACCAACTAAAATCTAGAAAGGTGCTGACTGTGGAAAATACCACCAATTACTTTTGCTTAAGTTAAAATTGAAGCTGAATAAAATGAATACAAGTACACAAGGACCAAAATATGACCTTGAGTTTATTGCACCTGAATTTAAATATCATCTCAGAAACAGGTGTGAGGCATTGAACAACAATGATAAGAATGCCAGAGCAGTTATGAATGACACCAAGGATATTATCCATGCAGAGAATAAAATGTCACTACAAAGAGAAAGGAAAAAGCAAAAACCAAAATGGATGTCAGAAGACTATATCCAAATTGTGTTAGAGCATTGAGAAGACAAAACAAAAGGAAGGGATGTCAAAGTAAAAGTACTGGACGGAAGATTTCAAATGCAGCTCAAGAAGACAAAGTAAGATATTATAAGGACGTGTAAATAGAGCTGGAGTCAGAAAATAAAAAGGGAAGAACTCAATCAGCGTTTTTCAAGTCAAAATAATTGAAAAACAAATTAAAGCCTTGAGTTGCAATACTTAAACATGCTGTGGCCAAAATCTTAAATGACAGAAAACAACAAATACTGGTGTGGATATGGGGAGATTAGAACTCTTATTCACTGCTGGTGGGAATGTAAAATGGTATAAATTCTACAGAAAACTGGTTCCTTCTCAAAAATTTTGAATTAAAAATATCATTTGACTCAGCTATCCCACTACTGGGGATATACTCTAAAGAAATCAGAACCGTGATCCAAACAGATGTATACATATCCATATTTATTGTTTTACTCTCATTAGTGAAGATATGGAAGCAGCTCAAGTGCCTATCAATAAACAAATGGATAGAAAAATTGTAGTATGTTAATATATTGGAATATTATGCATTACTAAAAAACAGTGAACTTGTAAAATACTACAAAACATGAATATGTCTGGAAGACATTATATTGAGTGAGATACCTCACTCAAAAAAAGGACACAAATACTGTATAAGACCACTGTTATAAAAGTAAGATAGTTACAGGGAAAGGGGAGAATGGGATAAGAATGGATAGATGATGAACAGTACACAGGAATAGGTGAAGGGATAAATGATTAGACTTTGACACTAACAATCTGTAACAAGACACGCATTACAAAGTGAATTTGGGGAGGGAAAGAAAGGAAATATGTATATCAGTGAATGAAAACCTATCCTTTCAGTAAAAAAAAAATCATAATAAAAACCATAATTTTTTAAAAGATCAAAAGAATTTTATCTTACACAATGAAAAAGAAATTATGACAGTCACTTATAGAAGTGACTTCACATAAACTGACAGGGCTGTTTAGAGAAGTTTGGTCTTTCCCGCATGCTCCTTAACCAAGGCTTATGTAGTAGAGTTAAGAGAAAATTATTTATGCAGAATATTCATGTACCTTCTTATCATCTCCCCACCTTCTTATTATAGATTGAGGTGTCAGAAACCTTGAAAATTGGCTTTTCTATCTATTACATTAGACCCACTGGAGATGTGGTCTATAGTTACTTTAACAGTAGACACACAGCCTTGTAAATCATTAACAACTGTGAGATCAATTTAAGAGAGTGCTTTCCACACCGTGAGAGATGGTGAAACAGAGAGGGAGAAGAGATCGTGGCACCGCTGTGAAGAGATTGGACACTGCTATGGAGAGACTGTGGCAAGGTGTAATAAGAGGAACCCCATTCTAAGATGGAGCCACAGTTAAAGGTTTTGCTCGTGGTGTGACTGAAAAAAAAACTGATTTGCAGCAGTTCTGAGATAAACTTTGTTGGATGATTGAGGAAACCAGAGATGCATTTGTAAGGTTGAACCGAACCTAGACTTTCATTAATTCAGGAATTGTGTCTTGCTAATCTATAAACTTTGATACATGACAATCATTATAGAAAGGCTCTAGGCCTATTGTTTATCAGTTTACTGTGAGTTGTGCTAAACCTGATGACAATCAACAACAATAACAATCTGGCTGGGGACTTCTGGACTTAAATAGTGTGATATTCTTTGCCTCCTCTACTCTCTAACCTATTTCCCTGATTAACCTCACAACTGTGAGAAAAATCTATGAGTCAATTTGCAAAGAATGTTGGATCCATTGATTGGTAGAAATAGGTGGAGGAGCATGTGGAGTGGCATGTCTGACCGTGCAGCCATTTGCATGGTACTATGGATATTATTGTTGGAGACAGCTCCCCTATGAAGTGGGGAGAAGTCCTATTTGCCACCCTCAAGTGGAATATGCTCCTTTTAAAAATCCACTAGGGTAAAATAGTTTTAGCTAGTTAGCCTGCCTTAATGTGTCCTAGATACATTGCTCCATTGTCATACTGCTCAAAGGTCCTGTCATCTGATCTCTTCTAAGGAGTAATGGACAATCTCTGTGAATAATGCTCCCACATCCTACTCACCACTGGCCTCCACAGCCATGAAGGGCAATGTGTCCGTTTATAATTCCCTTGTGACAAAGGCACTCCCATGTGTGAAGCAAACTGAAACTCAATTAAACAGGATGTGGCAACTGCAATCTTTCATTAAATCTTTTGGCAGCAAACACAGCTGTAGACATTTTTTTTTTTTGGTCCTGAAAAGGACCTCCTGGGTTTTAATTTTGGATGAGGAAATATGTAAAAACTTTTCCAGGATACTTTTCTGAAAAATAACCTTTTGGATTGAAATTTAGAGAATGTCAATTAACAGCATTGTGCTCTTGCAGGAATGAAGAGAAATGGATCTGATTGCATTTCCTATCGATACCAGAAAGGAGGAGGAATTGAATGGAGGTGGCAAAGTTTGACAGTAATAGTTTTCAGCAGTTCTGACAAGCCAAGACTTTATCTGTTCATCACACTTTTCCTTTCTCTGCTGATTTTAAATGAAAGACCCTGACTTCAAGCCTGACTGACTTCTCTCTTGATTTAGAGTAATTGGGGACCTCACAAGCTTCCTAGAAGGGAACATTTGCTGGTTATATCATCTCTGGGTGTTAACACTCGACAGTAGTTTAGCTTATGTACAGTATCTTTGGGTATCATATTGGAGACAGAGTGTTGGGCTGATGAAACTCAGAAAGCTCACTATTGGGGGTAAAATCACACAAGGAGTCTTTCCTTCTATACCTAGATCATCACCCATTTCAATTACATTTTATAATGGAATCCACGACTCAGTTTGAATCTTGAGATATTTCCAAATACTCCAAAACTATGCTTCATGAATACATGTGTATACATACAAAGTATAAAACACATGTTACAATCACATTTGATTACTCCTTTTCATCATTACAGATGGACAAGTGGAAGTCAGCCATGAGGAAGTCTAGGATTTTAAAGGACCAGTAGGGATTTCATGCTGTACTTGCAGGCTGAGAGACAGAGGTAACTCCTTTGCTTAGAGATTGATTCCAGCAGCCTGAAGTTTTAAGGTCAACTGGTTTATCTTTGGATAAGACTCCTTATTAAACAAAGCATAATATATCTTTAGGGTAAAGTGGCAGGGGGAAAAAAGAAATAATTTCTAGAAGTCTGGCTCACTAGGGAATTAGAATGGCTCAAAGATTTGTTATAATAGCTTTCAATATCTAGCTGCTTCAGCTTTTCTCTTCTTCACTTTGTGTGAAGTCATGGAAGGCATATAATGTATAATATCCACTAGTCTCCAGCACATATTTACCTAGGACTGAGCAGAGTAAGTTTTTGGAATTATTTTGTATTTTTTCCCCCAACAAAAGAAGAATTTATGTCTTTAATTTGTAGTGTTGGAAAAGAGTACTGTACCTACCCTGGGCTACCAAAAAACAAAACAAGTCTATCGTGGAGGAAGTGTAATCAGGATGTTCTGTAGAATTGATGGTGAAACTTCATCTCACATACTTTGGGTATGTTGTCAGGAAGAGTGTGTTTTTATAGAAAGACATCATGTGGGGAAAGGTGGAGTTTCAGAGAAAGATAGGAAGAGCGACCCTTAGCAAATAGATGACATGAGTACATTGAGAGGATGGTTCAGGAGAGAGCAAGGTTCAGATCTGTTGTTCACAGAGTCATTATGAACTGTGGGTGTTTACATGGAACCTAAGAACAACAAAAATGATCTGAACACATGTTTCACAATAATATTCACATGATGAACATTGTGTATACCAGAAAATTGTATAGTAGTCAAACATCATGACACGTGTGTATATTTGATGGTCTAATAGTAAAGAACTTTGGCATTGTTCCACCGATGGGACTGCATTCTTTTACTATACCGTCATTTTTTTTTAAACAATTTAGTAGAGTTGACCATGTAATATTATAATCTGGTAACTTGAAAAAAAACAACAACAACACACACACGCAACCCCCCCCCAACTAGAAATGAGAAAGAACAAAACACGATGAGCTAAATCTTTCACCTGAAAGTCATGTGAGTACATAGACACAGAAATACATTTCTTGGGCGAGCTCTGGTGGCCTAGTGGCAAGAATGAGTATTGCAATCCAAGAGGTACATGATTCAAATCCACCAGACGCTCTGCCTGAGAAGGAGGGGCAATCTCCTCCTGTACCAGTCAGATCTGATTTGACGGTACACACACACAAAATAATAAAACTAAAAAAATAAAATAAAAGAAATACATTTCTCTTTTTCCAAAGAACCGTGTGTATAGGTAAGGCAGTATAAATTTCCACTTTTTAGAATACCAGTAACGGATAGCTTCAACGGAAAACATGTAATCCCCAACCATATTCATCTGCCCTTGTTCAAGTCCTTCAAGTCATAACTGATTCAGAGTTGCCCTTCCAGGGATTTTTGGAGGCTATAAATTGCACTTGAGAGATCATCTATCTTTATCCAATGGAGCAGCTGGTGGATTCAAACCACTGGATATGAGTTGGCAGCTCAACACTTCCTAAGAACTAAGTCACCACAGTTTTCTTTCTATCAGTGCTAGGGGATTACAACATAAGAAGAAGAGCTTTGTATGTATTTAAGGGTATAACTATCAGAGCAGGTAACCCATTAAGAGGCACTCATGAGCTTTCTCTCTCTCTTGTTTACTGATTTCCCTCCTAGATTGCTTTTGACTCAAAGAGACTTTATGAATAAAAGACCTGAATACATATATAACTTTCATTGTTTCTCCAAGTTCATAGAGATTCTGGAGGCAAGCTATTTAGGAAGTGGATGCCACTCCTCCTTCCAAGTTTGTTTTCATCAGGGAGCTCCACCAAACACTATCCACCATGAATAAAATTTATGTAGAGGTTTAAAAGTGAACTAAGGAAAAAATTAAGCCATGACAATAGAAAATGAGTATCTACCAGTTATGTTCTATAGCTTTTTGGGTAGAGCTAACCTATCCTTGTATTACATTTCTGTATGACTTTCCCAATCATTTTATGTCCTAAATTTTGACTCTTGCCAAATCATTTTTTTCTCACTTCATAATTCTATTACTAAAATGAACTCTTTATGCCTTTTCCTTACCCTTTCTCCTATTTTCTAACACATTTTTAATGAAGCTGGAAATACAAACATTACCTCTCATAGAGACTATTGAAAAAGCCAAATGCAAAATAAAAGCCTCAAGATACAAATGTTCTCATCAATAAGATTCAGAGATTGCAAGAAGGAAAAAAAAAGGTTTTACAAAACATCTCCACCTCTTCACCTTAGGAATCAAAATAAGTGATAAAGGGTTTTATTTAACAACAGTATAATTTCTCTGTCTAAATAATAGCTGGTTTTTGAAATGGAATTTGTAATAAAAGTCCAGTAAAAATTTGATGAAAGTGGTAGAGAAGAACTATGGGGTAAAAATGTTTATGGCATTGGCTCGAATCCTAAGAGGAAGAATATGAGAGGCAGAGTGTGTGTGTCTGGCTGTCTGTGTCTGTCTCTCTCTCTCACATTCACTCTCATTTACTCTCTCTCACTCATCCTCTCTTTTTCTCTCTTTCTCTCATTCATTGTCTCTCTCTCTTTCTCTCCCCCATCCTTCCTCTCTCTCTGTGTATGTATATATGTGTGTGCAAGATAGAATGAATGTGTATGTGTGCTTACAACTAATACCTAGTGAGAATGAAGGCTAGAATGACTTGTCAAAGCATTCTACTTAAGAATTAACTTCATACTATCAATATTCATGATGTCAGTAGGTACCTAATTAATTTCTTCTTCCCCCCACTTCAATTTATGAATCAGAGTAGATTTTCCTGAGCATTACAGAGTAATGAACCTTTGAATTCACAATGGCCTTTCCAATATCTCATCTAGGAAAACCTCTGTAATTTTTCCCCTAAAATTATTTTGTTTATACATTCTCCTGGTGATGAACTTTTAGTTTGTTTCTACCTTTTGAAGTTTTTGATCACTGTTGCATTGAACATTGGTGTGCACCTCTCTGACTGAGTCTCTGATAAGTCTTTTGATTGTATACACATGAGTGGAATTACTAGGACATATGCTATTTCTACTTTCTAGGTTTTGAGGACTCGTCACAATGTTTTCAATAATGGCAGCATTTGTTAATTTTACCTTCCCTTCAGTAATGTGTTAGATGGCAATTTTGCCAAATCTTTGTCAATGTTATTTTCCATTATTTTAATTGTATCCATACTGGTGGGAAATAAACAATCTCATTGTGGTATTCATTTATATATATCAGATGAAACCTCTGGTGGTATAAAATACACAGAATGGTGCTAGTAATATAAAGCCATGTATCTCTGGTAGTTTGAATCCAGAGTGGCTCTAGGGCAAAAAGATGGGAAATATTTCCACATTCCAATGGGGTATCAGCTATGAGTTGATTCTGGCTCTATGACAATGAGAGAAAAAAAATATGTATGTATATAATCAGGTTCTTGTTGGATTCATAGTATCCAAAGAGACTATTTCAGTAGGTAGTTGTCTTGTCAGTGTTTGGTAGTGTTTAGAAGAACAAAAAAAATGTTTAATAAGATTTCATTTATTTATTTTGTCTTTTTCTCTTTATGCTTTTGTCATTAGCTCACCTTTTGAAAGTTAAGTCTAACAGATTGTCATAAACTTGTTCTTCTAAAAATGTAATTATTTTAATTTATGCATTTGGCTCTATATCAATTTTTATTTTATTTTGTGTAAGGATGAATGAAGAATGAAGAATGAATCCTCTTTCATTTTTCTGGGTGAGGAAACTCAATTTTCATTTTTCTGGTTGAGGAAACCCAATTTCCCCAGCATCATTTATTGGAGAGACTCTTCATTCCACATCAAATAGACTTAGTATCCTTGTCAAAAGTCAACTGACCACAAATGTTAAGTTTATTTTTTGATTCTTAGTTCTATTCCACTGACATATATGTCTATTGTTACATCAATACCAGACTATTTTGATTACTGTAGTTATATGTTGTTACTGTTTTAAGGTGCTTCTGAATCAACTATAATTCATAGCAACCATATGAACAACAGATCAGAAACTGGTGCTATCCTGCTTTATCATAACATCCTTCTTCAAGCTCAGGTTGATTGTAATAATTGTTTCAGTTCATCTCATCGAGGGTCATCCACTCTTTCAGATCCCCTAACTTTTCCAGCATTGTCTTTTCCAAAGAACAGACTGACCCTGGGAGCATGCAAAAAGTATGTGAATTGAAGTTTTATCATCCTTGCCTTTAGATAGGATTCTGGTTACACAACATCCGATAAAGATTTGTTTGTTCTTTTGGTAGTCGTCAGTAGCTCTCTCTCTATATATGTATATATGTATATATGTATATGTATAAGCATATGTATATAATTTTGTTGTTAAATGCCACAAAGTGGCGTACAATTCATAGCAACCCTATGAACACCCAGACTGAAATATGCCCTATCCTGTTTCATACCTGAGAAATTAAAGCCCTTTGCTTAAGTCACACTTGTAAATCCAATTCTTTAGGAGTCTTCCTTTCCACTGAACCCCCATCTTTCCAAGAATGATGTCCTGTGCAAGGAATATTCTCATCTAGCTACATGTCAAAAGTATGAAATACTTGCCTCCAAGAAGCACTCTGGCTGTACCCTTTCCAAGGACATATCTGTTTTTCTTCTGACAGTCGTATATGACATTCAGTACACTCTTTCAGCACCAGAACCCAAAGAAATTAAGTCTTTTCTGTCATACTTATTGAACTTATAATAGCTGTAAAGTATATTGTAAAATCAGGATGTATGAGTTCTCCTTATTTGTTCTTCTATGCCAACATTATTTTTGCTATTTAAGGTCTCTTGGTATCCTATATAAAGTGGAGAAATTGTTTTTCTAGCTTTGTAAAGAAGACTGTTGGAATTTTGATTGAGGTGGGAATGAATCTACTGATCATTATGGGATGCAATGGCATCTTGATAGCAAGATTTCAGGATATAAGGTCAATAACTAAAAGATCAATTGAATTTCTGTGTACTATCAATGATAAGTCTGAAAAGGAAATTAGAGAAACAATTCAATTTACTATAGCATTTAAGAGAATAAAACACTCAGCTATCAATCTTAGTAGGGATGTGAAGGATATAACCAAGGAAAAGCATGCAATCCTTCTAAAAAAATAAATAAAACGTAAATAAATGGAAACAGGCTTCATGTTAATCAATTAGAAAACTTTCTCCTAAGACGTAAATGCAACCCATAGCTATCTGTAGATTCATTGCTACATCCATCAAGATAACATTCCTTTATTAGCTTTATAAGTCCTCTTGTATACTTTTTTGAATATTCTTTAATAACTTGTGAGTATTGTTGTTCTTTTCATACTGTTGAGTCAGAACCGACCCCATAGCTGACCCTCCTGCAGTTTTTCAGAAGCAGTTAATCACACAGAAGCAGATGGCCCATCCTTTTCCCATTGAACTGCTGGTGGGTTTGAACGACATGCTTTCAGCATTACAGTGCAGTGTCTTTCCATTATTAGTTCTTTCCTAATACAGGAATTTTTATTTATTTATTTATCTTGACTTATTGCTCCAGCTAACAATATGCAATAAAAGTGATGAGAGCAGATACCTTAGCCTGGTTTCCATGTAAAGAGTAAGCTCTTTTTTCATCCATTATGTAAACTGTTAACTGTTGAACTGTCATATGTACCTGAGTAATATTAAGAAATTTAATCTATCCCATTTTTAAAAGATTTTAATGAGCATTGGATTTTATGAATATCTTCATACATATATAAATCTTTAATTCACATGCTCTTTATGGTTCTTTTCCTTTGTTTTATTTATATGATGGGTTATGTTGATTGGTTTTTTAATGTGGAATCTTTCTAATATTCTTGGATTAAATTCCACATGATTATGGCAAAACAATTTTGATAAGAATTCTCAATATTTGTCTGACATACTTTGAGAATTTAGTAAGGAGGGATCTGTCCTTGGAGAGGGATATTATCCTCTGAAGGATGGAGGAACAGTGCAAGAAAGGAAGAACCTTGATGAGATGGATTGATTCAGTGACTTGGGCAATGAGGGTAGGTGTGTCAGAAACAATAAGGTTGGAAGAGGATAAAGTTGAGTTCAATACTACAGCAGCACAACTCAAAGGCATCAATTCTTCTTCTACCATCCTTAGTTATTGTCCAGTTCTCTGATAAATAGCCAGTAATTGCAAAGAGCATAGCTTTAATTAGGTACACCTCGGTCTCTAGACTGATATTGTGGCACTTCAGTACTCTCTGTGGAGCTCAAATGGTTAAGCATTTAGCTACTAACTGCAAAATTTGGTGGTCTGAACCCACCTGGGGATAAAGACTTGGCAATGTGATACATTTATGCTTAGTTTATTCTCTTACTAGTTTCTGAGGTTGTCAACTAGGCTGTAAATTTTAGATATTTTTTTTAAATTTATTGATGGCTATAAGTTTGTCTCTGAATACTGCCTTAACTGCAGTACGTAAGTTTTCATATATTTTTCCTTTAATTTTTCATTTGGTTTTAAGAAATTTGTAATTTTTCTTTCTATTTCTTTCTTGACTCACTGGCAGTTTAATTATATGTTGCTAAATTTCTATTTTTTGTGTATTTTTTAGTTTTTTAAAAAATATTTTTCCATGTATTTAATATTTTACTTTATTGTGGTCAGAGAATATACCTGGTATGATAATATTTTAAAACAATATAAAGACTTGTTTTATAACTTAAAAAGTGGTAGGTCTTGGAAAAGGATCCTTGTGAGATGAAGTAGCATATATCTTATAATGGTTTGGACCTGAGTGTTCCACACATGTGTGTTAAGTCTAACCGATTTATGTTGTTGTTTAAGTATTCTGTTTACTCTTTTATCTTTGTCATCAATATTTTGTTAAATATTTATAATGCTGCATGACAATATCCAATTATTATTGTGTGGAAGTTGTTGTTAGGTGTGATTGATAAACAATAGATCTGAACTTTGTTCTTTCTTGGGTCATCCTCATCATCTGTGACACATGTGAGCCTAATTCAGGCTCTGTTTTATTCCCCACACTTGCTATGTATCTGAGAGTCGAACACTAAATTAGAATGACAGAAGGAAAATTAATGCTTTTGAGTATGGTGCTGGAGAATAGTGCTTAATATCCCATGGACTGCTAAAAGAATGAACAAGTGCAGCCAGAGTGCTCCTTAAAGGCAAAGACGGTGAAGCTTTGTTTCTTATGACCTGGGCATGTGTGTGTGTGTGTGTGTGTGTGTGTGTGTGTGTGTGCGCGCGCGCTGTGGAACTATTGCTTGAAAAGGGATATCATGCTTAGAAAGATAAAGGGCTTGGCAAAGAGAAGAAGAACCCAATGTAATTGATTGACACGGTGACTGCAGCAATTGGCTAAAGTGTGTCAGAGATGATGAAGATGGCAAAAGACAGGACAAGATTTAGGACTCTTGTTCACAGGGTCACTAAGGAGTCATTCTCAAATCAACAGCACCTAACAACAACATTGATAACATTCTTGAGGCAATTAACTTCAATACTATATAGTGAGTTATATATTCATACCATTTATATCTCACCTTTTATAAGTATTTTTATTAATTTTATCTAAATCTTTTATGTTCCCTGTAAAATAATTTAATCTGCCTTTATATATTTATTTTGAAAAATGAAGGATAAACTACAAACTTGATTGATAAACTAAGCTAGATTATAAAGAACAACAATTACAAGGAAATGAAATATATTGACCAGAATTGCTGTATAGGAAATGTAGACTTTACCATCTGTCTACATCATCACAAGAATTTAAGAAGAGAAACTCTGGGATCTGTACTCACCAACAGTAAGCAAAACTGATGGTAAGTTGTGTTGAATATAGTAAGTTCTCAAATAGGCCAAGAATGTGTCTTGGCTTGCTTGGAAGTGTAATTTTACAAATTTGCATATTTTACAAGTTATCACTGAGATTTGATGATTTGTCCAAGTAAGTGCTTAAAAATATAAGAATTTAATGGGTTCATAGTCCATTGCACTTTCTGACATTGCCTGTTGACACATGCTAGTATATTTTAATGCTTTTTCACACTTGACATGGCACTGCTGTATAGCAATTAAGTTCCCACAAATATGTTCAGTAATGATAGCTATTTAAAATGATTAGCCATTGATTAGTCTAAATCAATGAAATGACAAAGTGGCTTCTCAAATTAAACAACCCAACAAGATTATGAGAGTCTTAACATACATCATTTAATTTTAAATAGAATAATAAGAATATGTTAGGAAAATATTCTTGGCATTTATAAGTGTAAATTTCTTTTTAATAGCTATTGAGTATTGTACAGTGTGTCTACTTAGGTTTACCTATTTTACAAAGATGAAAAATGAGGATTCAAGTGAAAGTAATCCATTTATAAAATGTATACCAAGGAATTTCAGAATAAACTGTAAAATAAATCTTAAGAGTACTATCACACTCTCAGTTTAACTTGATTTTTTGATGTTTCTTGACTAAGTAGATTAGATCAGATTATTCTTTTTTTACATGTACAAAACCCCAAGACAATAAAAAGGTATTTATTCTGCCTGAAATGATACTTTCTCTCCATCCCTTCACTGTTTGGGATTAAAAATAAAAATTGTAAAGGACTTGCACAATTGCCGTGGTACATTTCTTTATTAACTTTAGATTCACATTAAAATATTGTTAGCTTCCATGACATTCAAGCCATTTCATTATTTATACTTCAGTAAATTTTCAGAGACTGTAAATCACACATAGCAGAGTATTTCCTATCTTTCTACCATGGAGCAGCAAGTGGATTCAAACAGCTTGTCTTTGGATTCACCCTATAACTCCTTACCCACTAGGACACCATGGCTCCAGATTAAAAAGTAAACATCACTTAATGAATGACTGCTGGGTAGCAGAAACTACTACTTGCTTCCATAGATATTAAATGTTTATTCATATTACATTTTCTGAATTATCTGCTTTCACATGCATTAAATCCTTCTTCAAATTATATTTTCTGAATTATCCTCGAGCAGATTATCCGAGAAGCTGGGCTCTATGAGGAGAATTGTGGCATCAGGATTGGTGGAAGATCTATCAACAATCTCCGTTATGCAGATGACACAACCTTGCTTGCTGAAACTGAGGAGGACCTCGTGCACTTGCTGCGAAGGGTCAAGGAC
>NW_006399782.1:17388396-17389927 GCF_000299155.1 Elephantulus edwardii | reverse complement strand
GGCACATAACAATAACAACAACATTCTTAAAATGTTAAACATCTCTTTTAACCACTAACAAAATCTCTCCAATAGCTTATTCCAGCCCATGTAAAAAGGTCCCATTTCTTTTTCATTTTAAACTTGGTCTTCTGAAGAGAAAGCTTTAATCACTGATTTTAATATTATGAGAGTTTGGAAAAAAAAAGAAGAATGATCCCAGATTCACATGAATGCCCCTTTACTCTAACTTTGCTACTAATTAATTTTTTTTTTTTGCTCCAATTTGTCAACTCACTGGCAATAGCCAATAGGATAATAGCTGAAATGTCTCAAGCAGATATGACTAGTTGCCTTTTATTAAGACTTAATCTACTCTTAATATGCTTGGGTCCTAGAGAACACCAGAAACACGAGGGTAATGTGCTTATGCTAAGCCAGAGAGAGAAGCATCTTAGAAAACAAAAGACTTGGTTTGTGATAACCTCATCATCATTGCCTACAAAAACATGAGAGTGCCTTGTAGAAATAATCAGAGTCAGGAAGGACAAAACCAACCATTTGTTCATCCACACAATTAGGAACAAATTTAACTACCACTAGATTTTGTGATGGTTTGTTATGCAGCAAATTGTAATTGGTAACTATGATTTTGTTGTCTTCTTTCCATTTATCTCTGAATATTAGGATATTGAGTAATATTCTTTTTCTTACTGAGTTCTTACAGCATTCTGATTATACATAGTGGACCAGTGTTAGTCTCACATCATATCACCACCACCTCTTTCCTGGGAACAAATAGTTTGTATTACTAATTTGACACTTTTAGTCATATAATGCTTTGTTTTAATATCTTTGAATCTGAGGCTTTTTATTTTTAGCAGACAATAGATCTGGCCTCTCTCCTCAAAATTTCATTATACCTTCAGAATATATTAATACCATATAATCAGAGAAAATTTTGCTTAACTTACTGTTGATCAAATGAAGATTCTTGCATATAAAAATAATGAAACTAATGCAAAAGATGGTTAATAATTTATATGATCAAAGAGATATATATGTAACTAGATTATACCTTTGAGTCTAATATTTTTCTCTTCCTTTCTCCTATTCTTGTCTCTGAAATTTGACTTAAGAATGTCTGCTTACACCACAACAAAATAACGTTAAACAACACAATTGAAAGATGGGCACAGGCTATGAATAGACACCTCACCAAGGAAGACATTCAGATGGCAAACACATGAAGAAATGTTCAAAACCCCTAGCTTTAAGAGACATACAAATCAAAACAACTATGAGATAGCATCTCACCCCAGTAAGAGTTGCAAAATTCAACAGAGCAGCAAAGAACAAATGCTGATGAGATTGTGGGCAAACTGGAATCCTTATTCACTGTTAGTGGGCGTGTAAAATGCTGCAAACACTATGGAAGGCTGTATGGCGCATTCTCAAAAAGTTGGAAATATAAATACCATTTGACTCAGCTATTGCACTACTGGGAATATACCTTAAAGAAACGACAACTGCTACCCAAGCATATATATAT
>NW_006399782.1:17386304-17387872 GCF_000299155.1 Elephantulus edwardii | reverse complement strand
ATATATAATATATAATATATAATATATAATATATATTTGGTATTATTGTCATAACAAGAGTCCAGAATAAGAGATTCATAGTAAAGTGGTTGAGGGCAGGGAGACTGTGTAACAACGAAAGAACTTATTCCCCCCCAAAAAAGTATAATTGGTGGGAGGGGATGCAGAGGAAACTTTACAATAATGAATGAATGGAAATCCAAGTTCTTTATAAACTTTCATTAAAATCTCAATTTAAAAAAAAGTCTGCCTAAAGAGATATCTAAGAACATCACAGGCCTGAAAGAGTAAGACCCTAACTTGCCCTGGGTTTATTTTTTTCTAATCTTTCCTAATAAGTAGTAAGATGAAAGTGCTTTATCTTATTTATATTTCAGTTTTATGTCAAATGTACATCAGGATATGCATAGGACTGACAATGAAGCCGAGCCTTTTCTTCTGCAGGACCATTAAATTAGAAATGTCTGGCTTTTACTTTCTGGAGTGCCTACAGCATTTTTACTTCAGTGCTGCATTAAAGTAATTTTTTGCATTTAATATAGAATAAAGCAGAGCTGTCTCACAATGCTCTAACCACAGGTATGTGGGAGAACAGTTTTCTAAAGATTATAGCTTGGAAACAGATTTAAAGGAAAGCTAAGAAAGGCAAAACAACTCAATTTGGAGTGTGAATCAGCCCTGGATTTGGCGTGCTTCAGTCAGGGTGGTGTGTTTTCTTTCCTGATTCAGGATAGAAAGATAGTGCCTCAATTTAAATTCTGCTTCCAAATATGAGCTGTTGCGATTCCAACTGAGACTAGAGGTTTTCTGAACACAAAATCAAAAGAATAATAATAATTATGATGAAAATGATAACAAATAACACAGAACATGAATATTCCATCATTCTGATCTAAAAGGCAAACAGCAACATATAATTATCTTCTCTGGCTAGTTTTTCTTCTTCTTTACCTACTAACTTTCATACTTTAAACTTCTTTCCCACGAGAGTTTGAAAAATGGAAATTCATAACAGCAGCTTCCGGATAGGATGACAATCTGTACAATCTGTCATTATTTATGTTGGCTGTATATTTGGCTTGTTTTTCTTCTTTGTATCAAAAAGAGTTTATCCACATATCCTTCAGGGCAAAGAGGATAATAATGTAGCTTTATTTGTTCTTATATATCTGATTGAATTCTGGCTATGCAGTAACATTTTTTTTCCTGCTAAAGCAGTGAGCATTCCTCAATGACAAGCAATTGGAAATTAATTCTGAGTTAAGTAGGCATGGGGATGGCAAGGAAAAAGAATAATCAAAGAAATTAGAGAAATCATAAATATAAGGAGCTAGATTCAGTTGCTTCTGAAATCTTTAAACCTTGAGACATTATTTTGCTCACTTAACCCTATACTTCTTTCTTCCATTGATGAAAAGGAATATTGTGCAAAACTAGAAGAAACCAAGATAATATTCAATAAATGAATGGATTAAAAAACAGTGAAACATCAGGTAATGGAATATTACAGGGTGATAAAAACAGAAACATGTCAAGGCATGAAAAGACATGTTGTTGTTGTTGTTGTT
>NW_006399782.1:17306472-17384734 GCF_000299155.1 Elephantulus edwardii | reverse complement strand
ATCCTTGATTACAGCAACTCTAGGTTTGAATCTGTTCTTCAGTTCCTTGAGCTTAAGAAATGCTGAGCGAGTTCGGCCCTTTTGATTTTCTGACTCTAGTTCCTCGCACATTTCCTTGTAGTATTTTGCTTTGTCTTTCTGAGCATAGTGAATCTTAAATGTATGTTAATAAATCTGGGAAAGCTTACCTAAAATGTATACGTATTGCATTATGCCAATTATTTGACATTTTCGAAAGGCAAAACTATACTGTAAAAAGATCAGTGTTTGCTTGGGGTATGAGATGGGAAAAGGGTCAGTGAAACATAGGTGATTCTTTTTAGGAAGGTAAAGCTATTCTATGCAATATTATGATTGTGAATGCATAAAAATATTACTTTTCCACAATTCAGAACTCAGGACAAAAAGTGAAGTTTAATATATGCAAATCTAAAATGTTTTTAGGAGACCTGGTATCTCAGGATGTTAAAATAATTCAACAACATCACAAAAAGATGAAACTACTTCACTGAATGGGATAGTAGTGATCAACTCCTAAAATTTAGCTTCTAAAGATTAGTCTGTAATAAAATTATTTCCCATTGGGGTGAAGGCTAACTATTTTAAAGCCACTATACTTGTTTTCTGGTATTACAAATGATGAGTTAAGGATGAATTTCAAGATTTTATTCTTGACATTTCAAGAGTTTCCATATAAGCAAAGGAATCTGGTTAGTATGGTACATGTAGTCATGTATTAGAATTGGTGATATCTATAGGAATTCATGTTTAATTTAATATAGTAACAAATAATACTGGAAGAAGTTCAAGCTGCACTGAAGGCATTGACAAAAATAAAATCCCAGGAACTGATATCTAGGGTTGCAACACCTCATTGAGGTGTTTCAGCAAACAGAGGCAGCCTTAGACATGCTTACTAAGTCAAGGAATTTGGAAGACAGCTGCTTGGTCAACTGACTGGAAGTGATTTATATTTGCTCCCATTTTTTTAAGAGATCGAACAGAATGGAGAAATGTTCTCATAGTATTATTAACATCTTGTTGAAGAGTATTTGAAAAATGGCTGGAACAGTAGTACATTAATGCGGAGCTGTCAGAAATTCATCTGGATTCAGAAGAGGCCATAGAACAAGAGTTATCATTGCTGATATCAAATGGATCTTAGTTGAAAGGAGGGAATATAAGAAAGATGTTTACTTGTATTTTATTGACTATGAAAAGACTTCTGAATGGATTGGTCATAAAAAATTGTAGATAACATCTCAGAAGTATGATAATTACAGAGTACTTCATTTTGCTCCTGTGAAAATCATAAATGGACTAAGAATAATGATCTGAACATAACAAGGAAATACTACATATTTTAAAATCAGGAAGGGAGTGCTTCAATGTTGCATCTTTTCTCCTTGCCTATTCAATCTGTATATTGAGGATATAATTTTAGAAGCTCTTCTATATGAAGAAGAATGTGACATCAAGATTAAAGCAAGACTAACAATTTGCATTATGCAGATGATACAACTTTGTTTGAAAAACTGAGAAAGACTTGAATAATTTATTGGAGAGGATCAAAGATTATGATTTTCAATGAAAATTTCATCTCAACTACAATAAACAATGTCAAGATTGGTGGATGAAGGATTGAAAGTACCAATTATTTCATTTTACTTGTATCCAAAAGTAATACCTATGGTAGCAACAGGCAAGAAATCATAAGATGTACTGTAATTGGGAAAAACTCCTGTCAAGGACCTCTTTAAAGTGCTAAAGGAACAAAGATGTCAGTTTGAAGGCTAAGATGTTTCCAATGCAGGTGAAAATACTTCAACTACTTCACATGCATCTGAATGGACAATGAATAAGGAAGACCAAAGAACAATTGATTTATTTGAATTGTGGTACCGAGGAAGAGTATTTAATACCTCATGCTATTTAAAAAAGGAGAAACAAATCCATATTGGATAAAGAACAACCAGGGTGCCCTTTAGAATCAAGGATAATGAAAACTTCACCTCAGATACTTTGGATGTGTTGCCAGTAGAGGCCAGTCTTTGAAGAAATACACCTTGATGGGAAACATAAAGGGTTATCTCAACAAGGTGTATTGCACAGTAATTGTTACAATGGTCTCAAGTGTGTTGCTGATTGTGAACATGTCACAGGGTAGGGTAAGGTTCCCCACCCTATCTTAAGATCGGTTGTTCTTAAGGTAATTATGAGTTGATTCAACTAGACAGCACCTAACTATAACAGCACAGTGATTACAGATAGAAATATGGCCATATGTGAGCTAATATACATTAATTTGTACATATACATGTTTTCTTGATCTGTAATCTAATAAGTATAAGAAGCAGTGACAATCCATCATCAGTAGGTATATTTTATTACTTCAATATTGGTTTCTAATGCTTTACTTTAAAAAACAAAGTAGTTACATGGAAAAAGAACTGGTTTCTAAATCTGCGTCTCAAATTACATAAAATGAACTTAACTTCACACACCAAGCCATAAACTCCAGTCTGGATTGTAGCAACCATCCATCAGGTTTCCAAGGCTATAAACTTTACAGGAGTAGTTGCTTGTATGCTGTCAAGTCAGAATCAATCCATAGCTGACCTACCAGTGGTTTTTCAAAAGCAGTAAATATCATGGGAGGAGACTGCTCATCCTTCTGTGGAGCAGCTGGATTTGAACCATGATCCTTTGTAATTGAAGCATAGCTTATACCACCAGGTTAGTAGAGCTCTCATATGGGTATGAACCAGTTATCTTTTTCTGAAAAAGCAGCTGAGGATTTCATAGTGCTAGATTTTCAGTTAATACTCCAACACTTTACATATATTATAACTTCTGTCTCCTCCTCTCCTCTCCTCTCCTCTCCTCTCCTTTCCTCTCCTCTGGTCTCCTCTCCTCCCTTCACCTCCTCTTTCCTCCCTTTCCTGCTCTCCCTCACCACCCTCTCTCTTTCTCTTTCCAGAGTACTGAAAAGTAATGATGTCAGTCTAGAGAATAAGGTGCACTTAATCTAGGCCATGGTCTTCACAATTACTTGCTATGTATCAGAGATCTGGACAATGACTAAGGCTGACAAAAGAAGAATCAATGTCTTAGAGTTGTGGGGCTTGGAGAAGAGTATTGAGCATATTACAGATCACCAGATCAGTCTTGGAGAGTGTGAAACCAAATTTTCTCTTTGGAGGCTAGGATTTTGAAGCTCCCTCTTATATACTTCAGGCATGTGGCCAGGAGGGATCGATTTTGGGAGAAGGACATCATGCTCAGAAGGGTGGAGGAACAGCACAGGAGAGAAAGACCCTTGATAAGATAGATTGACACAGTACCTAGGGTAAAGGGGGCAGGTATGTCAGAGTCAGTAAGACTGTCTCAGAACAGGGCAGACTTCAGAGCTGTTGTACATAGGGTCATTATAAGTCACAGGTGACTCGAGGACACACAACATCAACGTGCGTGTGTGTGTGTGTGTGTGTGTTTTATTGTTTCATATGCCCTCAAGTCAGAAATGATCCATAACTGACTGTCCAGCAGGTTTTCATGGGCAATAAATCATATGGGAGGAGAGATAGATAGAGAGTTCTCCAGAGATAGAGCGAGAAAGGGAAGGAGGGAAGCAGAGGGACAGAGGGACGGAGGAAGGGATAGAGAGAGAGAGAGACAGAGAGAGCGAGCGAGAGAGAAATAGACATAGTATATACATATATACTCTGGTAGCCTAGTAGTAAAAAGTTACACTGACAACTGATGACACATAATTTGAATCCATCAGTTGCTTTGAGGGCAAAAGATGAACAATCTCTATGTCATCTTTAACTTCTGAAAACTCACTAGAAGGACACCTATGAATCAGTTCTAACTTGACAGCACATAACAACAAAAACAACATACATTTCTATTCTTTTCCTTTTTCTGACCATCCCAGCACGTGATGTCTTTTTCCAGTGATGGGTCCCCTACTGATATGTCTGAAGTATATAAAATGGATCACTATTTCTAAGGAGCAACTCGGTTGTGTATATATGTATGTTCATAGCCATATATTAGATGATTTAATACGCAAACAAATGTAAGGAAAGAGACAAACATCCCATGCAGAAGATTTCCAAAGAATTTCCAGAGACTTATTCCCACTTTTCCACTACTGGATAAACATATAGACTTTCTTCCAAAGAGCAGAGTATGAGGAGATTTGAGGAGTAATCTCACCATGAAAACTTGACAAATAGAACATTAAGTGGTAAGTCATGCTGAAAATATAAACTTATAATATGATATGTTAAACTAGCCCTATGCTTATTTTCCCTTCTTTCCTTTATATTCTCATCAAGTCTTGGGGAACAGTATAACATATTTCTTGTTGCTAAGTGCTGTCAAGTCAATTATGACTCATAGTAGCCCTTTAAACAATAGAACCGAACCCTGTTCTATCATCATCTCTCACACACTTGAGCCCATTGATGCATTCACCATGTCAAACCATCTAGCTGAGAGTCGTCTTCTTTTTCTACCTTTCCAAGCATCATGTCCTTTTCCAAGGAATAGCTACTCTTAGCAACATGCCCAAAGTATGTGAGACCAAGATTAACCAGCCATGCCTGCAAAGAACATGCTTGCTGCACTTGTAGCATGAGAAACATATAAAATTCAGATCAGTTTGGTACTTCTTTTTAAAAATATTGGTGTAAGTGCTGCTGAACACACACATTATGTATAAACTTGAATTATGTCCCATGAGAACAAAAGTGAAATAAATCATTAATCGAATTTTATTAATATTTAATTTGTACCAACTCTTAAATTGCCTTGGTGGTTTGGTGCAAGAAGTGCTATGTGTTCTTGTTGTTATGTGCCATTGAGTCACCTGTGACTCATAACAACCTTATGCATAATAGCTTTGAACTCTTCCCTATCCTGAGCCAGTCTTACTAGTGCTGACACACCTACCACCATTACCCCAGTTACTGTGTCAATCCATCTCATCTGGGGTCTTCCTCTCCTGCTCTGTCCCTCTAGATTTCCAAGTATGATATCCTTCTTCAAGGACTAGCCCCTCCTGGCCCCATGCCCAAAGACAGAATTCAAAATCCTAGCCTCCAAGGAAAAAATTTTACTCTCTCCACAACAGACCTGTTTATTCTCTTGGCTGTCCGTGGTTCAATGCTCTTTGTTCAACACTCATGTTCAATACTCTTTTCCAGCACCACAACTCAAATGTATCAATTCTTGTTCTATCATCCTTATTCATCGTTCAGCTCCCTGATGAATAGTAAGTAATCGCAAAGACTAGGGCCTGCTTCAGGAACTACAAAGAAAAGTATCTGCAGTTCAAATCTACCAGCTACTTTATGGGAGAAAGTTGAGTAGCCTCCTCTTGAAAAGATTTCTAGCCCTAGAAATTTGATATACTTTAAGTTAAATGCAACAGTGTAAGTTTTTGGGTTTTGGTAACAAGTCCTATTAAGTTCATCTAGCAAGTACTTCTTCTAAACCAAACACTATCTCATTGTTGTAACTGTTGATGTTATGTGAGGATGTCAGAATTAACTCATAAGTGACCCTCTGGAGGTTTAAAGAAGCTGTAAATCACCTTCTAAGAGATTGTACATCTTTTTCTCCTGAGGTATCTGGTGGATTTGAATTGTGTACCTTGGCAACTCAACTCCTTACCTCTAAAGCACTGTTGTTGTTGTTTTTTAATGCCTTCGAGTCATAGACGACTCATAGCGACCCTATGAACGAACAGCCTGAGCACTGTTCGTACATAGAGTTTCCAGAGGCAAGCCATTTTGGAAGTGGATGCTGCTCCTGCTTCTAGGCCTGATTTAGTTGGGAAGCTCCAGCCAACACTCTAAAGCACTAGAGAGCTTGAAATAGTGTATTTAAAAACCAATGACATTGTCTCCCGTTGCTATTGTCTTGTGATTACTTGTTTAAATAGTCACATTTCTAAGTAAATTATAGGTTTCAAGAGAAGTTTACCTTGTAAACCACTTTCCCTCTGTCACATTTAATACGCTATTCACTTTTATTATTTAGACATGAAACTATCAGAATGAGACAATAAAATTTTTTATAGAGAAGGATTATTTTTCTTTTATGTATTAAAATAATTCATTCTTTGGTTTATTATCACTACAGACAAATTATTCCCATGGTCCAAGTTTTCCTGTTCTAAGAATGTAGAAAAAGTTGGCTTTGAAGAACACTTTGAAGATACAGAAAGAATACATGTTAACAATGTATTTAATACTCTTGAAAAGCAGATACAGAGTGTATAATTTTTATATTAAATGAAGAACTATTATATTCCATCTACCACATGCTCTATACCAAGAGCACCAGGACCTGATGGGTGGGCCTTGTATTTAAAAGGTGGTTACGTTTGGAGGCTCATGTGTGGAGTGGTTGGACCCTAAAAAGTGGTTTCTCTTTGTCTTGGTGAGGGTTGGGTGTGGGCTATTTGTTATGATTTTTTTGCGTGTTTGTTTTTTGTTCACAATCAGGTATGAACAAACTAGATTTGCTAACAATGAGCTGTGGGCTGGAAGACTTGATTTAGAGTCAACCAGGACCTGGTGGGTGGGTCTTTTATTTAATAGGTGGTAGTGTTCTTGGGCCTGTGGCCCTTTGTCCTGGTGTTGTGTTTGGGGTGAATATTCTTCTAAGTGGTACATCACTGGTCCATCAATTTGCTTTAGTGGAGTAACTTGGGGTTGCTGTGATGCTGAACACTCTGCCACTGGTGTGTCAAATGTCATTATGGTTACCCATTATGAACAGTGCTTGGTAAAACTCCCACATTGATTCAGGTTTGGAAGCAAGAGTGGCATCCACTTCCTAAGCCACATCCCTCTGGATACTTTATGAACATAGGGAATCAATGATAGTTATAGAACAGGATTTAGGTCTTTTATTTATAGATTTGTTATGAGTAGTGCTCAGTTCAATAGCCCTTTAACAAAAATAACAACCATGTGCTAGGTACTATAGTTTTACTCTGTCCTCAGGAAGTATGCAGTCCAGTGAAGAAAGCAATGTAAGAATAGATAAATAAGGCTTAATTAATCAGTCAATTAAATATTTTCCTTGATTACCAAGCACTAGCTACTTAATAGATATACACTGGTAATCCAGATCAAGTGAAGTCAAATAATCATAGAAATTACAGTCCAATAGGGAAGACATAAACAACATAAAATTGTTATGTCACCAATTAAAAGTAAGACTCTACACCCTGGTTTCATAATTTCATTACTATTACTATTCCGAGCTGGGTAAGCGTTTTGATGTTTTGTGCATTGTTGCATACGTACCAGCACAACTGGTTGCTATTTACTAAGTTATAGTAGAATGACTAGTTGTAAGAATCAAAATATGTCTCCAGGCAATGCAAATTACCCCTGTGAAGAGAGTTGCCTTGGATTGTTGTTGTTGCGTATCATGAAGTTGGACTCACAGCTGGCCCTCCAGCAGGTTTTCAGGAGTAGTTAATTACATAGGAGAAGACTGTCCATCCTTTTCCTGTGTAGCAGCTTGAACCATGTGCCTTCTGGATTGCCACACATTTTCTTACCATTAGACCACTAGCACTCCCTATGAAGAGAGTTGTGTTGGGTAGAGAACTACAATTCTATAGAATGTGGAGAACCATAGAGCCATACTTAGAATTGAAGCCCATGGGCTTCCCCAAGATATTGGAGATTGAGCCTATATCACAAGTTCAGGTTCAGAAACACTAAGAGCAAGAAAGACTGAAGAGCTAATTTTCTGGTAGGTGATATATGCTAGTTGCTGAACACATTGCACTCACTAATATAAACTACTGCCAATCCTAAAATGTTAAGCTCAATTCGGAATGTTTACTAAATTTTCAAGGTCACACAGTTAGCTAGAATTCAGATGCCACCTCTCTAGTTCTAATACGTGCTGAATCAACAAAACTTTAGTGGAGACAGACTTCTTAGAAAACAAAAATTAAGAAAAATAGGTGGTGGAAATTTTCACAAATGTAGTATAAAACTATATGCCTATATAAAATAGGTCCTTAAATCTATCCCACCTGAATTAAAAACAAAAAACCAAAAAAACTACCTCAAGACAGATTTGAGGCTTTGAACACTAAGGAACAAAGACTAGATGAGCTGTGGGATGATGTCAAGAATGTCATTCATGAAGAATGCAAGAGGTCAATCCTAAAACAGAAGAAGAAAAAAACACCCAACATGGATATTAGAACAGACTCTGAATATTGCAGTAGCATACCAAGAAGAAGCCAAATTCAAATGTAGAAATTAGGAAGAAGCTGAGCAGAAAATGGCAAAGGGCAGCTTAGGAAGACAAAGCCAAAATATTAACACAAAATATACAAAGAGATAAAATTTGAAAATGAAAAGTAATTAACCCACTTGGCATTTCTTAAGCTGAAGGAACTGAAGAACAAATTTATGCCTTAAATTACAATATCTAAAGATGCTATGAGCAGAATGTTGAATGATTCAAGAAGCATTAAAAGAAAATGGAAAACATGGAAGGAGTACACAGTCATTAACAAAGATAAATTTGCTGACACAAAAGCATTTAATGAAATTGCATATCATCAAGAAACATTGGTGATAAAGAAGGCAATTCAAGCTGCTCTGAAGGAATTTGCAAAAAATAAGGCCCCAGGAATTGATAGAATACCAGTTGACTATTTCAACAAACACATGTCACCATAGATATACTCAACAGGTTTTGCCAAGAAAACGAGTGGAGAGCTCCCTGGCTAAATGACTAGAGGAGATCCATATTTATTTCCATTCCTCTCAAAAAAGGTAATTCAACAGAATGTGGAAGTTAGCAAATAATATAACTAATACCATATGCAAGCATAATCTATGTGAAGATTATCCAAAATGACTGAAATATTACATTGGCAGAGATCTCCCAGAAATGCAACTTGGGTTTAGAAGAGATCACACCATTAGGGATATAATTTCCAGTATCAGATGGATCTTGGCTGAAGGTAAAGAATACTAGGAGAAGGTCTAGTTGTGTTTTATTGACTATGCAAAGGCATTTGACTCTGTGGATTACAACAAATTCTCGCTAACTTTGAGCAGAATGAAAATTCCAGAGCAATTGGTTGTGTTTATGTGAAACCTATACTAAACAGTCCTATGAACAAAACAAGGAAACACTGCTTGGTTCAAAATCACGAAAGAAAAGCATCAGGGATGTGTCCTTTCTCCATATATTTTCAATCTATAAGCAAAACAGATCATTCAGGAGGCTGGACTCTATGAGGAAGAATATGGGTTATTGAAAATCTACATTATGCAGGAGACAGTCTTGCTCACTGAAACTGAGGAGGATTTGAAGAATTTGCTGCAGAAGGTCAAGGACTGCAGTGTTCAATATAGATTGAAGCTCAACATCAAGAAAACAAAGATCCCCATCACTGAGTCAATTGGCGGCATCAGGGTAGATGGTGAAGAGATTGAGATTGTTAATAATTTCATTTTGTTTGGGTCCACAATTAACACACTTTCAGCACCAATGGTCAGGAAATCACAATACCAGTTGCTTTATCAAAGTTGGCTTTTAGAAACATCTCCAGATTACTAAAAAGCAACGATATCAGTCTAGAGAATAAGGTTTCTGATCGAAGCCAAGGTCTATCTACTCAATTACTTGCTATGTACCTGAGAGTTGAACAATGAATAAGAATGACAGAAGAAGTATTTGTGCCTTTGAGTTATGGTTTGTAGAAAAGTATTGAACCTATGCTGAACTAACAAGAGAACAAAAAGGTCTGTCCTGGAGAGACAGAAAACAAGTTGCTCTTTGGAAACAAGGATAGTCAAGCTCCATCTCACACACTTTGGGCATGTTGCCAAGAGGGATCAGTCCTTAAAGAAGGACATTATGCTTGGAAGAGTAGAGGAACAGAGCAGGAGAGGAAGACTTTGAATGAGATGGACTGACACAGTGACAGTAGCAATGAGGCCATATATGTTAGGGACAGTGAGATTCCTCAAGATAGGCCAGGATTTATAGCTATATTTTATAGGGTCACTATGAATTGTAGTCAACTTCATAGCCTGTAACAACAACAGTAGTAAACACTAAGAATGATTGTTTTAAGGAGATATAAATGAAAGTCAGAGGAACTGTGGTGGCCTACTGGATAGAGTACATACTACCAGCTAATCCAAAGGTTGGTGGTTTGAAGCCACCAACAGCTCCTTGGGGGGAAAAAAGACTGTCTCTTCCTGCATGATTTGCAGTCACTGAAAATCCACTTAAGAATCAGCTATGAGTTGATTTTGAATAAATGGTAATAATATTTTTTTTTAAAAAGACAAATTTTCTACATTTGTTGAATGTGTAAGTTGCTAGGCATTTGACTGTGTGGATCACAATAAACTATAGGTAACACTGAGAAGAACTGGAATACCAGAACACATAATCATGCTCATATGAAATCTATATCTAGACCAAAAAGATACAGTCTGCCAAGTGGAAGGGAACACTGTATAGTTTATCATCAAGGAGTGTTCACCAGGAATGTATCCTTTCTCCATACTTATTCAATGTGTATATTAAGAAAATAACTCATGAAGCTGAACTCTGTGAAGAGGAATGTAGCATCAAGATTGGAGGAAGACTAATCAATAATCTGCATTATACACATAAAATAACCTTGCTTACTGAAATTGAGGAACACAGAAGACCAAGGACTAAAGACTACAGCCTTCTATGATGATTGCTTCTCAAGGTCAAGAAGACAGAAATCCTCATCACTAGACACATAGGCTATATCATGATAAATAGAGAAAGGATTGATGTCATCAATGGTTTAATCCTACTTATATCAAGAATTAACATCCTTGATAACAGAATTCAAGAGATCAAGAAATGTATTACATTGGGCATTTCTACTCCAGGAAACTCCCCAAATCACTGAAGAGCTGTGGTATCAGTTTGAAACTAAGATGCACTTGATTCACTCCATGATTTTTTCAATCACTTGCTGTGAAATTGAGAGCTGGGCAATGACTAAGGATGATAGAAGATAATTCATGCCTTTGAGTAGTGGTATTGAATAAAAATACAGAATATCTTACAGCCTGGCAAAATAACAATCAGATATGTCATGGGGAAAGTACAGCCAGTATCCCTTGAGGCAAAGATAGCAAAGTTTTGTCTCTCACATATTGGGCATGTAGTTAGGAGACATTATTCCTTGGAGGAGACCGTATGCTTGGAAAGATGGAGGGTCAGTGGAAGAGAAGAAGACCCTCAATGAGATAGATATTGGTAGATAAATGTAGTGAATGCTGTAATGGGCTATAATGTGTCAGACACGGTGAGGATGCCATAGGATAGGACAGGGTTCAATTCTGTTGTTCTTAGGGTTCATATGAGTTGTTCTTGACTTAATCACATCTAACAACTACAACAATGGGATTGAGTTAAGTATAAGAATTGGACTTAATAGTAAAGGACATATCTGAAATAATTAATAGTTATTGTTTGGTTAGGATCAGCCTATTCTGTCATTAAATATACTACAGAGAAGGTCATAAAGACAATGGTTTAGAGGTCAGTTGTTATATAGTTTTAGGCATAATGATCTGGAGTTACACTGTCAACTAATGACCTTTCTAAGATATTCAGGACCATTTGAAGTTCAATCTAGTAGCCAGTCAATACAATAGGGAAAGAAGTTCTGATAAAAAGTTATTTACATGGAGAAGAAACATTTTTTTTAAGAAATCAATTTTTTTAAAATTTTTATTGTTATGTACCATCAAGTCAGAACTGGCCCAGAGTTGATGTTCCAATGTGTTTTCAGAGATTGTAAATTGGATGAGAGGAGACTGCTCGTTCTTCCTCTTGGAACAGAAGGCAGATTCAAACTGAGTGCCTTTACATTGTTAGTACAACTTCTTACCACTAAACCACCAGATCTTCCTAGTCCTTGACTAAATACACAAAATTAGTGTGTGAGAGATAAGAAAAACACATTTTTATAAGTCTGGAGTATAAGCAGATTACAGATGAGTATCATTCTAAAATCATTCCTAAATTGACTTTTAGTTTGAATTTGTATTTCAATCACAACAGTTGAGTATGACTAATTTCTATTATGTTACTCAAATGTTTGTTTTAATATTGTGTGAAGACATTAAAGAAGTATTTCTGGATATACTAAAAGATTTTGACTTAATAGTTAACAATGTTTTTATCTATATCATAAAGTAGTGTTTAATTGTTACTACAAACCATCATTTGTATTTTTAAATGATAGTATAATCATCTTTAAGGATGTTGGTTTATATGTACAGGTTATAGTTAAGTTGTTTGTTCATAAACTGGAGACTGTCTTTACCTTATGTTACAACTCTAATTCACTGGCCCATCCTGCTCCAGTCTTTTACCCATTGCTATGCTTGAGTACTTTACCAAGCGTATTGTCCTCTTCCAGCGATTACTAATTCATTGGAGAGCAATGTCAAATTTCCCAGACAGAAGTTTGAACTAAAATTTCAGATACAAAAAGTGTATATTATGCCATAATGCGTATTTTTAAGTTTCAGAACAGTAAGGAGGAAGGTTGAATGGAAAGAAGATAAGGTAATTTCTTGTGTGATGCAATTAGTTTGTATCTTAGCTTAGATTATGCTTACATTGGTATCTATAACTCACCATTTCTGATCAAGATTCATACAGTGGAGCATGTATAACTTAATGTGCCTTATTTTTTGTGAATCATATAACAAGGTTTTTAAAAAAATACTAACTACCATAACAACAAAGAAGATGTCATAACATGTCAGTCCTACAAGAAACCCAACATTCTTAAAGATTTCTTCAAAGTTCTTACATTATCTTCCCATCCTCTTTCTTAACTTGTTACTTTCAGATCTTATTCTATATTGTGATCTTTCTTTCATTCTGTTCTAGCCAAAACGGCCTCCTTACCCATTGGGATTGACAGAGATAACTTAATAGAAGATTATTTATTGCCATATCTTTCTTCCTTGTAACACTGGGCAGATCTGAACTACTGACAGAGTTCAGTAAGCAACTGAGCATCTAACAACTGCACTTCCTAAATGGCTTTCTACCTGCAAGTCACTTTTTCCTTTAAGGCTTAGATACCTTCTATTCTCTTTCTCTGGAAGGTTTTTCTCCAGAGCTCGATGTTTTATTCCTCTTCTTTTAAAGTCTATCCAAATCTCATTATCTCCTGAACAGTTTTCTATTAAGCCTAATAAAACATGCCCTCCATAAGCACCAACAAAATATGTGCCTACATATATTTACACATACATAGGCATATTACCATCACTAGCTGAACCCCTATCCTGTTTGTGGTTTGTTTGTTTGTTTGTTTGTTTGTTTTAAGCCTTAGGAAAACTATGTGGTAGTTCTTCTCTGTCCTGTGGTGTCATTTTTAGTTAGAATTTACTCCTTGGAAGTGGAGATCATACAGAAATAGATCTCAAAGAGGCATACACTCACTCACAAGCACATATACATTCAACATACAGTGGAGACTAACAGTGTAAAACATCAGAACATAGGAAAAAGAACAACTAGTAGCATTAGCTGGGTGCCTTTTGCAGACCAAGCACTATTTTGGTCCATATTTATGTTTTCCATTTGAAAACATTCTTTCCTTGAGTTTATTTACACTTATTTCTAATTAGTTCACTTAATTACTTTAATTAATATACTTGTCTAGAGTAACAGATTTGTTCTTCAACCCCAAATTACTTTTTATTGTGCACTACGATGAAGAAAAGTCCCATTATCTCTATTATAAACACTTCAAAAATGCAGCTGATGGCACCTTCTGATATGGCATAATTCACAGGGAATCGTTCTACCCCTAGAAAACAAACAAACCATCTGAAAAAGTGCTTTTGTCACAAAGAAAGTAGAACAAATAAATCACTTGGTGGGTGGCTTTTGCTTTTGCCTACTCTCAAGTCATAATCAATGAACTGACAAGGAACACTTGTGCTATGGATTTGAGGTTTAGTTAGAGAAAATGTAAGGATTTGTGCAGGAAAAAATAAAATCTTATTCATGTCTGCAGAGATATATAATTTAGAAGAGATGGAAAGTCCAGTGTACTGCTAGGAGAAAAAGATGGAATGGTGGGAATAAAAGAGGGAATTATTTTGAAAATCTAATTTCTGACTTAATAGGCTTCTCAGTCTTCAGGTGAGATGCTTTAGTCCAATGTGGAAGACAGGCAGAAGAAGTTTGTCAGGAAAGAAAGGAGAAGTAAAATGACATTGAGTGTGGAACAGGGTCAGCTAAAGAGAGAGCAAGAGTCATGCTAGATCAGGATGACAATGCTTTGATATTATTGAAATAAGTGTGCCAATACTCATAAAGATAAGGAAATTAGTGGAAGCAAAAGTGCAATGTGTTCACATAGTAAGAAGCCATACTACACCTATATTTAATTGCCCCAGAATAAAAAACAAAACCAAAATAAAAATTACAACATTTAATATGTTAAAAATAGTCAAATTCAGAATTCTAACATAATTGCTTAACATAAGTCACCTCTTCTGTGCAATGTTACAACTCTGCAGTTGCTCTTAGGTATCTTGGAATAGGCTCCAGCTCATAGTGACTGCTAGTACCAAGTGTATTTAATGTGGATTCAATTAAAAGTATGATGAAGTCATTGACAGTTTCAGTCTTTGTCTATCATGATGATGCCTATTGGCCCAGTGGCAACAAGTTTTATTTTCTTAATGCTACAGTGTAATTAATATTGAAGGCTACAGTGTTTAACCTTCTGTAGTAAGTGTTTCACATCCTTTTCCCTCTGTGCAAAAAGATAAGTCTCCAATCCTGATGTCATATTTTTTCTCAAAGAGTCCAGCTTCTCAAATAATTTGTTCAGCATGCAGATTAAATAGGTAAAGAGAAAGGATACATATCTGACTCACATGTTTTCTAATTTCAAAACCATGTAGTGATTCCTTTTTCTATTCGCCCAAGAGTCTCTTGGTCTATGCATAAGTTTTATACAAGCACAATTAAGTGTTCAGTGGTTCCCATTCTTCTCAATGTTAGCCATAACTTGTTATGATACACACAGTCAAATGTCATAACATAGTCGATAAAGCACAAATAGACATTCTAGGTTAATGCAAGTGTTTCATAATAGAGTAAAATTCATGTTACTGGTGGCCTAGGGGCAGATGTGCTGTCAATCCGAAGGCATATGATTCCTAGTCATCTGCTGCTCCACTGGAGACAGATGGACAATCTCCTCTAATGTGAATTTATTGCCTCTGAAAATACACTGCAGTGTCAGCTATGGGTCTCATTCAAATCGACAGTACATAACAAAGACAACTACAATAATAATATATGCCAAATAATATATGGTCAAAACTAAAATTCTGGTGTCTTTTGACCTACGACTCTGTGTTTGTTCTCATGTTTTATAGTATAGTACTTATATAGGATTCAAGATCAAATTTCGGTTCCTGTGGATTTGAGTTCACTTTCTTTAACTTCAGCTTGAATTTGCATCTGAATAGTTGTGGTCTGATCCACTATCAGCACCCTGCCTAGTTTTCACAGCTGATATTGAGCTTCTCCAGTGATTCTTTCCACAGATGTAATCAATCTGATTTCTGTGCATAGCATCAGGTGAAATCCATGTGTATAGCCCAAGTTTATGTTTTTTTTTATAAAAAACATGCAGTATAAATCATGTAGTGTACAGAATTCTACCACTCTATCTCCAGCTTCATTTCTGTCACCAAGGCCATGTTTTATGACTATTGATCCTTCTTCCTTCCCTGTTGCTAACTGTTGCATTCCAGTTACCCATTATTATTAATGTGTTTTGATTGTATATATGATCGATTTCTGACTGCAAATGTTGGTAGAAATCTTCCATTTCCTCTTCTTTGACTCTAGTTGTTGGTGCATATATTTGAATGATGTTGGTATTCACAGGACTTCCTTGTATGCGTATGGATATTATTCTTTCACTCACAGAACTGTATTTCAAGATGGATCTAGAAATGACTTTTTAAGTGATGAAAGTATTTTTTCTCACACTTTCATCTAGAGCATAGTAGATCATTTCCGATTCAAAATGTCCCATGCCAAGCCATCTCATTTTACCAATACCTAGCATGTCAATATTTATGGGGTCCATTTCTTTCTTAACAATGTCCAATTTTCTTACATTCATGCTTCTAACATTCCATTTTCCAAACACTAGTGTCTTCTTACTAGTGTCTCCACCTTTATGTTTCTATATTTGAGGTCTCAGCCTCAGATGCCACGTCTTTTATGATATCAGTCTGGAGACTAAGGTGCATGTGATCCAAGCCATGGTCTTTGCAATGATTTGCTATATCCAGAAAGCTGGACAATGACTAGGAATGATATAAAGAGAATCGATACCCTTGAGCTGTATTGCTGGAGAAAAGTATTGCATATACAATGGACTACTAGTAGAACAAACAGATTCATCCTGGAGAGGATGAAACCAGACTGCTCCTTGGAGGCAAGGATTCTGAAGCTTTGTCTGACATACTTTGGGCATGTTGTGAGGAAAGACCAGTTCTTGGAAATGGACTTTATGCTTGGAAGGGTGGAGGGACAGCTCAAGAGAGGAAGACAATGGATGAAATGGGTTGACCCAATGACTGGGGTAATGGGAGTAGTTGTGTCAGAGACAGTAAGATTATCACAGGATAGAGAAGGTTTCAGGACTATTGTACATAGGGTCACTATGAGTCACAAGTGACTCGAAGACACATAATAATTACAACAATTATATAGTATAGCAATCTATCTTACTCCAGTGTAAGTTAATTTAAACCTACCTAATAGCATCTAGATATGAATGCTCCTTGGAGTCAAGGATTCTGAAGCTTCATCTGACATACTTTGGGCATGGTGCAAGGAGGGACTGGTCTTTGGAGAGAGACATCATGTTTGGCAGAGTGGAGGGGCGGCGAAGGAGAGGAAGACCCTCGATGAGATGGATCGATTCTGTGACTGAAGTGGTGGGAATAAGTGTGCTTGGGATGGCTAGGTTGGCACAAGATAGAATGGTGTTTAGATCTCTTGTACATAGGGTCGCTATGAGTCGCAAATGACTCGATGGCACATAACAACAACAACAATAGCATCTAGAGCTCTGGTGACCCAATGGTAAGAAGCTGTGTTGCAATCCTAAAAGGAAATAGTTCTAATCCACCAGGTATTCTGCAGGATAAAGAGGGGCAATCTCCTCCTGTGTAATTAACTGCTTTGAAAACCTGCTGAAGGGTTGGCTATGGGTCTGTTCCAACTCAACACTACTACAGTAATTCTCACAGTACTATTGGAGAAGAGTACTGAGTAATTTTTGGACTACCAAAAGAACAAACAAGTACATCTTCAAGAAGGTGCAGCCAGTGTTTCTTGGGGGCAAAGGTAATGAAGGTTCGTCTCACATAATTTGGGCATGTTACTAGGAGATGCTATTCTTTGGAGAGGGATATCATGCTTGAAAAGATGAAGGGCTGGAGAAAAAAATTAAAGACCTTAAACCTTATGGATTGGCCCGTGACAACAACAATGGGTTTAAGTATGTCAGAGATGGTGAGGACGGCACAGGCTAGTGCAAAGTTCCGATATGTTATTCATAGGGTCTCTATGAGTCATACTTGACTTCACAACACCTAACTAACCACAATAGTATCTCAAAGATACTTTTAAATAAGGTCACATTCACAGACGTAAGGACTAGTATTTGAGTATATTTTTATAATAAATGCAATTTGACCTGTAAATGTTTCTTCATTTCTAGTAGACATAAAATATATAGTGCTCTGGTGATCTAGTAGGTAGGGAGTTGTGCTACCAATTCAAAGATACGTAGTTCAAATCCACCAGCTTCTCCATGGAGGGAAGATGAGAAGTTTCCTACTGTGAAACTTACAGCTTCTGAAAGCCCTCTGGAGGGTCAGATATGGATCGGTTCTGACTCAACAGCAATGAACAACAAAAACATTAACATCTATATTTGACTTGAGAAAGAGTTTAATATTTATCCTAACTCTGGGAGCATTAAATATTAACAGAATACTCAAATATTCCAGCAGCCAGTCCCGTTCTATCTGACTATATCATTATAAAGGATGCTATGTATATTCTAAGAGACAAAAAAGAAAGATTATCTATCATGTAGGATGCAAATCATGCAGGAACTGTCTTAATAGTAAATCAGTGGGAATTACTGCTTAGAAAAAGATATTCTTCATTTTCTACAAGCTATCATTTGCAGGTGGGAACATATTTATCTTATTAATATGTACAGTATAAGTGTAATTCACACCACACAAGTATTTATGTAGTTTTATATAAAATGGGTATCCTCACAGATTCCTTTTTCCAATTGAGCCCTCATGTTAGTGTCCTCATTGATCCTATCCATTGTCTATTTATTACTTGCTATAACCAACTCTAAGTGTTTATTTCCACATCTAAGCCTACCTCTCCTTGTGAAACTCTTGTCTTTTTATTCTTAAATAGATAGCTTCTAACCAACGCTTTCACCTTTACCCAAATAAAGTGTATTTGTTCTGTCTCCCTTGGTAGGAAGGAAATCTCAGGTTACGATGATTAGTACTTGGGTAAGCTGTTAAGATCTGATAATGGAAACGAGTCCTACCCTTCTTAATATTTTGATTAGAGGATAATTGCTTAACTGAAAGGTGGAATTAATCTATCTGTGGGAAACTAGCAAAGGGAAACTTCTGTTGCAGTGCCATATAAAAGAATGTAATCTTCCCCAGATATGTAACTGGATAATTAGGAATGGATATCAAAGGGAATAAAAGTTAACCCTATCCAGTTATAAGTATGAACCTTACATATTTTTAAGAATTTTAAGACTGCCATAGTGGTTTTTCAAATGTGAAATTTTATTCTTTATTTTGAAACTAAACATGATGATCATTGGTATGTTTGGCCATTTATGGCCTAAAAATTACAGGTTTCTCCCTATGTCTGCTCTGGAAAACTTACTAAGCAGTCAGTCCAAGCTTGGGTGTTTTGTTGTTTTGTTTTGTTTTTTTTTGTTTCTTTTTAAGTCTACACAGAGAGAGAGAGAGAGAGAGAGGGACATAGAGAGAGAGAGAGAACACTAATGTTAGCATCTACTCACACAAAAAAGATAAAAGAAAGACAATATAATCCTGCTTTGTCAGAGGTCCATTGTCAGGTATCCTTGGCTATTAATTATAATTAATTATTTAATTCATTATTAAACAGAAAATGAGTTCTTAGTATATGATCAATATTATGTGAGGCGCTGAATAGGGGTGTTTTCCCCACTAGAGCTCTGTAAAGGATAAGGTTTCCTTAAGAAAGATTATGCATATAAATCTCCATTTGTGTCTCAGTTCCAATTTCCCTGGAGCATATACTGAGCAGTGGTATAGCTGGGTCACATGGAATTCTTATGTTCAGCTTTTTGAGGAAATGTCAAACTGTCTTCCGAGTCATTGTACCACTATACAATCACAACAACAATGTATGGGAGTTCCAATCTCTCGACATCCTTTCCAAAATTTTTTTGCTTCCTGCCCTGTTACATCCCAAAGAAATTAGAACTGAGACACAGAGATTTGTACACCAATGTTCATAGCAGCATTATTCACTATCACAAGGATGTGGAAACAGTTCAAATGTACAACAAACAGATGAATTGAGAAATTGTAATACATTCACACAAGGGAATATTACACAACACTCAGGAATAACAACTTTTACAAAACACTACATAACATGGGAGAGACTGAAGAGCATTATGTTGTGTGAACTTGGTCTCATAAGGACACATACTGCATAATATCATTATGGTAAAAATAGAAGGATAGCAAGTAAAATGTCCAAGTTCTATGGAAGGTAGGAGTGGGAGCAGAAGGGTGAGAATGGGTGGGATTCACAAGGTTGCTCAATACAGTGGGCACAGGGATGGGTGAAGAAAATGGCAAAGATCCAGCAGGGACCTGACAAGATAGTGTGATGGTGGGTGTAGTTCAATGATGATTGCTTTTATAAAACACAATGTATGGAATGATTTTATGAAATACAACGTGAGTGAAGGAAAGTGTGAAAGACAATGGATAAGAATTTTGTGTGGAAACCAATATAATTTTTTTTAAAAGAATGTGCTTAGAGAATGGTCAGATAGAATCACAGAGAAAAGACAATATATGATGTTCTTATCAATGGTTGATTCAAAACCATAGCTGATGCTCCAGCTGGTCTTTAGAGGCAGTAAATGGCATGGGAGGAGATTGTCCATCTTTCTCACATAGAGCAGTGAGCAGATTTAAACTAGGTAACTTTGCTTTTGCAGCATGATTCAAATTGTGTGCCTTTGGGTTGGCAGTACAAGTACTTAACGTAAGTCAGAAGAACACATCTAATATGTTGTTATTGTTGTTAGGTGCCATCAAGTCGAGTACGACTCACAACAACTCTATGAACAAAAGTTCTGAACCCTGCTCTATCCTGCAACCTCACACTTCCTGACAAACAAGAGTCCATTGCAGCAGTCACCATGTCAGTCCACCTGGGGGAAGTTCTTTCCCTCCTTTGCTGACCTTCCACCCTTGCCAGCATCATGTCCTTCTCCAAGGTATAGCCACTCATAGCAACATACCCAAAGTATGTGATGCGAATAAATGGTAGGAAAAAATTGTTTCAGAGTACAGTAAAATACACATATTTAGTGACATAAAATTGTAAAACAAGAAAAAAAGCATTTAAAAAAATTAAAAAGAAATTTGTCACCTAATATCCAAAGATTCTTCCTCAATGCAATAAAACAAAACAAAAAACCTTTGCTACTGAGAAGACTCAACTAATATTATAAGCATCAGATTAGATTGTATTCCATAACATTTTCAATCGCTGATTTTTCTAAAGTAAGCTTTCATCCCTTCTTTCCAAACTATCTCTGGTTAATTCTGACCTTCAGCTTTTTAATTAGCAGCTGAGTCGTATTAACTATTTTTGCCATTTAGCAATCTACATACAAATTTGGAGGAGATTGGATTTTACCGAAGTTAATTGTGAAATTTTTCACATTCAATCCATAATAACAAAGCCAACACGGGCTCCATAATATTCTACTTACTCCTCTCTGCCTAGAGTTCCTGTCCTTGTTTTGTATCATGTCAGGAATCTTGTTAACACAACACCATCTATTCTATTGGTACCTGGTATACTGTTATTGTTGATTTTCTCTTGAGTCTATTTCAATTGATGATGACCCCACACATCAGAGTAGAACTTATCCATATGGTTTTCAAGGCTATGATCTTTCAAAAGCAGATCACAAAACCTGTTTTCCAAGGCAGCTCTGTGAGGATCTGAACTGCCTGCCAACCTTTTGGCTAATAATCAAGTGCTTAATTGTTTATATCACCAAGGGACTTCACTATCTAGTATATGAATTTAAAACCAATACTATTACTTTTGGCTTTGAGAAAGAGATTGAAAGAGAGCCGGCAGATGGATACTAGGATAGTCAGAGTGAGTTGGCAGCCACTCAGGTGAATAAAGTAAATTCTAGAAGAGCAAAAAATAAAGAGGGATTTCTCAAGTGTAAGTAAATCCAAACTGAAACTGAGGCTACAAGACCAGTAGGATTTTGTATTTAATGACAAGTGACAAGTGATAACCAGAAAGATTTTCCTGGAATGAAGTTCTGCTAATCTCTCCTCTAGCATTGTAACAACAGCTTCTCTGGCTCATTCCTGCAATGCTCTTGGAAATAGTATGTTTGTAAGAATTTGCTGTGCCACCTGTGAAGATGCAGAGTGCTCTAGTGGTGTAGCCCATATGGAGTTATGCTGTTAATGCAAAAGTGGAACCTCTTTGGAAGTTCAAATCCACCAGTGACTCTGTATTGAAAATATGGAAAATCTCCTCTCACATGGTTTAAAAAGCATCAGCTACAGCTGCTGAGTTTTGAGTCCATTCCATTTGGATAACAATGAGTTTTCTTCCACCTATCATGATATGGCTATTGGTCAGTTGGTGAGGATTTTTGTTTTCTTGATGTTGAAGTGCAACTCCTATTGAAGACTGGAGTCTTTGGAGGTAGGGAGGAAAATTAGTAACAATGAATAAATGAAAATTCAACTTCTCTGTAAACTTTCATTAAAATAACTTTAAAAAAAAAACAAGTCTGATTTTCTACAGTAAGTGCTTCAAATCTCCACTTTCTGCAAGCAAGGCTGTGCTATATGCCTAATGTATATTGTTAATGAGTCTTTCTCCAATCCTGCGGATATATTCTTCTTTATATAGTCCAGCTTCTTAAGTGATTTGCTCAGCACGCAGATTGAATACGTATGAAGGAAAGATAAAACCCTGCTGTTCACCTGCCTTGATTTCAAACCATGCAATGTTCCCTTGTTCTATTCAGACAACTGCGTCTTGGTCTATGTATAGGTAGGCTTAGCATGAGCAAAATTAATGTTCTGGGATTCCCATTTTTCTCACCATTAGTCACAGTTTGTAATGATTCACAAAAGGAAGCTGTGGTGACTGAGGGGTAAGGAAATGTGCTGTCACCACAAAGGTATTTGGTTCAAAGCCACCAGCTTCTCCATAGGAGAAAGATGGGCAATCTCCTCCCAGGTGACTCACTGCCTCTGAAAGCACATTAGAGATTCAGCTGTGTGTTGTTTCTGACTTGATGGTACTCAGCAACAACAAATAATGTAAAATATCTTTGAATAATCAACAAAACATGAAAAAACATCTCTCTGATGTTCTCTACTTTCAGTCAAGATTCATCTGCTATCAACAATTATATGCCATACTCTCTTCTGAATCCAGCTTGAATTTCTGACAGCTCCATATCAACGACCCCGCATGGGATATTGATGATATAATTCAATAATGTCAATATTCTGTTGAATCACCCTTTTTTTTTGGACCTGGAAACAAATGTGGATCTTTTTCAGTCAATTGGCTGGGTAGCTGTCTTCCATATTTGTTGACAGAGACTGGTGAGCATGTCTAGTTGCATATGTTCGCTAAAACACCTTACGGTTATTTTTTCCATTCCTGGTGTCTTCGTTTTTGAAATGCCTTCAGTACAACTTGGATTTCTTCCTTCAGTTCAATTCTTGAACATCTGCTACTTCTTTATATGTTTTATTGTTAATCAATTCGTTTTTGTACAATGACTCTCTATTTCTTCCATTTTCATTTGATGCTTCCTACATCTCTCAATTTTGCCCATAGAATCCTTCTTTTTTGCAATTAAAGGCTTGAATTTCTTAAGTTCTTTCAGATATATATATATATATACACACACACACACACATATACATTTCTCTAATGTTTTAACTTATAAAATTGAGTCTGGGGTGTAGAGAGCTAATTTTTTTATTATTTTTTTTAGAGAGCTAATTCTTTTTTAAAGTATAATTCCACTATTTTAAATATTTTTTAAAAAAATTACTTCCATAAAAAAACAGTTTGACCTGAAAAGATGCCACCACTCTAACATAGCACAATATTATTTTTAGGTATTTCTATTACTTAAAGGGAGTTTAAATCTTATTGTCTGAATTCACAATGGCAAACTACGTTCCTACATAAACAATATTTCAAGAAGCATAGGATACTAAATTTGTTCAAGGACTAGGGATGTGGGATGACAGCTGTCATTTCCAGTTGTTTCAACCAAAACCCTGGTTAAATCCCTTAATGCTTAGCTTTTCCACGTTCTAGTTTTTAATTTGTAAATCAGGATTTAAAATGTTTAACCTCTTTTGAGCATATTTAACAATTTCCAGTGACATTAGATCACAGTAATTAGTATTTGTAAAGAGATTTGGGAGTTTGTATGAAAAAAGTGTGGAATGCTAGTGTTTCTCTATATCAAGAGACAACTATAAACGACACTAAAATAAAATGATAACCTAAAAGGAATCAAAGGAACATTGGTACAGCAAGCCCTCCCCTTAACAACAATAATATTACATTTCTATTTTCTGATTTTAAAACATAGTTTGTGCCCTTTAGTAAATAACAAAGAGAAAATTATTGTATGATTGTATAAATTCTATAAAATTATATTGTCTATACTTTAGCACATAGATACATGTGAGATTTTAAAAATTTTTCTTCTCTGAAAGATGGGATTAGGTTGAGCCGGTGGCTTGTTGGAAACTCAAACTCCCTGCCTCCCAGGATGGGTACTTGTAATTAAAAGCTTAGCTTACCTTATCCTTCCAGTTTCCCAGGCGAAAAGTCAAAGCCTGCATTTAATTGCATATATATGTGTGCATGTTTCTAAAACCAAGGCGTCTCAGAGCCAAGCCTCAGGAGGCTCAGGGGTGAGGCACAGACAGATATTTGACACAGAATCAAAAATAAAGAAAAACAGAGCAAAATGGACAAGGGAGCAACAGATTCATGTTCCTGGTTGCATTTTGTTTTGCTACTAGTGAGAACAGTGAACACTTGCTGTTTAACATTTTTATTCAGGTAAGTAGCAAGAATATAGCATCTCACATATCCTGTATTTGGCTGAAGGCTTTCAATATGCATCATCTCCTTTTTGTTTGGTGAATTTAATCCTAATTCTGTCAGAATGGGCACAGACTGTGGCAGAATCATTCTGCTGAAGGAAAATCAACAGCAAGTGTGTGCAGTGGCTGCACTCGGGGCCACCGGAATAAGGCTCTGTGGGTTAATGGAAGGATAGTTATCCAAGGACCAAGACTCTACACCAAGTACAAGGAGAAGCATCACACAGTTTTGGAGATCTCTCACTCAAGGACCAAAGTGTCTATTGAAATAGGAGCAAAACAAGAAATAGAGACACCAAGTCACAATATATTGCTGTTGAGTGGATTCTGACTCGCAGCTACCATACAAGACAGAGCAGACTTGCCCCATGGGACTGTCAAGGCAGTAATCTTCACAGGAACAGACGGCCACATCATTCTCCCACAATGCAGCCGGTGGGTTTGAACTACCCAAAGCACTTAAATGCTAAGCTATCATGGCTCCATATAGAGATCTCAATAGCAGCTAATGAGGGGACTAGGAATCCCATAGAGAAAATCTAATCTCTGAGAGGATTGGATATGGAGTCTGTAATGCTCCCTGGGAAATCAAAACTCTTTAAACGGAGAACAGATTGCCGTAGAGAAATCAGCAATAAATCAGACTTAGCAATGAGTCTTCATCTTGGCTAGGGCTAAATAAAACAAGATCAGTGGATTATAAATCAGAAAAGTAAAAAAAAAAAAAAAGAAAAGTAATTTAAAATTTATCTGGATGAACAATGGCTGACACTCAATAAGTTCTTGGTAAAACCACTGCTCTATAAGGATTTATGAATCTTCCTTATACAAATGGAGTAACTAAGACTCAGGGAAGGAAGTGACCTGGCAGAGTTAAAATGTCGACTGTTACACAGTCACCACTAAAATGCAGTTCTCTCTGGAGGCTTCCACACTTGACACTCAACCCTGCTCCTTAACCCTGGAGAGTAATATGGAGATTTCCTAGGGTGGAAGGTTAAGTAAGAGTGGAGTTGGGGTCAAAAGGAGTCACTGAGTCCAGGCAGGCTTTTAAGCATGAATACCAAAAGTTCACAAAAGATTAAGTAGTCACCCTTTCTATCTTGAAAGTCATTAAAAAGACTGCATTTCTAGCAGTTTGTAGGGCAGTGGGGTTTCCTATAATGGGGTTGTTGAGAAGACACTATTAAAAACCCAAACCCACTCCTTCTATTCTCTATCAGCCTTGTAGGACCGACTAGAACTGACCCAGAAGTTTCACAAAGCAGTGAGCTTTATAGAAGAAGACTGCCTTGCCTTTGGTTAGCTTCACAGTGCTTTAACCACTTACCACCACAGCTCCTTGAAGATGCTGTACAAGGCAGAAAAAGTTGAGTTTTAAAAGCATTAGCTACTGGGGTCACTGAGGTGAAATATGGCTGCAGAGACGAGAGAACAGTGCACTAATTCTGCAATGGAGTGAGCGGCCCCAGGTGGCCTCCCAAGTTGGATATTTTAATTTCCTTTTCTGCCTCTCAGAGTTCATATGATCCTTAGAGGTCTGGCCTGATTGAACCCTGGAAGGAAGGAACTGCTTAAGTAAGTAACCTGTTTCTTCTCTCAGGGTCTCAACTCTCTTCCCAACCTCTATCCTGTTCGGGTTCCTGCTCAGATTGAAACAACTAATACGTCTAAGTAAGGTGTTTTCTGATAACCTTAAGTACGACCTTTCCTTAGTACCATTTCCCCCCACCACCACCACCACTTCTACTCCTTGTTTTCCTTTCAGAGTTGTGCTTTGCATTTTACAGTCTGTTATTAGTGAAGGGGGTAAATGCATAGTTGAGGGAACTCGAGAATATAAACAACTTGAGTGAACAACATCACCACCAGTTTAAGCCAGTACAGCCCTTTCACCGCTCCTTAAATGAAGCAATTAAGTAAAGTTCCTACTGTTGCTTTGTCCTAGAATTTTGGAACACTTAATGGTAGGAGTTGTGTTGACAACCCAAAGGTACGAGGTTTGAATCCACCATCTGCCTTGCAGGAAAAAAGATAAAACAATCTTTTCACGTTCAATTTACTGTCTCTGAAAACAAACTGGAAGGTCATCTGTGAATCGGTTCTGACTCTATGGTACACAACAGCAATAATGACGAAAAATAGAAAAGAAAAAGTGAGGGGTCAATGGAAAAAACGAACTTCAACATGATGATTTCACACAGTGCCTGCAACAGTAATGATTTTAAGAATGATGCAAGACTCATAAGCATGTTATTATAAACAATGTTACGGTGAGGTGGGCAATTTCTTCCTGTGAGATTACTACCTCTGAAAACCCACTGGAGGGTCAGCTATGAGTCTTTCCTAACTTTGCGGCACACAAAAACAATAACAACTTGTGGCTAAATGGTAAGGAATTTTACTATCAAGCCAAAGATACTTAGTTCAAATCTACTCCGATGAAGAAAGATGAGCACTAAAATGCACTGAAGGGTCAGCTCTGGATCAGTTCTAACTTGGCAGTACACAATAACAATGAGTCAAGAGGACTTAATAATGCCTACTTAACAATACAGCAACAAAAGGAGACCTGGAATCCCTGTATGAACAACTAAGACACTAAACCTAATTAACTCAATTAACACTGTTAACCTAATAAAAATGATGTTGTTGTTATGTGCCGTCGAGTTGTTTGTGACTCATAGCGACCCTATGTACAACAGCCCTAAACCCTGCTCTATCCTGTGCCAATCGCATGGCCTCTGACACACCCATCACGATTACCCCAGTCACTGAATCAATAAAAATGATAGCTGGAGAAAAGATTGAAACTGTCAACGACTTCATCTTACTTGGATCCACAAGTACCCTTGGACAGGAAATAAGGAGATGTATTGCACTGGGAAAGTCTGTAGATAGGGACCTCTCCAAATTATTGAAGAATAATGATGTCAGTTTGAGTACTAAGGTGCATCTGATTTAGGCAATAGTCTTTCCAATCACTTGCTTTGCATCTGAGAGCTGGACAATGAATGCAGAAGAAGAATTGATGCCTTTGAGTTGTGGTTTTGGAGAAGAGCACTGGATGACCAAAGAACATCTTGTAGAAAGTGCAGCCAGTGTTCTTTGGAGGCAAAGATGATAAAACTTCAGTTCACATACTTTAGGCATGTGGCCAGGAGGGACTATTCCTTGGAGAGGGACATGATGCTTTGAAAGGCAGAGGGTCAGAGAAGGAGAGGAAGACCCTCAGCCAGGTGCACTGATATAGTGGCTACCACAATGGGCTCTAGTGTGTCAGTAAGTGTGGGATTGGCACAGGATAGGACAGGGTTTAGATCTGTTGTCCATAGGGCCACTTTGAGTTGTACTTGACTCAACAGCACCTTAGCAACATCACCACCACCACTGCTAACCTAAAGTTTAAGGGTTTAATTCCATCTAGAATGGCTCAGAAGATAGGATTAATAATGTACTTCACAAAATTAGCCTTTGAAAAGCTTATGGAACGCCCATCTACTCTGGTACACTTGGCATCACTAGCAGTCAGAACTGAAAAACTATAGTAATTGATTTAACAAAAGAAACTATACTCTAAAACCCCATAGAACAGCTTGCTAGTTAATGAATTAATTGGTGGTGGGTGGAGCAAAGGATAAAGAAATCATTATCACACTTAAATAGGATAGTGGAAAAATTGTTCTGGCCAATTAGAGAGGCTCTGCTTCCTTCATAGCCTCACAGACTGGAAGGCAAAGCATCTTGTCACATACTCAAACCAAAAGCCTCTTTTTCGCTCTCTTTTAAATCTCATCTCGTAAGTTCCTTTTTCAAAAAAATGTGTTGTCATTCTGTTCACTCTTGTACTCTCTCAGGTCAGCATTTTCCCTTCCGTCCTTCTTCCTTTTGCTCTCCTGTCTGCTTCCTTGTCCTGACCTCAGGCAAATTATTTTTACATCTTTACACCAAAGGAAGGAAAGAAATACTGTTGTCTTAAAAGGTTAGAGAGCCATGCATTAGCAAGTTTCTGCAAGACAGACTTAAATTTCAGGTAATACTGCATCATTATATTGTCATTATGTGCCATCGAGTTGAAACTGACTCAAGTTTGACCCCTCAGCTGGTTTTCAGAGGAAATAAATCACAAAGGAGAAGACTGCTCACCCTTCTTCCATGTGGCAGCTGGTGGGTTTCAACTGTGTGCCTTTGGATTGGCAGTGAAACTCCGTAAGACTAAGCCATCAGAGTTTCTTATAGTATCACTAGAGTAACTGGGGTTCAATTCTAACTAGAAAAATTAGAGTTGTTTTGGAGTTGCCTGGAAACCCTAGAGGTCACTTTAATGGTTTGAGTCTACCAGAGGACAGCCTCTAAAAACCTCCTCTGAAGGGGGGATCATCTTTGAGTAAGGTTTGCCTCAATGGCAATGAGTTTAAGAGTTGTGTTTTGGGGACTGTGGTTTTTGTATCTTAGGGTTATTATTTTTTTTAATTAAATTTTTTCATATAACTCTGTAGATATCAGAGAGAAAGACATTGCATGTTTTGAGTTCTGAAAATATGCCAGATTTTTAAAATCAAGTTGATTTATCTTAAATATACAATTAACTAAAAGGTATACAATTAATTAAAAAGGTATATTTTTGTTGTTATTATTATTCTATTATTATTATTATTATGTTATTTTAGAAAACGAAGCTGTTAAAATCAGTATATAATCAGATCAAGTGACTTGTATAACCTGGTCATACATGACATAGACAATTTCTGATTCCTGGTCTATACGACTCTAAAATCAAACACCTCTCATTCATTAATTCACTGATCATTGTTAAATGTCTACTATTTGTCCATCACTGAACTCAAGGAATGATTCAGGGAATACATAGCCATGATTCTTCTTTCAAGAACCTCACATACCTGTTTCTATAGGGGACATTCTATGAGGATGATGGTTTGGAATATGAAGTGCAAATTAATCTAGTGTCCTATAATTTTTATTTGAGAGCAACAACAACAACAATAATGGTGTTGTTATCAGATATATATTTTATTAACAACTAGATTCAGAAAATTCAAGTAACTGCCTCAACAGTTATTAATCTATATCCTGCTTTGAGAAGCCCCAAATCATGGTTATTATTATGTATTTTTTATTTTATTTTAGTTCTCCTCCTAGGTAAAATACTACATTTTTCAACTCTGGGCCATGTATATGTAGTAGGTTGCTGCTGCTGTTATTTTTAGATGTCCATGAGTTGAGTATGACTCATAGCAACTCAGTGAACAACAAATCTGAACCCTGTCCTATCCTGCACCACTCTTGTCAACTCTGACATGCTAGAACTTATTGCTTCAGTCACCGGGTCAGTCCGTATCATTGACTGTCATCCACTCTTTTGCTGACACTCCACCTTTCGAAGTACCATCTAATTGACTATGACTCATAGCAACTTTTCGCACAAAAAACCATTCTGCCCTATCTTCGACATCCTTAGGATTTGTGACATGCTCAAGCCCACTGTTGACATCACTTTGTCAATCTATCTTGTTGAAGGTCTTATTCTTTTATGCTGATTTTCTGCTTTCCCCAGAATATCTTTTATTTCTAGGGCCTAGAGCCTCTGATAAAATAGCCAAAGTATGTGAGAATATCAATATGAAATTAATAAATTTATGTAAATATAGATTAGACTGGTTTTATAATTGAGGGAGCTCTATTTCAAAGGGCTGCTTGGGAAGACAAGGCAAAATATTACCATGAAATGTGCAAAGAGCTGGAGTAAGAAGATCAAAAGGGCTGAACTCGCTCATTATTTCTTAAGCTGAAAAAACTAAAGAATAAATTCAAGCCACAATGTGTAATGCTTAAAGATGCCATGGGTAGGTTATTAAATGACTCAAGAAGTATTAAAAACAGGTGGAAGGAGTATACAGAGTCATTATACCAAAATAAATTGATTGACAGAGAAGAATTTCAAGAAACAACATATGGTCAGAGGCAATGGTGATGAAAGGAGTTCAGGCTGCTCTGAAGGACTTGGTAAAAAGTAAAGCCCCAGGAACTGATGGAATACCAATTGACTACTTTCAGCAAACAGATGCTGACCTGCAGGTGCTCACCAAGTTGTGCCAAGAAATGTGGAGGACAACTACTTGACCAACTGACTGCAAGAAATCCGTATTTACTTGATAGAGTGTGTACATTATCAAACAATATCACTAATATCACACACTAGAAAAACCCTGCTAAAGATTATCCAGAAAAGACTTGAACAGTACATTGACAGAGAACTACTAGAATTACAATCTGGGTTTAGAAGAGGTCTTGGCATTAGGGCCATTATTGCCAATGTCAGGTGGATCTTGGCAGAAAGTGAGAATACCAGAAGAATGTCTATCTGTGTTTTGTTGACTTCGCAAAGACATTTGACTGTGTGGATCACAATAAATTGTGGCTAACATTGAGGAAAATTGGAATCTTAGAGTACTTGATCATGTTTATAAGAAACTTATACTTGGACCAAGAAGCAGTCCTCAGAACAGAACAAGGAAACACTACATGGTTCAAAATCAGGAAAGGGATGCATCCTGTTCTGGTATCTTTTCAATCTGTATGCAGAACAGATCATTCAGGAAGCAGGCTTTATGAGGAAGAGTGTGACATCAGAACTGGAGGAAGACCCATCAACAACCTCCGATAAGCAGATAACACAACCTTGTTTGCTGAAACTGAGGAGGATCTGAAACACTTGCTGAAAAAGGTGAAGGACTTTAATATGCAATATGCATTAAAGCTTAACATCAAGAAGACAAAGATTCTCACCACTGGGCCAATTGGAAGAACCATATTAGATGGTGAAGAGATTGAGGTTGTTAACAATTACAGCTTGCTTGGCTCCACAGTCAATACTTTTAACACCAGTAGTCAGGAAATCAAGAGATGAATTGCACTGGGGCAATCTGCTGTCATGGACCTCTCCAGAGTGTTGAAGAGCAATGATGTCAGTCTAGATACAAAGGGGCACCTAATCCAAGCCATGGTCTTCTCAATTAGTTGTTATGCTTCAGAGAGTTGGACAAGACTAAGGAATACAGAAGAAGAATAGATGCCTTCAAGTTGTGGTGCTGCAGAAGAATCTTGAACATACCATGGACTGCCAAGAAAACAAATAGGTCTGTCTTGGATAGGATGAAACCAAGTCTTTCCTTGGAGGCTAGGATTTTGAAGATCTGCCTCACTTACTTTGGTCATATGGCCAGGAGAGATTGGTCCTTGGAGAAGGACCTCATGCTTGGAATGGTGGATGGATAACGCAAGAAAGGGAGATCCTGGATGAGATGGGTTGATACAGTGACTGGGGCTATGGGAGTTGGTGTGTCAGAGTTAGTAAGACTGGCTCAGGATGGGGAAGGGTTCAGAGCTGCTGTATATATTGCAGGGGATTCAATGGCACATAAAAACAATAACATACTATGACAGGTTTGGAAATAGGAGTGGCATCCACTTCCTAAATAACATGTCTTCAGAAACTCTATGAATTTTGATAAATATTGATAGTTGTTGAGGGACTTCCGGCCTTTTTTTCACAGGATTGCTATGAGTCTTTTCAACTTGAGGCAAGCAACAACTAGTGGTAAGAAGTTGCGCTGCAGTCTCAAAGGCACATGGTTCAAGGCCACTGGCTGCTCCATAGTAGAAGGACAGGACTAGTTTTATGACATATGAAAATTCTTTTATGCAATTTTTTTCTTTTTCATTTAAACATGAATAAATTTGACATTAATATGCACTTATCCTACTTTAAAACTTGACCAGAGGAGTTTGGTTTGTAACATATGTCTGTTGATATACACATGCAAACATAACACAATTTCAAAGAAAATATTTAAATCAAGGAACATAGAAAAAGGTAAACAATCCAATTGAAAAATGGGCATAGGATATGAAAAGACACTTCACCAAAGAAGACATTCAGATGGCCAAAAAGCACATGAAGAAATGTTCAAAAGCCCTAGCTTTAAAAGAGATGCAAATCAAGACATCTATCCCCGTAGGACTAGTAAAATTTAACAGAACAACAAGCAACAAATGCTGGTGAGGTTGTGGAGAGACTGGAACCCTTATTCACTGTTGGTGGGAATATAAAATAGTGCAACCACTGTAGAAAATGTGTGGCACTTTCTCAAAAAGTTGCAAATAGAGATACCATTTGACCCAGCAATTCCACTACTGGGAATATACTCCAAAGAGACCATAACCGACATCCAAGCAGATATATGCACACTCATATTTATCGCAGCTTTGTTCACAATAGCAAGGAGTTAGAAACAACCCAAGTGCCCATGAACAAACGAATGGATAAAGAAGCTGTGGTATATTCACACAATGGAATACTATACTGCATTGAAATACAAGGAATTCATGCAATATTATTCAAAATGGTTGACCCTGGAGGACATTATGCTGAGTGAAATAACTCAGTCACAAAAGGACAAATACTGCATGGTGTCACTGTTGAATGAGGCTGACTGACGTCAGGGTGGGGGTAAGACTGAGAAAAACTGGATAAATTATGTATACTGCATTGAAGCAGATGAAGGAGAGAACAGTTTAAAAGCAATATATTTTAGGGCATTATGATTATCATGAGTTTGGAATGAGGGTTACAGAGTGGAGTGTACTCGGGGTGGGGGTGGAGGGGTGCAGGGGCATTGTATACCAATGAAGGAGTTCTTCTTTTGCTTTTCAAGGAGAAGAGTGAACTGAGGGTGGGGTGGGTGGGGAGAAAGTGCAACAATGAATGAACTGAAATCCAAAATCTCTGTAAATGTTCACTGAAAGGAATTAATAAAAGTTAAAAAAAGGAACATGCATTAATTATGCAGATGTGATTGTTGTTGTATACTAATCATATTGGAACCGACCCATCGATGACCCTCTAGTGAGTTTTCAGAGGCAATATACCACACTGGGGAAGACTGTCCATTTTTCTTCTGGGGAGAAACTGGTAGATTCGAACCACATGCCTCTGAATTGCAGTGTAGTCCCTTACTAATGTTGTTGTTGTGTACTGTAAAGTTGGAACTGACCCACCTCTGGCAGGTTTTCAGAGGCAGTTAATTGCACAGAAGGAGATTGCCCACCCTTCTCCCATTAAGCAGCTGATGCCTCAAACTGTGTACCTTCAGGATTACAGCACAGCTTCAATATAGTAAGCAGGATATGTTCTCATTCTAAATCTGTACCTTAGATTTCACAACATTGCAGAAAAACACAATATATTTCATGTGACTTCTTCAAACAATGGAGTAAAATACGAATTCTTAGTATTTATATACAGTATAGTTAACAACATTTATAAATAGTGTTAGCTTCCATTCTTTGAGTTGTATGCATAGCATTTATGCACATTGTACCTGGAATACTTACAACCTGATGAGAAACTATGAGATTTTCAGAAAAGAGAGAACATCAATTTTTCTCTTTGTTTAGTTAAACAGGGAGGAGGAGGGAATGTAAGAAAAGCTTTTACAGGGCATTACTATTTTCTCTTTTGTAAGGCCTTTAATGTACATCTGGTATCAATAATCAGGACATCTGAAGATGTATTGTACTGAGAAAGTCTATAGCCAGGGATCTCTCCAAATAACTGAGGAGCAGTAATATCAGTTTGAGGGTCAAGGTGCACCTGATTTAGGCCATGGTCTTTTCAGTCACTGGTTAGGCATCTGAAAGCTGGATAATGAATAAGGATGACACGGAAGAATTGATGCCTTTGAGTTGTGGTGTTGGAGAATAAAATTGGATATTCCCTGGACTGACAAAAGAACAAATAGTTGTGCTGCAATCTCAAAGTCACATGGTTCAAATCCACCAGATACTCTGCTAGAGAAGGATAGGCAAATTCCTCCTGTGTCAGTCGGATGCAATTTGACGGTGCACAACAAAATAAAACAACAACAACAAATCTAAATAATAATAATAAAAGAACCAACAGATCTAAAAATCACAGAAAAGTGCAGCTAGGTGGCTCTTTAGAGGCAAAGATCATGAAGCTTGATCTGACATACTTTGGGCAAGTTAGAGGCTCTTCCTTGGAAAAGGACGGTGATACTTGGAAAAATGGAGGGACAGTAAAGGAGAGGAAGATCCTAAACCATGTGGATTGACACAATGACTGCAGCAATGGGCATGAGTGTGTCAAAGACTGTAAAGATGACACAGGATATGACAGAGCTCAAATCTGTTGTTCACAGGGTTACTATGAGTCAGACTCAATTTAATGGGAACTAACAACAGCATAATGTATATAAGTGAAGTACAAATGCAGCTGTGGGTACGGGCAGAAACTTTCCATCTTGTATTTATAGCTGTCCTATATCTTCATGTCATGTTGTTAGCCAAGGGCCCCCACTATGAAACTTGGGAACTCAACATATTAACAGTCTCCCAAACACAACTGCTTTTTGACTTTCTTTTCTTCTATGGTGTGAACACACCAGCATCTTGGAATGACTGAGTTCCTAGCAATTACCTTGCAATAAAACTGAGGTATAGAAAAATATAGAGAAATATTACTTTAGAATTCTCAGTTGATGCCACCTACACATATGGAATGTTAGAAATTGCACTTTGAAATATTCTTTCCTATTTCATTTCCTCCCTAAATGGGGTATCTGTCACAATGAAGGTTGCTAACATTTTCTTAGATTTCTTACCATTCACTCAGGGCATGGTGGTTGCTCACACAGAAATCAACAGACCTTAAAAATATCAGCAAGGACAGGAAAGCTTTTAGTTACTAAAAGATAAACCATTTATTTATTTATTTAACATCAATTCTTAAGTCCAAACTGCTACTCTGATGCCTCTAACTACGCTTTAAATATTCACTGACCCTCCTGTTGTTTATGGAGAGAATCTGTATATTGTTCATGAATGCATGTGCCTGAAGCCACATATTTGTATTTACAGATACATATGTAAGTTTTCAGAGTCATAGTGATTCAAATAATGATTACAGAAGAAGAATTGATGGCTTTGAGCTGTTGCATTGGAGAAAGCTATGAATATCCCATGGAAATTCAAAAGAACAAATATATCTATGGGGAGGTGCAGCCAGAGTGCTCTTTGGAGGCAAGAATGATGAGGCTTCGCCTCATATACTTTGGGCGTGTTGCTAGAAGGGGCTGTTACTTGGAAAATGACAAGGCACAGAAGGGTGGAGGGTTAGTGAAGGAAAGAAAAGGAAGATCTTCAACCAGGTAGATTGACATGATGACTGCTCCAATGAGCTCTTGTGTGTCAGAATGTGTGAAAATGGTACAAGACAGGACTGGGATCAGATATTTTGTTCATAGGGTCACTATGAGTCATACTTAACAGCACCTAACAACAACAACAACAAAAATAACATATCCTTGACTTATTTTACTTAGCTTTATTCCATCCAAGTTTATTTATGTAATAATATATTTCATGGACTCATCTTTATTCTTTTCAGCTGTGTGGAATGCCATTGTATATACATACTGTGTAGATTATAACAAACTATGATTAAAATAGAAAAGAGGGATTTCCAGAACACTTCATTGTGCTCATGTGAAGTCTATACCTAGACCAAAATGTTGTTGCCTAAAGAGAACAGGGAACTTCTACATAGTTTAAAATTAGGAAGGGTGTATTTTAGGATTGCATCATTTCTCAATACCCATTCAATCGGTAAGGAGCTCTACTGGTATAGTAGAAGAAAGTTGTCCTGGAAACCCAAAAGTAGGAAATTCAACACCACCAGCTGCTCCTTGTGAGAAAAATGGGAGATTTTCTCCTGTGTGGTTTGTAGCCCCTGAAAACCCACTAGAGGATCAGCGATGAGTTTGTTCCTACTCTCTGGCACATAACAACACTATTCAAACTATTTGCTAAATGCATAATTTGAGAATATGCACTATGTGAAAAAGAAGATGGCATCAGGATTAAAGGAAGATTAATCAACCACTTGGGTTATGCAGATAACTCACCCTTGCTTACAGAAAATAAATGATACTGGAAATATTTGCTGCAGAAGATCAAACAGTACAACCGTCACTATGGATTACTTATCAACATTTAAAAACACAAAAGACCTCATCACTAGACCAATAGGTAACATCATGATAGAGAAAAGACTGAAGTTGTCAACTATTTCATTTTACTTGGCTCCAAAATCAAAACACTTGATCAACATTTGCATCGACATCCAAATCAACAGTAGTCAAAAGAAGGCAAAAGACATGATGTATTGGGAAAATCTGCTGTCAAGGACTTCTCAAAAGTACTAAAGAATAACCATGTCAATTGCACCTAAGTTGATATGGCCATTTCAGTTAGTTTCTATGCATCTGAAAGTTGGACAATGAATAACGATGACAGAAGAAGAATCAACACCTTTGAATCGTAGGGGTGAGAAGAGTACTGAATATCTCGTGCTGCCAAAAGAACAACAACAAAAAAAGATTATTTTGGATGAAGTGCAACCAGAGTGCTCCTTAAAGACATGAATGATGATATATCATTTTATATCCTTTGAGCATTCTGTCAGAATGAGCTAGTCTTGGAAAAGGACATAATACTGGGAAAGGAGGAGAGTCAGAGAAAGAGAGGAAGATTCCCCAATGAGGTGAATTGACACAGTGACTGTAACAATGGACTTGAGCATATTAGGAACCATGAGGATGGTGCAGGATAGAAACAAGTTCATATCTGTTGTTTATAGGACTGCTGTGAATAGTAATTGGATGACACCTAAGAAAAACATCATGTGCAACTGAAACTTCAACATTGAATAATGTTGTTGCGTGTTCCTTTGATCTGAAGCAAACTCATAGCTGACCCTCCATGAGGTTTCTAGGGACAGTGAACTTCATGAGAGGAGATTGCCCATTCTTCTCCCCTGGAGTATCTGGTGATTAGAACTGCATTCCTTTTGGATTGCAATACAGCTGCCTTTGAAGTGTCTGTTTTGACAAAGAATACTGAGAATACCATATGTTATCAAAAGGACAAATAAATTAGTCATGAGAAAAGTGTAGACAAAATGTTCTTTAGAAACAAGTATGACAAGTCCTTCCTTACAAACTTTGGGCATGTCAGGATATGTTAATCCATGGACAAACATCATGCTTGGTAATGTAAGGGGCTGGGGTGGGGGAAAGAGGAAGTTCCTAAATAAGATGGATTGACATGGTTGCTGCAATAATGAATTAAAATTCAGTAAGATTTGTGAGGATGAGGCAAAACTAGGGAGTGCTTCATTTTTTTGGTATATGAGGTTGCTATGAGTTAGAACTAACTGGACAGCATCTAACAAGTTGTACACCTAGATGTAGAATTGCTGTCTGCTCTATTTCTAATTTTTCTAAGAAAGCATCACATTGTTTCATAGTGGATGTACTGTTTTACAGTCCCCAAAATAATAAGGTGGCTCACATTCACACAGATATTTGTCATCTGCTTGGGTTTTGTTTATTTTCATTTTCTTTGTTGTTATTGTTTCTTACTGACATTTTAACTGGGATAGGATGACATATTATCACTCATTTGATTTGTGTCTTCCTAATGACTAATGATTGTGAACATCTTTTCATACATTTATTGACTTCTTGGTTTCCTTTGGTGAAGGTTCTGTTCTGTCCTTTGCCCGATTTGTGATAGGGCTGTCTTCCATTGCTACTGAGTTGTTAAAATTTTCTATAGGTTTTAGAGATTAGTTAGTTATCAGAAAAGTCATTTGCAAGAATATTTTTCTCAGTTTGCTTGTTGTCTTTATAATCTTTCAAAAAGTATGATGATGCATATACATTCTGTCCAATCTATTTTATCTTATCACTGTCATATTTTTAGGGTAAATAAGAATGATAGAAAACCTTATCTATTATTTTTTGTTAAATTTATTATCCTATTTTTTTACAAATGATTAGGGTCCAAAGTGTTCCCCTCATACTATTATTCAGAAAATTTATGATTTTAGGATTGTAGTGGATTAGCACTCATGTTTTCTATTCATTTTTAGTTAATTTGTGTCTATGGTGTAAAGTATAGGACCTATTTTATTTTCTGCATTTGGATATCTTGTTTTGCTTTTATCAGTTATTAAGAGAACTATTTCTGCCACACAGGCTGTACTCTGATTCTTTGTAGAAAATAAGATTGTGTTAGATGTTTGGGTGTAATTGTGAATTTTGAGTTCTATTCTTCTGGTCTCTGTGTCTTTTCTTGAATCAATATGAGGCAATTTTGATTAAAAAATGGCTGTACAGCAAATTTCAAAGTAGGGGAATATGAGGCTGTGTGCTTTGTTCTTTGTCTTCAATATTGCTTTGGATAAATGGATAGTTTTTTTTCCCTTTTCTATATAAATGTGGTCATTAGTTTCTCCATTTCAGTAAAGTATGCCACTGAGATTTGGATTGAGGTTACATTGTGTTTATACATTACTTTTAGTAAACTTGACATTTTTACTATATTAAGTCTTCTAATCCCATTTTTTTTTAGTTGGAATTATACTTCTAATCCTACTTCATTTAGCCTTTGGTAACAATACTTTATAATTTTCATTGTCTTTTATGTCCTTGGTGAAACTAGTTAAACATCATTTGGGTAATTATAATTTCTTATTCAGAGCAGTCTTTGTTAATATAGGGAAATTCATTTCTCCTCCCCTCCACCAGTATGTGTTGGTTTTGTACTTCGTCTAGTGGCTAACCATAAGTAAATATATGAATGTAAAAAAAAATCATTAATATCATATATAAGGAAATTTTGATGAAGATTATGCAAAATGTGGCTAGGACAGTACATAGATCCAAAACAACGCAGAGAAAACAAATGAGGCATTAGAGGAACTGGAAAAACAAAAAACCATCATTCAAAATATGAAATCTAAGATCTCTGATGCTGTCAACATGATGGAGGGACAGACAGTACATAGAGAACTGTCGTACAGAAAAGCTAGATTTCAAAAAGGCTGCAGGACTAGAGATACTATAGCTGATATCAGATAGATCTTGCCTGAAAGCAGAGAGTACCGGAAGAATATTTACTGCGTTATATTGACTATGCAAAGGCATTTGATTGTGTGTATCACAACAAAGTATGGCTAATGTTGAGATGACAAGGAATACCAGATTGTTTGATTGTTTTCATGCAAAGCCTGTGCCTACACCAAGAAGCTGTTGTCTGAACAAAGCAAGAGAACACTACATAGTTCAATTTTATGTTTTTTTTTTTAAATGGACTGTGTCATGAATGTACACTTTCTCCATACCTTTTAAATCTATACTTGAGAAGCTGGACTTTATGAAGAAGAATATGACATTGGGATCAGAAAAACAAGCATCAACTAGCTGCCATATACATATGACACAATCTTGCTTTCCTAAACTAAGGAGGACTTGAAGCATTTTCTGTAGAAGACCCGGGACTGCAGTCTTCAATACACATTACATCTCAACAGCAAGAAAACAAAAATCCTTACCACAATGGCAATAGCCTAATGATAAATGGGGAAAAAATTGAAGTTTTAACAGTTTGATATTACTTAGATCTACAAGCAACATCCTTGGCACCAGCAGTGAGGAATTCATCAGGAAGATCTGCTGTCAGTGACTTCTCCAGTGTGCTAAAGAGCAATGACGTCAGTCTAAAGACTAAGATGTGACTGATCCAAGTCATGGTCTTCTCAGTTGCTTGCTATGCATTTGAAAGCTGGACAATAAATAAAGATTACAGAATAAGACTCAATGCCTTTGAATTGTGGTGCTGGAGAAGAACATTAAACATACCATGGATTGTCAAGAGAACAAACAGATCTACCCTGAAGAAAGTAAAATTAGGGTGTTCCTTGGAGACAAGGATAGTAAAACTTTTTCTTATGTACTTTAGGTATGTTGTCAGGAGGGACTAGTATTTGGAGAGAGACATCATTCTTGGAAGAGTAGAAGGATTAGCACAAGAGAGGAAGATCCTCCACAAGATAGGTTGACAATAGTGACAACGGGGTCAGGTGTGTTGGAGAGAACGAGGTTGGCTCAGGATAGGGCAAATTATAGAGCTCCTCTTCATAGGGTCTCCGTAAGTCTTAGTTTACTTGGTGGCACATAACAACAACAAGAACAATAGTATTTCTAGAACAATGTTGGAGAAGACTAGTGATAATATCATCCTTGTCTCGTTCTTATTCTCAAAGACATTGAGATGTTTTCTCAACCTCTGCTAAATTGTTCTCAATCCCAACAAGTAACAATATGAGATTGTTGACTTTTCTGACAAAAAAAAACATTTAATTATGTTGAGAAATGTCATTCCTACTTTGCTGAGAGTTTTTATCAGGAAAGGGTGTCATATTTTATGCCTTTTCTTCATCAATTGGTATAATCATATTGTCCTTTTCCTTTTTTAATTTATGTTATAGGCTATATTGGTTAATTTTCCAATGTTGAACAAGACCTACTATATACATCCCACTGGATTATTTCCTTCTTCATTTGTTGCTTCAGTCTGTTGTCCAGTAATTTGCTGAAAATTTTGGTATGCATACTCATTAAAAATATTGATGAATAATTGTCTTTTTATGTGTGTGTGTGATATTTCTGCCTGATTTCAATACCAGGTTATACAAAGACTTCCTTAATGTTTATATCCTATTCTATATTTTTTAAGAGACTGAGTAAGATAGCTGTCAATCTTTTCTGAATATCTAGTAGATTTTTCCAGTGAGGCTTTTGGTCCTGGGTTTTTTACTGTTGCTGTTGTTGATTTTTTATGGCAATATTTTCCATCCCTTTTTCAGCATGGAAATTGCCCATTTCAGATTTTACTAGTATGTGGAGGTAATGTATTTTTTGGAATCTGTTCACTAAGGTATTATAAAATTGTTGGAGTACAATTTTCAATAATATTCAGTTATTACTTTCTTCATCTCTCTTAGGTCAGGCTTAATCTCACTAATTTATTAATTTAACATTTGCCTCTATTTTCCTTTATGATAATCTAAAAGAGTATTTATTTTATTAATCCTCTCAAGCTATATCTAGATTTTTTGACTTTTCATGTTGTTTTTCTATGTATGATTTGATTTATGTCCTGGCCTTTACTAAGCCTGCACTTTTGTTATGGAATATCACATCATTTGATATTTCCATTTAGCATAATTGTAAAACTCTACTTACTATCATAATATAGTATGCATGTCTAAAAATAACAAATTCCAGGATATCAGGAAAGAGTAGCACTGGATATGTTGTTATGTGTTATCTTGACTGGGTCATAAGACTCAAAAGGTTGGCAGTTATATCATCATGTGTAGCCATCTCCCACTTTGGCATAGAAGGTGACCATTTTGCATTCTCTCTTCACATTAATTTTCAAATAATGACCTAATCTTTGAAACAAAACTCTGTTCAAATGTTGGAACTGGATGTATTTCACAGGGTTGCTGTAAGTCGTGCTCGACTCGATTATAATCAACAACAACAACAACAACAACAACAACAACAGTAACTCTTGCCTTCTTTTGGTCTTAATTTTCAAGTTGTTGGTCTCCATAAAAGCTTTTGAATGTTTCTTCTTTTAAAATGCAGATATGAAATATATTTCATTCCATTATTGTTGTTGTTGTTGTTGTTTTCCATGGAGTCGGAACTGACCCTCCAGCAGGTTTTCAGATGAGGTAGTTAATCGCATGGGAGGAGACTGTCCATCCTTCTTCCACAGAGAAGCTGGTGGCCTCGAACCACGTGCCTTTGGAATTGCAGTGCAGCTTCTTGGTACTAGCCCACCAGAGCTCCCTATTCCATTACGATGAATCATTAGATGTTTATATTAGATGTATACATTAACACATGGATGTGAGGATAGAAGTGTTTACTCATCTATGCCAAAAACTGTGGAAGATAACTTCCCAGTTAACTAACTGGAGGAGACCCATTCCTGTAAGCTCATACTAAAGAAAAGTTATCCAACAGAATGTGGATATGATGGGACATGTCACTAATACCCTGTACAAATAATGTTTTTAAAAAGATTGCTCAAATGTATTTGTAGCAGTACATTAACAGGGACCAGCCAGAAATTCAAGCTTGATTCAAAAGAGAATGTGGAATGAAGGAATCAATACTATTGTCAGGTGGATTTTGGCTGAAAGCAGAGTACTAAAAAGATTATTGGCTCTGTTTCATTTTGTTTTGTTGTTGTTGTTGTCGTCTGTCTTTGCAAAGACCACCAACTATGTGGATCTGAATAAATTATGGATGACATTGAGAAGAATCAGAATTCCAGCATACTTAGCTGTGCTCAGATAGAACTCGTACATAAACCAGGGGAACCAAAGATCATTGTGGGATTTAAAATATGTGTATAAGAGTTGGATCCTTTTGCTATGCTTATTCAATCTGTATGCTGAGAAAAATAATCCAAGACTATGGACAGTATGTAAAAGAATGAATCATGAGAATTGAAAGAAGACTCATTAGTGACCTTTGATACACAGATGATAACAGCCTTGCACTGTGAAAGTGAATAGAACTTGAAAAAATTATTGATGCAACCAAACACTTTAATGTGGATTACATTTCAACAAAGGAGATAACATCCTCACAACTAAAACAATAGACAGACAATATTGTGATTAAAAAAGGAAAGTTAGAATTGTCATAAATTTTTATTTGTATCCACCATCAATATTTATGAAGTAGGAGCCAAAAAAAGCAAGTTATGTGATCTGCTGGACAATTCTGCAGCAAACAATCTCCTTTAAAGTGTTAAAAAAAAGACAATCCTTGAAGGATTAAGATGTGTCCCATCCAAACTACGATCAAAAAATATTTTCAGCCACCACATATGCATGTGAAAGTTGGACAGTAAGTAAGGAAGACTGAAGAACTGTTGTCTTTGAATTTTGATGCTGGTGAAGAATACGGAATGTATCATGGACTGTCAGAAGAATGATGAATCTACCTTCAAAGAATCAAACTCAGGATACTTTTCAGAAGTGAAAACAGAGTTACTTCATTGCACATATATTGGAAATGTATCGGGTTAAACAAATCTCTGCAGAATGATACAGTACATGGTAGAGAGTAAAAGGAATATTGTTACTTAAAAATGTCTTAGTTTCTCCCTCTTCATTTTTAAATGACAACATTTCTGAGTAAAGAATTCTTGGTTGGCAATCGTTTCATTCATTGTGCCCCTTCTTTTTTTCTGTCTTCTAGAATTTCTGGGAAGATATCCACACTGGTTCTTATGAAAGGCCTTTGGTATGAATATATGCATTTATCTCTTTACTTTATTCATATTTCCCTCCTTGTCTTTAGTTTCCTAGAATTTTATTACAAGATAGCTAGCATGAAGTTTTGCTTCTTCTGTTGGGAGTTCACATAATTTTCTGTATTTTCAGACTTGTTTCTTTATTCAGCTTTGAGAAATTGTGTTTAATTATCTCTTGGAAAATTGTTTCTATACTCTTATTTTTTGGCATGGTGCTTTGAGATTGCTATAATTCTAATGTCAGGTTTCTTAATTGCATCTCAGATTGTTTAAATGTTAGGGAAGTAAAGAGGAGCATCCATTCACTTTACAATCATACTCTATCCCTCCAACTTTAATTTGTTTTAAATTTGTGGTTGCCTAGTGCTATTTAGGAATTGAAATGTCTTGATATTATACAGCCATTTCCCCATAACAAAACAGTTTCCATTTCATGCAGGGAGTGTGCAAAGTGTACCCAGGAGAAATGTGCAGCTTGGTGCTTACAGGCTAAGGAGTAGCATCCCGCAGGCTAGCAACTTAATCACAAGCCTGCGATTCACAATTCTATCAGACATCTAACTTTCTAAGTTTCATCCAACTAAGAGGCTGCACAACTTTTACAAAGGTGGAAAAGAAAGAGGGGCAGCTGTTACAGAATGATTTATTGGGATTTCAATGCTAGGACAGCACAAAATCCCATAAATATTCTTCTTAATGTTTTACTTTATATGAGAGCTTTCAGGTGATGTATTGGCTGAGAATTTCCAAGATGACTGTACAAACACTTTTTATTTTGCTATATCTTAATACAGTATAAAACCTCCGTAGGCTAAAATATGCAGCTATGTTGTGTTCTAATGTGCATAGTCCTGATAATAGAGATTTCTAGAAATATATACCTTGACTTTGTACAGTGGGTTTCTTTGCAAAACCTTGAATGGAAAGGAAAAAAAAAAGCAAACAAAAAAAGAAAGCTACTTCAACACTACTTCATGACATATGTTTCCAATCTTATGCAATAAATATGCATAGCTGCCATTCTTCTGCCCGAACAGAACTCATGATATTAGAATCTCTTGTCTTAACTTTATTACACCCTAAAGCACCCCATACAGCAGGCATAGCCTCATGTTTCTGAAAGGTCACTATTTTGTAAACCCTATGGAGTGTATTTCTCCTGTGCAATTATGAAGTCTCCATGAGTTGCAATAGATTTGAGGGCAACTGACATCAGCAACAACAGACGTGATAACCCCAGAGGAAGAGGGGATAAAGTCCAAATCATTAGATTCACAGGAGCATGGTGAATCCTCAATGTTTAGAAAAAGATAATCAAGGGAGGCCAAACAGGGAGTTGGCTTGGTATCTAATATTAGGCAAGAGAACAAAGCCAAGCAGTCAGGGAGTTCTACTGGGATTTAAACAGGGCAGCAGCCAGTGACTGTGCAGGAGACAAGATCCAGACCCCGGAGGAAGACATCTGCTGAAGTTAGATGGAAGGCTGGAATTCTAGGCAAATGGGCTTGGGTTTGGGGTTTATTGAAAAAGCTTTAGGAAAGCAGGGTATAGAATGGGGAGAGAATGCAGGGGCTAGGGGTATAATTAGGATGAAAAAGCTCAACTTGGTGCTGATGCACTCCTTGAGAGAAAAGGGACACCTGGCATAAGGCTACAGATGAATTTTTTTATTTCTGCTGCTGGAGAATTAGTTTCTAATACATCACCAGGCCTGAATCTTAATGATTTAGGAATTAGGCAAAGCTGAGAAATCTACTGGGAGCTCTTCAGTAGCCACAGCTGGGAGTGCGGTGGCAGGAACTGACAAAGGAGTCCATACATAGCTGGGATCTTTTTTTATTTTTGGAAATTTAAAATAAAGAGGAGAACCCATTTAAAGGACACATTTGATGCTTCAAGAATGCAAAACTGCTTAACTATTTAGAGGAGACAATTTATGCAGGGTTTTATTTGTTTCCCAATCAGTTGTGAATAAAGCAAGTATAGGAACAAGAATGATGCCCTAGAATGTAGATGTTTTCAGTTTGGTCTTTGTTTCTAGGGTAAATCTTACTGATAAGATCTCATTTCTCTGTCTAGGTGTTGTTGTTGTGTACCATCGAATTGGAACCTACCCATAGCTGACCCTCCAGCAATTTTTCAGAGGCAGTTAATTGCACAGAAGGAGATTGCTCATCCTTCTCCCACGGAGCAGCTAGTGGCCTCAAACAGCATGCCTTCAGAATGGCAGTACAGCTTCTTGCCACTAAGCCACCAATGCTCCCTGTTACAAGAAATATAATACTAGTAGCAATTCTTCACTTGTAAAATAAGAATTTTGGAAGAGAAGAATGTAGATGTGTGAACAAGATGACACTTAAGAGCCTGATCAGCTTTGTTATTGTTGTTATATGCCATAGAGTTAAAACCAATCCAAAAGTGACTCTCCAGTAGTTTTTACAGATAGTATATCACAAAGAGGATATTGTCCATCTTTCTTTCACAGTACAGCTATTGGATTTGAACCCTTTGTCTTTGAGATTGGAGCACAGCTTCTTACCACTCAGCCACTACAACTCAAGAGCATATAATCCCATGGCCCATTCATTTACATAAAGACTGCATAGAGATATACTATTTGTTACTACCAGGAGACATCAGGTCCATTTTAACTAATGGCACACCAGTGTGACAGAGGAGAACTATTTACAGGGTTTTCAAACCTTTAATCTTAGGGAGCTCCAGTAGCTTAGTGGTAAGGAGTTGCACTGGCAACCCAAAGAAAGACAGTTCAAATCCCCCAGCTGCTCCTTGGAAAAAAGATGAAATTGATTGCCAGATCTTTCCCCCTTAGTGCCACCAAGTGAATTCAAATCATCACCTTTCTGTGATAAGTAACACAATTAACCATTGGCTCAAAAGGGATCCTTATTAGGCTCAGCACCTATGCTACTGAACTTTGTAATTTGTTACCAGGCTTGAATGTAAGCTATTCACCATCTGAACAAAAGGAACCATGCAAATGGCTGAGGCTCAGTTAAAGCAGTAGGAAGACACTCCATAGTTCCACAAGATAAGGATCTGATGATATGTCCCCACTCAAAGTGACCCTACAGTGAAGACTAAAAATGACCCAGAGGCTTTCCCAGGTCATCATCTTTACAATAGGGATGTCTAGTACAATAGAAAATAATGAGTTGCATTGCTAAGCAATAAATGAGTGAAAATTTCCCATGGTTCAAATCAATCAATGGTTCCAAGGGAAAAGACGGACAGTCTCTTCCTATTGTAATTGACAGGAACCAGACAGAGGTTGACATAATAGGTTTGTAGAAATCTTATAAAGGGTCACTATGAGTTGGAAAGAATTCAATGGCAATAAGAATCTTCATAAGGAGATTTTCACATTATTACTCCTTCCTTCCTGTGCTTTTGAACTGGTGACCTTTAGAGTAACGTCCAATCACTTAATTAGTATACCACCACAGCTCCTTCCTCACAAAGATAACTTTTCAGAAAACCCTAAGGGACAGTTCCATTCTGAAACACATGGGAATGCTCAGAGTCAGAGCTTACTAGACAGAACCTCAAAATAACAGTATCTAATCAAAGACTAGTCAGAGAGGAGAGGAAATGCTTGGTCGTTTGTGTGTGTGATTTTTTTTTTCTTTCTCCCAGAATGATTAGCCAAATGTAAGGAACCTTTGACCTCCATTAACATCTGTCAGAGAAAAGGAAAAGTTCATCAAAAAGGAGGCAAACAGCTTTAAGACCAAATTAGAAGGACTTCAGTCATTCAAACTCACTTAACCAGAAACTACTCCATAAAGAGAGAAGTTACCAGAGCGACTGAGAAGGGTTTGTCCATGACAATTCCTACTTCTGGCTGCAATTCTCAAATTAACAGAGCAGTACTTCTGCTCATAAAGAGGAGCTTGTAAAGGGAGCTCTGGTGGCCTCGTGGCCAGATGCTGCACTGCAATCCCAGAAATACACGGTTCAAATCCACCAGACGCTCTGCTGGAGAAGGAGGGGGCAATCTCCTCCTGTACCAGTCAGATCTGATTTGACGGTACACGTAAAAATAATATAATAAAAATTAAAAAAAAATTAAAAAGAGCTTGTATCAAGTTTACATTTCCAGCAACAAAACTCAATTCTACCAACCAATCTTGCTGTTTCTTGGTTGTCATCTCAAACTCTTCTGGTTTTCCTCCTACTCCTCCAGATGTTCTTTCTCCTTCTCCATCCTCCCCACTGCACCAGTTATTGTGAAGTAGGAATCAACTCGTAAGTGACCCTCTAGCAGTTTTTTAAAATTTCACAGAAAGAAACTCTCCATTTTTTCCCTTGGAGCAGCTGGTGGATTGAAAGCACCTGACTTTGGGTTGGCAGCATAATTCTCTTTCCACTAGGCCACCAGAGCTCCCTGTTCTTTCTTGGAATACATAAGCATTTGTGTTCTCCAGAGTTACTTGGGAGTCTTAAGTTTCAACTACTTATTTGATAAATGCCATCTTTTAACTGAGTTAGTGCCTACCAGTTCTCAAAGCTGCATGTTCAAACCATATAGAAACTTATCCCTGTCAAAGCCATATTAGATAATTATGACAATTCCATATTTTGATTATTTAGAATTTTTTGTTTTTTGTTTCATTGTTTTTGAAATTATTTAGAAATATTTTGATCTTTATAATCTTTGGGAATAGTGCATGCTCTCTTTCCCATCTGCATGAAAAGTTCCTTCCTCTTCTTTTGTTTTAATTCTGAATGGGGGGAAATTTTGACTGAGCCTGGCATAACATGAATAAAAGTGAGGGACTTAATGTTTTGAAGACATTAAAAGCTAATGTTCTCACAATATTTAAAATATCTGAGAAGTTGAAAAAGTAGGTAGAAAAGGGGAAATAAATGGGTAATGAAGAGAAGATGACTGGCTGAATAAGAGAATGGAAGTGGGAACAATAAAAATAAAATTAAAATAGATCTAGGAAATAAGCCACAATTATCATCAAACACACATGATCACTTACAAGCTCATGTCCCAGCTTCTGTGTAAAAGGGGCCACATGTTTACAGAAGCCACTATCAGAGTGGGTTCATAAGTTGAATCAGCAAAGGGTACAAGATTTTTTTATTTTATTTTTTATCTAGTACTAGAAAAAGAAGTCTAGGAAAAATCAAGCTAAGTACCATGTTCATCTAGGCATTTGCACTGTAGATTGATGGAGTCTGAGAAATGGAAAGTATTGGTTTTTCTCTCATGAAAAATGAAGGGGAAGAAGAAATGGCTTTGAACAGTGCAACACCAAGGGCAAGCCATTTCCTCTATATCCTCTAGAAAATCAAACCATTAGGTTGGATTGTCCATAGGAATTGCTGGTTTGAATAACAACAGTTCATAATGGAAAATGACTGAAATTGTCAAGGGTCATTGAAGAACATAACTTTTCTCAACAGTGACTTGTTCTACCCTTTGCCAAAGTGGGGTGGGTGGGTGGGGAAGATATATTCTCCACATATGATTATGCATCTCTGCCCAGCTCAGATATTTACCTTTAAAAATCTCTCTGCCCATTTTAGGTTGTTATTAAAGGGAAGGAGAGAGTGTGAGAAGAAGAGTCTAAAACCTAACCCAACGTTAAATTATTTTGTGATTAATTCAAATTGGCCATTGTAACATGTACATCAAGGGGGCTTTCTACTAGAAGTTGATGTACTGAGAGTGATGTTTAGGACAGTCATGTTTAACTAGCTGACATAGGGTATGGTTCAAATTCTCATTCCAGTTCAGTCACACAGATTTTGTGACCAAGGATGAGCTAAATAGGAGATCTGAGCTTCTATTTCTCATTGACAACAATGACACCTTTTAACCTATGTGATAATCTAATATCTGTCTGGATCTAACATTATGTTTTCCTGCAACTTCAGAGATAATTAATGCTGAATAGAGAGGGAGACCCATTATTTCATTTACCTTTTAGCTCATATCCTTGAAGAGGCATAATGGGATAAAACTGCTAAAATATTCCCATTGGGGTTAAAGGCAGACCTATGTGTAGACCTAGGAAAGTCTGGTGGTATAGTCCTTAGAAAGTTTCTACAGTAACTAAAAGGGCTGTACCATGCTAGCAGTTAAAATCCACCAGAAGCTTTTCAGGAGGAAAATGATGAAGGATAACAAAAGAAGAATGGATATGTTTTATTGTGGTGTTGGAGAAGATTGCTGAACACCCTATGTACTTCCCCAAAAGAACAAGTCTTTCTTGGTCTAAATGCAACCAGGGTGCTTCTTAGAAACAAGGAAAGTGAAATTTTGTTTCATATCCTTTGGGCTTGTTGTCAGGAGAGCCCAGTTCTTGGGGAAAAAAAAAACTCACCATTTCGGGAAAGGTGGAAGGTCAGGTGAAAAGACGAAGACCTTCCACAGGATGAATTGGCAAAGTGACTAACAATGGATTGAAACACCTCAGAGATTATAAAGATGGCCCAGGATAGGAAAAGGTTCAGATCTATTGGTCATATGGTCGATATGAGGTGTAGTTGACTTAGAGTGTCACACCACCACCACCACCACCACCACAAGTGAATTGTAAAGGAAAAGCATATCATGCAGCCTTATAATTTCACTGTCTTAGAGGTCTCAAAATGCTTACCAGTCTGAAGTACAAACATTAAAATACATTTAATAGCTTCTGGGTTAGAGCTTTTCTAATACAGAATCTCATTTGTGTCTTACATAGAAACTGAACTCTGTAGCAGGAAACAGTACTTGTTACCTGATGAACTCACTCTTCTCCCTTCTTACATAAAACCTGCTGAATTGTATTTCACATTCAGAAGACAAATGGTTATTCTGCACATTACATTTGGGTGGAGGATGGAGAAAGGTAGGCAGAAGGTTGACATGCTATCACGTTTCTAGTCTCATGCTACCACCTCCTTCTAAATAGGCTCGTACATCTAACAGTAGTAACTGATGAGAGGGAGGGAGGAAAAAAAATCCTCACCAGGTCTCTCTCTGTCTTGCTAAAAGAGTTTAGACTTTCAATGTGATGAATTCTCTTTGATATAAGAATAAAGAGATTTGTTGTCTCTAGAGAATGCTGCTGGGATTCCCATGGTCTTCACTATAGGCAGAGTGCCAACTATCCACATCTCTGTCTCTGCCTTGTTTTGCTCTTCCAAATGGCTAAAATGAAAGACACAGACATAAATCCTGCTCTCGTATTTTCTTTCAAACTACAGAGATAGACTGCTATCACCCTCCATTTGAAAGGCGGAACTTTTATGAGAAAAGAAATCACACAGTTTCATCAGACGCTGCTGAATAAGACAAGATCTGAAGGGACACATGACTCATCAGAAGTAACAGCATTGTAGTCATTCAGTCAGAAGCCCAATGGACCAAATACCAGGTCTTCTGGCTTCAATAAGCTTATTATTTCTGTTTGTGTTAAAGTTTTAACTACATGTTTGATATGTAAATGGTATCAGGAACTTGGGACATTTTACTAATCATAGATCATATATGAGCTTTTCCTAGGGGTAGAATGAGTTCCAGATCTCCAGATCTGCTGAATTTTCAGATTAGCAGAGCTAGAGAATTTTGGGATTCTAGTGACATAGTATGTTGTATACTGCACTATTAGCCTAAAGGTCTATGGTTCAAATCTACCAGCTTCTTTGTGGGAAAAGATGAAAAATATCTTCCATTAATATTTATAACTGTGGGTACCCAATGGAGGGTGGTCACAGTCAGAATCAACGTGCTTACTGGGAGATTGGCTTTTTTGAGACTTCACTTTTATGTTGAAGACTGGTCTGTCCTTGAGATTTCAGTATCACCTTAAGAGAAAATGCATCCCCTAAGATGGGAATTTAGAAATTGACTAGTCTGATTGCTTGTCACCCATTGAGTATAACTATTATTTGGAAAACTGTACCTCTTCTTGTTTTCTACTTCTTCCTTCAGCTTCATTTTGTGCAGAGAAGAATATTCTAGACACAAGCAGGCAAATTAACACTTCACATCCAGCCAAGGTCTACAATTCACTACATTTCTACTCTATTCTTTTACTCATTATGTTTCAAAACATACACAGCATTTATGAAATAACAGTTACTAGATTTTTTTTTACACCAGACAAACCCACATTCTTGGTCTATATATGTATTAAAACTCATGGTTGTGTCAGCTGACAGACAGGGTGATAAATGATGATTATGACTATAACTATGTTGTACGTTATGGAAATTGTAAACTTCAGATTCAAATGGTGCAGAAAGGCTTCAGAGTCTCTGCACGCTAGCTGAAAAGTATCTGCAAGATTCCTCCAGTTTGCCACAATGTTGTTGCATCTTCTTCTGGATAACATCCACGCTGATTACTGGGAATCCTCACAATTGTTTACAGACTTCAACTATGGTTCATGTACACATTTGGACATATAGACACTGACCACCCTATGGTATCCACTATGCTGCTGTTATCCACTATCAAGTCAGAACCAGCTCATAGCTGACTATCCAGTGGGCTTTCCAGAGGCAGTAAATTGTATGGGGGGAGATTGTTCATCCTTCCTTCCAGGAAGCAGCTGTTGGATTAGAACCGTGTGTCTTAGAGTTGACAGCAAGCTCCCTAACACTAGGCCATCAAAGTCCACATGGTCTCCACTATGATCATGTCTATTTCATTTCTTGTGTAACGACAGCAGTACATAACCTATAGCCGACAGATCCTTTCTAGTGAATGATTCTTCCACACATTCAGACATATAAACTTTTCCATTTCTTCTTCTGTTAAATTTGAAGGTAATAATAGTTATTTTGGAGGATTATTGTGTGAATGAAAGGAAAAATTTTTAAAACCCCAGTACAGACGTTGATCCTTAACAAATATTCAAAACAAATTAAAATCCTTTCTATGTGAAAGTCATAATGGCTATGGAGGTATTTGAATGAAGAAAGAACAATTAATAATATTTGAAATAGGGTCAAGAAGGATTTGATTTTAAAATGGAGAACTAGTGTGAAGTTTTGAATGGAATGCCTCTTAATCTTTGACTCTTTGTCCAACAAGTTATGAAATGTTTCCTAGATAGGCATAAGAAAGAGAAAGAGTGAAGAAGTAAGGAAAAGCATATAACTTGTTCTCCTCCACAACACTGTCATACTGGTTTAAATATCATCATTGACATATTCTTTATACGTATTGAGAAAGGCCACCTCCTCACATCTCATCATTACAAAGCTGCAGGCAGCAGCCTGGAAAGCTCCTATCAGTATGCCAACTTTTGTTTTCATTTCTAATTTTAAAAGTGATGGCAAAGTGACAGAGACAACATAAATTTCAGTGGTATTTTCCTTCCTAAACATATTAAAACTTTTTTAAAAAGTTTTTAATTTTTTTTTTTTTTTAGCGAGAGCAAGAGTACAGAAAACAGAAATGAAGGGGTAAAAAAAAATGAGGGGGGAAAATCAGGAAAAGGGGTGGGGGAAAGACTCAAAATCAACTAGTCTTACCTCCTACTCCAGATACAATAACTTTTAGAATATCTAATGTAAGTAAAAGAGTGTTGAATATACCATAGACTGCTAAGAAAACTAACAAGTTTGTCCTAGAGAGTGTTAAACCAGGCTGCTCCTTGGAGGCAAGGATTCTGAGGCTTCATCTGCCATCCTTTGGGCATGTTGCAAGGAGGGACCAGTCCTTGGAGAGGGATATCATACTTGGGAGGATGGAGGGACAGCACAGGAGAGGAAGGCCCTTGATTGGATGGATTGATTCAGTGACTGGGGTAATGGTGATAGGTGTGTCAGAGATAGTGAGATTGGCACGGGATAAGGCAGAGTTTAGGGCTGTTGTACATAGGGATGCTATGAGTCTCAAGCAACTCGACAACACATAACAACAACAAAAATGAAAGTTTAGATAAAACAAAAAGTAACTAAGTAATATAGATCTGAAAGGATAGAATGGTATCAAGAGTCAATTTTTTCAGTTATCTTTATTATTTGTTAAACTGACAACATATAAAGTTAAACTGTGAAGTTAAAGAATTATATAGAACTGACTTCATTCATACTTTTGAGAATAATTTCCAGTGATGGTGATAATGATTATGCTAAAAAATATTATAAAATATTAAATGGAAACCAATATTTGAGGCTGGTGTTGTCATATGCAGTCATCTGTGACTCTTAGTGACCCTAGTTATAATGGCTCTGAATCCTGCCCTATCCTGAGCCAGTTTCACAGTCTCTCACACACTTACCCCATTATCCTAGTTACTGTGTTAATCCATTTCATCAAGGTTTTCCTCTCCTGTACTTCCTCCACCATTCCTAGCATGATATCCTTCTCAAGGACTGGTCTCTCCTAGCCACACACTCAAAGTATGTAAAACAGAGCTTCAAAATCTGCCTCCAAGGAACAGCTTGGTTTCCACCCTCTCTAATACAGGCAAATTTGTACACTTGGCAGTAAATATTCTACTCCAGAACCACAACTCAAAAGCGTCAATTCTCCTCCTGTCATACTTAGTCATTGTCCATCTCTCTGATTCATAATTAGCAATTACAAAGACTATGACCTGAATCAGACACACCTTAGTCTTTAAATTGACATCATTGCTCTTTAGAACTTTTGAGAGGTCCCTGACAGAAATTTTCCTAATGCAATATGGTTTTTGGTCCTGACTAGTATCAAGAGTGTTGCTTTTGGAACCAAGCAAGCTGAAATTGTTAGCAACCTCAGTGTCATCTCAGTCTACCATGGTGTTGCCAATTGGCCCAGTTGTGTGTATCTTTGTCTGTTTGATGTTGAGTTTCATCTGTATTAGAGGCTACAGTCCTTAACCTTCTGCCCTTGACCCTCTGCAGTATATGCAGTCGGTCCTCCTCAGTTCTGGCAAGCAAGGTTGTGTCACCTGCATAAAGTAGCTTGTTGATATGTTTCCCTCCAATCTGATGCCACATTCTTCCTTATAAAGTCCAGCTTCCTGAATAATCTGTTCCACATCCCTGACACACTCTTTTTCTGATTTTGGACCATGAAGTGCTTCCTTGCTCTACTCTGATGACAGCCGGTTGGTCCAAGTATAGATTTTGTCAAGTGTTCTGGGATTCCCGTTCTTATCAAAGTTAACTACAATTTTTTGTAATCTACACAGTAAATGTCTTTGCATAGTAAATAAAACACTGATAGACACATCTCTGGTACTCTTTGCTTTCAGCCAAGATACATCTGACTTGGTGAAAATGTCTCTAGTGCCACAGCCTCTTCTAAAACCAATTTGTATTTCTGATAGTTCTACAGCTAATATTTACAGAGCTCTTGTGGCCTAGTAAATAACAAGTTGTGTTGCCAATTTGACAGCAAGCAGTTCAAATCCACCAGCTGCTCCAGAAGAAAGATTGACAAATTCATCCCACATCATTTCCAGACTCTAAATATCCATTGGAGAGTCAGCTATGTTTCATTACTGACTAAACAAAACATAACAAGATGATAGGTAATGTTTATTGGAAACTAGAATCTGAAGTCATAGAAATAAAAGGTTGTACAGTAACATATGCAAATATGATTACAGTAGAATGGGGATATCTAATTACAATGTCCATTTTCTTTACATTTCTTCTTTCTGAATCTACAGTGGAGAAATATAATTTTCTTTTCTCTTCATTTTTTTCTGTTCTTCCTTCTTCACTCTAAGTTAGGAAGGTGTGTCTTCAGAAAGCCAGAAAAAGATTTGGGTGTTTCACAGGCATTAATGTTTCATCAAAATAAAACTACATGAAGAGAAATATGCATCTTTCCAATCGATTCACTGCTCTGAAGATTATGTCTTTCCAAAAAGACCTGCCAAACCAGTAACTGATTTGATGTACTGAAATGGAAGATCTGCTCTGGAGATAATAAGCTTGTTAAAATGGTATGCATGGTAGCCAGATCATCAAAGAGATGGTTAAACTATCTCTGTATATAGATGATATGATATTAAATATCAGTGTTTTTCAAAAACTGATCTTGGTGTTTCTGTTTTTTTCACACTTAGTAATCTCATAGGTCATTGTTTTGTTTATTTTTTTTAGTGCAATGACATAAATTATAAAATATATACAGATGATAAACACACACAAGATGTCTCTTGAGCTAGAGAAATGAATATTCAACTTTCTAATTAAATTTATGCACAAAGGCACTTCAGAGAAGTCATTATGTCCAGGGAAACAATTCTCTTCCTTCAATAAATATATTACAACAACACCCCCAAAATGGCTAATTCTGATAATTTCATTATTTTTCACTCCATTTATTAACACTCTAAAAATCTAACCAGTAACTGAGCCCTAAAATCTGACTTGTAAAGATTTCAAATCTGTCTATGTTTATCCATTGTTAATGTCACTGTTCTCATTGAAAGCATGATCATTTTCCTTCTGGAACATGGTATGGTCTAATTAAGCAGTCTCCTATGACCACCATTGCTTTGCTCAGATCCACTCTAAACTCTATTTCTGACTCATAGCAAACCCATGGAACAGAATAGAACTATTTCATAGTATTTTGTAGACTGTAATTTTTATAGATGCCAATTGTCAGGTTTTTCTCCCAAGGAACAATTGAATTTGTTCAAATCACTGTTTGTAGTAACCAAGTAACCATTCCACTGCCAGCTTGCTTTTCTTCATGTAATTAGGAGAAGATATAAATGAATTAGATATGTTTATAAGTAGATACTGTCAGGAAGCATTTGATTTGGTTAATTAAATATTCTTTTATTGCTTAATTAAAAGTATTCATAAAACAGATATAGTGTGTTTTATTTTCTCCTTTATTTTCAAAGAACTGCAGTCATATCAAAAGAGTGAGAACCAGCTCATTAAGCAGTACAATAATTATGGAAACACAAAATATCTCTTAAAATAACTTACTTAAAATAGCTATATTTATTTCCTGATTAAAAGCTATTAATAAAAATAATTTGGAAAAATAATACAGCACAAGAAATCTGTTGGAGCCAATATCAGATACTTAATATTTACAATAATTCATTTCTAGGAAACTAGTCAAATGTCACCATTTTAAACCAAAATCTATGAAAATAATTTTAAAAAATCAAGACATATCTAACATGAAAGATTGGTAACAACAGGTAATTCACATTTTTGCAGACTCCAAGTGAAAAACAGTTACTCAAAAATAGAAGTCCTAGGACAAAAGATCAAAAAACCATCTATCTTCTGGAGTTCCTTGCATATTTGCACAAGAACCAGTGTGTATTTAAAAAAAAATTTGGGATGCTTGAAGAGAATAGACACTAGTCAGGTAGTTGGTATATGTCATCTCTTCAAGAGCCAGATAAAATAAGTTTTAGGATGAAATAGGGACAAAATAAAGAACAAAAGGCAAATAAAATCACACAGACACTAATTCATTCTAATAAGGCCAGCAAACTTACCAGCATAATGGGAAGCTATGTGCACCTCAAGAAGGCAGAGCCTAGATGAATGAAATTGTGAATAAAGGTAGCAAAAAGCTTCGTGCATTTGCTGAGCATAACTTTTTGGAACAAGATAACCTGAATTGAATATTCTGCTTCCCTAAGCACAGCCCACATGCTAATTTTCAACAAATCATTACTTTATAAAATAATAATATGACAGCATTATGTATCAAGGCACATTTATATAATTAAATTCTTACATCTTTTAAAAATGAACAGTGAAATTAAGTTGATTAATTATTCAGCACAAGAAATTAGAGCAACAAAATATAATTAAGGGAAACAAAAAGAATGTATTAATAAAGATAAGAGCCAGAATCAATAAATTAAAAATTTCAATCTTAATAAATAAACCCAAAGATTCCATTTTTGTGTGAAAAAAATCACTGATAAAATAAAAGTCTAACAAGGTAGTAATAAAAAAAGAAACAGAAAAACTTAACATCAGTAGTAGGAATGGTGAGACTACTCAGACAAATAAGACACCAAGAAAATTTTAAAAATAAATTCTTATTTAAATCTATACTGATATTAAAAAAACAGGAAAAATGAAAAAATGACTCAAAATAAAATAATATTCATAAAGAAAAACCACAATAAATTATAGTTTAAAAAAAGAGAGTGACATAGTAAACTACAGATTCAATCACACAAAATACTCACAAGTTATACAATCAGAATCAATAGAGAATTCTAAAAATCAATAAGAAAAAAATAAATTGAAATTTATGTAAGTAATTAAGTAAAACTTCAGAAGAAAGAAAGAAAGAAACCAAAATAACACCAACCAAAAAGACAACTATTCAACTGGTCATATGAATACACTCAATTTCATTAATCAATGCAGAAATACAAAGTAAAACTATAATAGGATATCAATATACACAAATAGAATGATTAAATGAATAGAAAATGACAAAGGTTAAGTGGGAAAGTGAAACAGTTGGAATTCTGACATACTGCTAGCAGAAATATAAATTTATATGGCCATTTTGAAACCTGTTTGCCAACACCTATTCTATTTGAATAGGGAGGTCTGTCTGATAGCTGAGAAGAAAGGAATCCTACTTTCAACCCAAAGACAACCAGAAAGAATCCACCAGAGGTTTATGAAAGGACAATGAGCAATTTCCCCCCATTTGATTCATAGTCTGATAACCCTCTGGAGGGTCAGCTATGAGTTGATTCCAACTCAAAGACATGCAATAAAAACAGCATTTCTCTTGAGTAAACATATTTTATGATCCAACAATGTTACTACTAGATAATTGTTCAATAGACATTTAACTATAAGTTGTTGTTGTTATGTGCCATTGAGTTGCCTGTGTCTTAGAGGATTGCTATGTGCAATAGCTCTCAAATTTCCCTATCCTGAGCTCGTCTCACCATCTCTGACAAACTTATTATCCCAGTGACAATGGTAATTCATCTCATCTAGGGTCTTCCTTTCCTCCAATGACCTTCTACCTTTCCAAGCATGATGTCCCTCTTCATGGACTGAACCCTCCTGACCACGTGCCCAAAGGATGAGATATGGAGTTTCAAAATCTTTGACTCCAAAGAGATAACTTAGTTTCACCCTCCATGGGATAAATCTGTTTGCTCTCTCCAGCACCACAGCTCATATTCTTCTTCTGTCAAACTTAGTCATTGTCTCTGATGCACAGCAAGTAATTGCAAAGATCATGGCCTGAGTCAGGCACACATTGGGCTCCAGACTGACATCATTGCTCGTTAGCACTTCGGAGAGGTCCCTGACAGCAGCTTTCCCCAGACCAATTTGTCTGTTGATTTCTTGGCTGCTGGTGCGAAGAGTGCTGATTGTGAATCTGAGCAAGCTGAAATTGATGATGACCTCAATCTCTTCTCTATATATCATGGTGCTGCCAAATTAACTAGAACGTATATATCAGATCAATTTATAATATGACTATAGTGAAAACTATACAAAAGTTTATAAACAAAGAATGGACAAAGTGTAGTAACCAGATAGAAATATTAATGAATCTACCAAGAGCTGAAAAAAGAATATTTGGGATGAATTTACTACTAATAATTCTACATATTGGCAAAGCTATTGTATGATTATGTCATTGTTGTTGTTGTTGTTAAGTGCCGTCGAGTCGCAGGTGACTCATAGTGACCCTATGAAGGAGAGTCCTTGACACCTGGGTGCCTTTCATCCTCTCTCCAGGTTCACAGGGTATCTGGAGGCAAGCTATTATGGAAGTGGATGTCACTCTTCCTTCCAAGCTTCTCATCTAGCATTGCATAATCTAATTGTTGGAGGGTTAGGACTTGAAATTCAGCAGAGGAATTGTTTATTGTGAGCAGAAGTAGTTAATGTTGGGATAAAGAACTTAATTTTTACACTAAGGCCCTTTCTTGTATGACTGTTGTTGTTAAGTGCCATCGAGTCGCAGGCGACTCATAGCGACCCTACGAAGGAGAGTCCTCGACACTTGGGTGCCTTTCATCCTCTCTCCAGGTTCATTGGGTTTCCGGAGGCAAGCTATTATGGAAGTGGATGCCACTCCTCCTTCCACTGTATGACTATAGACATAATATTATTTGGGGTGACATGTTTTTCAAACTATTATTACTATCCTAAGCAAGCAAGACCCTGCTAAAAATTATCCAAAAACAAATGGAACAGCACATCAACAGAGAACTGCCAGATGTACAGGCTAGGTTTAGAAAGTACATGGTACTAGAGATGTCATAGTTAATGTTAGATGTATCTTGGTTGAAAGTAGATAAACCAGAGGAATGTCTATCTGTATTTCATTGACTATGCAAAAGCATTTCTTTGACTGTGTAGATCACAACAAACTGTGGCTGACTCTGAGAACAATGGGAATCTCAGAACATTTGATTGTGCTTATGCGAAACCTATGCTTGAACCAGGAGGCAGTCATCAGAACAGATCAAGGAAATACTGCAAGGTTCAAAATCAGGACAGGTACACTAGGGATGCATCCTATCTCCAAACCTTTCCAATCTATATGCAGAACAGATCACCCGTGAGGTTGGGCACTATGAAGAGGAATGTAGCATCAGGGTTGGAGGAAGATTCAGCAACAACCTGCTTTATGCAAATGACACAGTCATGCTTGCTGAAACCAAGGAAGATCTAAGGCATTAGCTACAAAAGGCCAAGGATTGCAGCCTTCAATATGGATTGAAGCTCAACATAAAAACAAACAAACAAACAAAAAAAACCAAACAAACAAAACAACAACAACAACAAAGATTCTTACCACTGGCTCGGTTGGCAACACCATGATAAATGGTAAAGATACTAAGATTGGTAACAGCTTTGGTGTGCTTGGCTACACAATCAACACTCTTAGTAGAAAAAGCCAAGAAATTAAAAGATGAGTTGCAATGGGAAAATCTGTCGTTAAGATCTTTCCGAAGTACTGAAGAACAAGGATGTCAGTCTGCAGACTATGGTGCACCTGCTTCAGGCCATGGGCTTTGCAATCACTTTTATGCATCAGAGTTGTACAATGACTATGGACAATAGAAGGAAAATTGATTCCTTTGAGTTGTAGTGCTGAAGAAAAGTATCGAATATACCAAGGATTGGTAGAGAACAAACAGCTTCATCCTGGAAATGGTGAAACCAGGATGCTCCTTGGAGGCAAGGACTATGAAGTTTCATCTGACATACTTTGTATGTGTTTCAATTAGGGACCAGATCTTGGAAAGAGACATTATTCTTGGCAGGGTGAAGGGAAAGTACAAGAGAGAAAGACCTTGAATGAGATGTATTGACACAGTGACTGGGATAATGAGAGTGGATGAATCAGAAACGATGAAGTTGGCACAGGACAGAATAGCAATCAGAGCTGTTGTACAGAGGGCAACTATAAGTCGCAAGAAACTTGATGGCACCTAACAATAACAATAGCATATAAAAAGATAACTATGTCTAGTATTAATACATCAAGTAGTAATTTTTACACAGCCTAAATTTGTAAGCAGAAACCAGATGAATAAACAGAATAATATAGTACCCAGAAGTCCTCTTGTGTACATAAAAGGAGAGAAACCTCAGAAGTCCCCTTGTGTTTATACAAAGGGAAAAAAAAATCCACAACCAAAACCAAATCCCATAAGCTTTTGTGTGTATGTGTGTATATATATATATACACACACATATCTCCTGCAGTTGGTAATGCCTATAATTATTTTATTTATTTGTAAATAAGTATATATTTATAAATAAGTTTATTTATGATATAAGTAAAATCTGCTTAATATAAAATTTATAATTTAAAAATATTCAATATATTTGTGCAATATAGTGCTGGGAAATTTTCACTTCTATTTAATTAAAAAATTATTTTCATCACAACAGGAAACTCTGTATTCAGTTATTCTCCATTTTCCCCTTCTTGCTTATAGCAATAACTAATATGCTTTGTTTCTCCATAGAATTATCTATCCTGAAACTTTTCTAATATTTGAGTTCTATTATCACCTTATCTAGGCATAGAACAATGGTAATTAATGATATAAAAATATAATGTACACCAATAATTGCATAAAACAGTTTTATTAAGCACAAAGTACAAAACATGATGCATATGAATAATTACATGTTGTTGTTAAGTGCTGTCGAGTTGCCTTTGATTCATAGTGACCGTATGTACAACAGCCCTAAACCCTGCTCTATCCTTTGCCAACCTTACTGTCTCTGGCACACCTACCCCATTACTCCAGTCACTGAATCAATGCATCTCATTGAGGGTCTTCCTCTCCTGTGCTGTCCTTCCACCCTCCCAAGTATGATGTCCTTCGCCAAGGACTGGTCCCTCCTTGCAACATGTTCTAAGTATGTCAGAGGAAGCATCAGAATCCTTGCCTCCAAGGAGCAGCACTCCCGAACAAACCAGTTCATTCTCTTGGCAGTCCATGGTATATTTAATACTCTTCTCCAACACCACAGCCCAAAGGCATCAATTCTCTTTCTATCATCCACAGTCATTGTCCAGCTTTCTGATGCATAGTGAGTGATTATAAAGATCATGGCATGAATCAGGTTCACCGTAATCTCTTGACTGACATTATTGATCTTCAGTACTTCAGAGAGGTCCCTAACAGCACACTTTCCCATCACGATACATCTTTGAATTTCCTGGCTGCTGGTACTAAGAATGTTGATTGCTGAGCCAAGCAAACTACAGCTGTTAACAATCTCAATCTCTTACCTATCCATTCTGATGCTTCCAATTGGCCCAGTAGTGAGAATCTTAACTGAAGTAAATAAAATGTTCAAGGTTCGTTTGTTACTATTATGTGACTTTGAGTTTACTACAACTCAAAGCGACCCCATGAACAGCACTTAACCCTGCTCTATATTGAGGAAATCTCACTGTCTCTGAAACACTTACCTTCATTAACCCAGTTAGTTTGTCAATCTATCTCATCCATAGTCTTCCACTCTTCTGCTGTCCCTCCACTCTTGGGAGCTTTCCCTCCAAGAGGCAACCTCTCCAGGACAGATCTTTTCGTTTTCTTGTCAGTCCATGGTATGTTCAAGACTCTTCTCCAGCATCACAACTCAAAGGCATCATTTCTTTTTCTTTGCTAATTGCCAAGCACTGTGATGCCTAGCAAGTAATTGCAAAGACTATGACCTGGATCAGGCTCACCATAGACTCTAAACTGACATCTTTGTTTTTCAGAACTCTGGAGAGGTCCAAGACAACAGAGTTTTATAATGCAATTTGTTGTTTGGTTTTTGATTGCTAGTGCCAAGAGTGCTGATTGTGGAACATAGAAAGTTAATTGCTATTAATGTGTTAATAACTTATAATTGAATTTTTAATAATCTCAATCTCTTTGTCTTCTATCATTGTGCTACCAATGAACTCAGTAGCTTAGAATCTTTGTTTTCTTGATAATGAACTTCAATCTATATTATAGACTATAGCTCTTGACCCTCTGCAACAAATGCTTCAGGTTCTCTTCAGTTTCAGCAAGCAAGGTTGTATCATCTGCATAAAGCATGTTGTTGATGAGTCTTCCTCCAAATCTGATGCCCTATTCCTCCTGAGTTCAGCCTTCTCAAAGATCTGTTCCTCATACAGATTGAGACAGGACGTAACTCTAGTGTACAACTTTTTAAAATTTTTTTAACCATGTAGTTTGCCTCTACATTTTAGCATATATCATTACTTCTTTTTTATGGCTGAATAATGTTTCATGATAAAGAGGTGATAAATTTTATTTATCCACTCATTACTTAATGATGTTTTCTTTTTTTCACCTTGTGGCTGTTATAAGACTACAGACTTCAATATGTATTACAACCCAACATCAAGAAAACGAAAATCCTCACCACTTGGCCAGTAGACAACTTCAGGAAAAACAAAGAATGATTTAAATTGTTGTTGTTGTTGTTGTTATATGTCGCTGAGTTGTCTGTAACCCATGGTGATCCTATATACAGCAGCTCTGGACCCTGTCCTGTCCTAATTCAGTCTCACTAATTCCGACACACTGATGTTCACTGCCCTAGTCACTGTATCAATCCATCTGACCCAGAGTCTTCATCTCCTGTGCTGTCCCTACACCCTTCTGAGCATGCCGTCCTTCTCCTAGGACCAGTCTCTCTTTGCCATGTATGTGAGATGAGCTTCAAAATCCTAGTCTCCAAGAAAATACTTGGTTTCACCCTCTCCAAGACAGACTTAATTGTCTTCTGGCAGTCCATGATATGATTAAGACTCTTCTCCAGAACCACAAAATTAAAGGCATCAATTCTTCTTCGATCATCTTTAGTTATCGTACAACTCTCTGAAGAATAACAAGTAATTGCAAGGACTATGGCCTGGATTAGTCACATATCAGTCTCTAGACTGAAATCGTTGTTTTTTAGTACTTCCTCAAGCAAAGCCTTTCCCTGAAGTTGCTACATGGGATTTGGACTTACATCCTCTTCAACAAGAGACAGACAACAGTGTGAGAGACCAGTAGCACTGTATGGTGCAAGGCATCAGAGAATTGACTTGTGTACTAAGCTATCACAACAAGAGGTGGCTGGGGAAGGGAGGGTTTGGCCAGATAGGCAGGAGTGCAAGGAATGGTGATGTAGAAGTGAAGGGAAGAGACAAGACACACATGTTTTTGTGGGGAAGACAGTGAATGTATGGGTTATTTCAGTAAGGAAAGTGTCTTTCATCCGCTCAGTAGAATACTTGTCTGTCAGATATTGTTCAAAGTTAAGAAGCCAAATTTAGACAGACTAGGAAGGATTGGCTATCCATTATAAAATATAACAGGTCTTCGAAAACCCTATGTACAGTAGAGCACATTTAGAGTAGACTAACAGGTATGGCAACTGAGGCTGAGCCCTCAAATATGGAAACACAAAGGAGGCGGGTCAGCTGTAAGAAGAAACTAGTGATTGGTATGTGGAATGTGAGAAGTATGAATGCAGAAAAACTAGATACTGTTAAGAAAGAAATGGAATACACAAATATTGACATATTAGGTATTAGTGGAATTAGATCAATTGGTATGGAACATTTTGAATCAGACAATCATATGATCTACTATGCTAGAGATGGAAAGGTGAGAAAAAAAGGGGGTCACTTTCATACTTAAAAAGACCATTTCTAGATCCATATTGAAATATACTATTGTGAGTATCTGTATCCATACAAGGAAGACCTGTTAATACCACTGATTGAAATTTATGTGCCAACAACTAGAGCCAAATAGGAGTAAATAGATGATTTCTACCAAATGTTGCACTCAGAAATTGATTGAACATGTTACCAAGATTCAAATTATCAATAATTTTATCTTAGTTGGATTCACAATCAACATCCTTGGTACTAGCAGTCAAGAAATTAGAAAACACGTCAGTCACATTGGTGAAGTCTGTTGTCTGGGAAAAGAGCAAAGATACCAGTTTAAAAGATAAGATATACTTGATCCAAGTCATATTGGGTTTTGGTTTATTATTATTATTATTATTATTATTAATTTTTATGCATCTGAAAGTTGGACAGTGACTAAGAATGACAGAAGAAGAATCAATGCCTCTGAGTTGTGCTGTTCGAGAATAGCCCTAAACACTTTTGGCTATGGATGGCCAAAGGAAAAAATAAGTTTGTCTTGAAGAAAGCATGGCCAAGGTGTTCCTTGAAAGCAAGGTTGGTGAAACTTTATCTCACATACCTTGGACATATTGTTAAGAGGAGCGAGTCCTTGGAGAAGGACACCATGTTTGGAAAGGTGAGGGACAGTATAGGACAGGAAGACCATCAATCAACAACATAGACTGACATAGTGACTTTAAAAATGGGCTTAAGTACGAACAGCACGGTAGAGTGACACGTTCAGATCTGTTGTTCATAAGGTCACTATGAGTCTCAGTTGACTTGATGGCACATGACAACAACAACTATGGTTTTTTATGAGTAGTATGGCTATGAACCAGTTATAAACATTTTTTTAAAATATATGTTTATATACTTTTGGGTTTCTGCATAGGAGTGGACTTACTAAACTTTCTAGGAACTTTCAAATGATTTCCTACATTGGCTGAATGAGTTTATATTCTCTTCAGAAATTTAAGGAGTTCTTCTCCAATACCTGTATATTTTTTAGTTTAAAAAATTATCATAGCCATTCTTAGTGGATATGAAATGTGACTGCATAATAGAATTAATCTGTAATTTTCTAAGCTATGCTGTCAAAGTTTTGTTGTTCAAATTCACCAGTTGCTCTATGGCAGAAAGATAGGAAAATCTTCCTATGTGATTTACAGGTTTTGAAAACTTGCTGGGACATTAATCAGAAGTCAGATTTTATTTAACAGCACATAACAACAGAAACAACAATTTTATTGTTGTAATTGTAGCTTTATTATTATATTGCTAGGTAATGTTGATTCACATAACTCATAGTGACTCCATAAACAACAGATATGAATCCTGGCCTATCCTGTGCCATCCTCACTACCTCTGATACACTTGAGCTCAATCCATCTCCCTTCCTTCTTCTGACCCTCCATCTTTTCTAACCTGATATTCCTTCCCAAGATATAAACTTTCTGGCCACATGTCCAAAGCATCAGAAATGAAGCTTGACACCCTTGCCTCCAAAGAGCACTTTGGCTATACATTTTCCAAGACATCTTTGTATGTTTTTTAAGCATTCCATGAGACTGATTAAGACAGACTAGGAAGCCAAGCTGGCCATCCACTTCTGAAATTATCAGCCTTTGGAAAACCTACGAACAATGATATTGATAATCTTTAAACATACTAAGAGAAACATCAAGAGCTCTGGTGACCGAGAGATGAGTTGTGCTATCAACCTATAGATATATAATTTGAATCCACCAGCTTCTCTGTTGAAATAAAGATGAACAGTCCCCTCCCATACAATTCATATCCTCTGTAAACCTGCTGAAGGGTTAGCTATGAGTTGATTCCCATTGGATGCCACAGAACGACAACTACAAGAAGAGGAATAACTATATTCAACTGTTGTTTAGTTTCAGTTGTTTGTCTTTCTTACTGACTTGTGAGAAATCTATCCTTTTAAAGAATACATTTAATAGATTCATGTGTCTTAAGAGCACATAGTGTGTGTACACACACACACACACACACACACACACATCTATTCATCTCAGAATAAAAGCTAGTATTATGTTTAAAGAAGAAATACTTAAATGCAATCCTTTACAGTTCACTCCAGGAAAAAGATACTTCTCAAATATTACTTAACATTGTTCTGTAAGAAATGGTCACTACAGACAGACAAGATAATAAAAAAAAGTATTATTGCTTAAAGTGGAAATAACATTATCTTAGATCTAATTTTTATGTGCCTGGAAATCTGAGAAAAACAGCTGAAAAATGCACCAGGATATAAGATTAATGTGAAAGAACTCTGAGCACAAAAATAACAAATAAAAACAAAAACAAACCCCACCCCCTAATCGATAGATTTTCATAGAAATAAATGTCAGTCTGAATAATTTAAAAATTCTCCTTTCAAAAAAGACCATTTTGTTTCAGGCAACGGTGAGTAAAATATTCTGAAGGCCATTTACCATCATGAGACTCAATTTCCTACCTTATAAAATGAGGATTATAATACCATCATATATCACAGAGAGCTGGTGTAGCTAGTGCAGGAGGTTGCACTGCTAGCCTAGAGGTCTGGCCTCTCTGATGGTTCAAATCCACTAGCCTCTCCTTAAGAGAAAGAGAGATAGCATCATCTTGTGCAATTTATAGCTTCAGAATCCAATAGTAGACCAGCTATGAGGTGGTTCCAACTCAGTGAGTTGAGTTGATCATACCTCACAGAGTTTGCCCAGGATAAAAAATGGAGGAGCCTTCTTAGAGGACAGAATCAATGGCAGAGAAGAGCTGACTTTGCTGCTTAATACCAATTTCACCAGACAACTAACATACATTTTATATTTCTTATTTCTAGAGGCATTTTGAACTCTGCTTTGAGTGTCATGTCAATTAAAAGGGTGTTTTGTTTTGCTTTTCTATAGTGGCTATGTGGATATACAAATGAACTAAAGCAACTATTTACTGTTATAAGGCTGAACATTTATTCATTCTTACAAAATAGAGGAAATACAGCATAGAAACAGCCAAAGAGCATTAATATAAACGTGAAAAGATAATTAGAGAAATTTTAACATGACTACATCAACAACATTATGCAGATGACACAACCATGCTCACAGAAACTAAGGAGGACCTGAAGTGTTTGCTGAAGAAGTTCAAAGACTGTAGTCTTCAATATGGATTGCAGCTCAATATCAAGAAGACAAAATCTTCATCATTTGGCCAGAGGACAGCATCAATGATAGATGGAGATTAGATTAAGGTTGTTAACAATTTCATCTTCCTTGGATCCACAATCAACACTTTTGGCACCAGTAGTCAAGAAATCAAATGATTAATTGCTCTGGGGAAAGCTTCTATCAGGAACCTCTCCAAAGTGCTAAATAGCAACAATGTCAGTCTGGAGACTAAAGTACACCTGATCCAAGTTCATGGCAATCACAATTACTTGCTATGCATTAGAGAGCTGGACAGTGACTACAGGAGACAGAAGACTTGATGCCTTTGAGTTGTGGTTCTGGAGAATAGTATTGAGCATACTATGGACTGTCAAGATAAGACACAAGTCTGTCCTGGATAGGATAAAAGCAAGCAGTTCCTTGGTGGCAAGGATTTTGAAGCTCTATCTCACATACTTTGGGTATGTGGCCAGCAGGGACTATCCCTGAAGAAGGACATCATGATTGAAGGGTGGAGGGACAGCATAGGAAAGGAAGACCCCAGATGAGATGGATTGACACAGTAACTGGGATAATGAAGGTAGGTGTGTTGAAAATAGTGAGACTGGCTCAGGATAGAGTTCAGAGCTATTGTACATAGGGTCACTATGAATCATAGGCAACTTGATGGCACATAACAACAACAATAATATGGTTAGAAATGTTCAAATATGATTTAACTATACTGAGCTTGGCAATTCAGGGTAATATTTTAACTTTTCTAAGGCTAACCATGTAGCCAGAGTGTTCCTAGGAGGCAAAGATAGTGAATATTTGTCTCTCTCACTCTCACTGGGTATATTTCCATGAGAGGCTCTTTCTTGCAAAGCAATTTTGTGTTTGGAAAAGTGAAGGGTCTGTAAAAAGGTAAGGCGTTAGTAAAAGAGAAGAAGACCTCTAACAAGATGGATTAACACAGTGACAGCAGGAGTGGGCTCAAGTGTGTTAGAAATAATGAGGATGCCACAGGATACAACAGGGTTTAGGTCTGTTGTTCACAAGGTCGCAATGAGTCATACTTGATTCGACAGCACCTAACACCAACCACAAAAATTGCATTGGTTCAAACTATTCAAGTGTTTCAAGGGGAAAAGCGTTGGCATTTGACTCCCTTAAAAATCACGGCCTTTGAAACCCTATAAAGTAGTTCTACTCTTTCCAATGTGGTCACTATGAATTAGAATTGACTTGCTAACAGTGTGTTTTGCGTTTGGTTAAGACTAACACTCACTATAAAAAGAGGAGATTATATAAGTAGTTACACTTACCATTGAGTAAAGAGATAAGAATTATATGAGAGTACCAAATACTGTCTGTAAACTAGATTCATTCAAGATATTTTTAAACCCCCATCCTATTACTTCTGGAAATACTTCTGGATCTACTTCTGGAAATACAGATTTAAATTGTCTCCAGTAAGGAGCCCTTGTGGTGCAGTGGTTAACCAAGAAGTCAATGCTGGTAATGCACACACCATCAGCTCCACTGGAGAAAGGTACAGAAGTCAGCCTCTTTAAAGGGTCCAGTCTTGAGAACTTTTTGGAGTTCTTCCTTACTCTAAAGGGTTCTTATGAGTTGTAATTGATTCTGCTGTAATTTGTTTTTATGGGGCATGAACCACAGTTTTGTTAGGACCAAAACAAGTAGCAGGAATTGGTCTTATTTTTTAAAGCATTACAGGAGATTCAAATGTGCAACCGGAGATAAGATAGTCCACGGATCTAGATGGAATACTCTATTTTCCCCTCTTCATATAATTTCCTTTCTATTTCAAGGCTAATTTTTTTTTTTACTGAAAGAAAATGATGAAATACAGGACTCTTACTCCATTTGTCAACTAACTGACTGAGACACTTATTCCCCCCTAGAATGATTACCTAACTCTCTCACAACTCTGATGATGTGCATAAATAATGGTTGGGATTCATTCACTCACCCCTCACAGAGACTCCAGCAGATGTTTAATAGCAGGAACAGAATCACCACCCAAGAATAGGAGAGAGTATTGCATTCAAGTGAAATTGTTTTAACGAATTCAGAGAAGCAGACAATAATTGAGTTGCACTTGGATTTGGCCAACAGTCCATGAGTTAAGACCTGAAAATTAAATGCTTAAAATAGATCGTTAATATTGGCAAGCCATCTAGACCTTGACTTTATGTATTATTTTAAAAAAGTATTTCACCATTAATAGACCAAATATCTCTGTAAATGAAAGTATAAAATCATTCCGTCATACATGACACAGTCTTAAGTGTACTACTTAAGCTCATGAACAATTAAAAAATCCATATAGTAATGGCACAGATTTGTGGTAAATCAGATAATTATCAGACATTTCCCAACCAACTTCAGGAGCATTTCAAGGTAATATAATGATGAGATCAACGAGTATGCTTGTACACGTGCTAAAAATGCATGTACTAAAAATGCTTCACACAAGTGTGTAACTTTACTAAAAAGTAACAATAATTACGTTTTATTATAAGTACATATTATTCTCAACAAAATTTTTGTATAAGTATTCTGGAGAAAATTGTGACAGAGAGATAAACGATATTCCTTGTAGAACTATTAATTCTTTTTCCCTGGCATTACTTAGTGCTTGAAGTTGGTGCTTTTCCAGGGTGGGGCTTAGAAGCTTTAGTCACTGATCTGCATTGATGGTTTCATTTATTTGAGGCAGCTTTGCTGGCTACCCAGTAGTTAGATCACAAACCTCTATTTTTTTTCTCACCAGCAATCCTGCTCAGGATGCTAAATTAATACTCAGTTGGTCATCTTAAGGTGATTCTGTCAGAACTTCCTCTACTGTTAGGGTCTGTGGGTTGTAGAAATTCAGAAGATTTGGCAAAATTCATGGAGACTTTTATAGTTAGACTGTTTGTCTGTGCTAGGTCGAAGTTATCTCTGGCCCAGGGGTTACCTCTACTGGATATGCCATCAGCCTAAATGACAATAACTCCAGTCTGCACCTTACTCCTTGTGAAAGCCTTATGGTCTCACCAATCAACTCCTTGCCTGAATCAATTTGCAATTTGTCAATTTGACCGTAGAGTAGCAGTTACTGGAATTTTGTTATACTGAGATTTCATGGGAGCTAGAATCCTGGGAAGTTGTAAATTAAACATCGTATTACTCACATTTACTGGATTGTAAACAACAAAAATCAACTTTGGTAACTTTAGAAGAATAAGAAAAGCCAGCCAATATCATCTGGTTGATCCTGATTCATGGAAACCCCATGTGTGTCACAGTAAACTTGTGTACTACCTCTCTAGTGGCTTAGTGGCAAGAAGGTGCTCTGCAATTCTGAAGTCACACAGTTTGAGGCCATCAGCTGCTCTGCAGGAGAAGGCCCTTCCCATGTGATTAACTGCCAATGAAAACCCACCAGAGGGTCTAATATGGGTGATTATGACTCTGTGGTATACAACAACATATAAGCCATTGACACTCAGCTTATTTTCTCTTTAGGGTGAACAACAGAATAATGGGGGGGGCGGGGGAATCCTAGTTACATAGTCCATAATGTATAGGGCTATTGTCAAACTGTCAGTAGTTCAAATCCATCAGCAGTTCCTTGACAGAAAGATGGGCATTGCCCTCATGTAAAGAATTATGGTCTTGGAAAGCCAATAAAGGATTGCTATGAGTTAGAACCGACTTGATGTCAGTCAGTTTGATTTTGATTGTCTCATATTAACCTCTCCACAATTCAAAATACACACTAAAATATTATTACACCGTTTTGCAATTCAGAGAGGAATTTTTCTCTATGGCCTAACTATTCATGCCAGAATTATACTCAAAACAGAATTTAGTTACTTCAAATTCGATGTTTATTATTGTTCCATATTTCTTTAATAACAGAATAAAAATGCCAGAAAGACATAGAAGTAAATACTGTAGTGATGGTGTGTTCTCTCAAGAAGGCTTGCTCTGATATATTGACAATGCTGGCCATGAATCTAGAAGAATAAAAAGAATTGCATCCCAAAAGGCCATGTTGCAAATAATAACAACTACAATGACTTGACATTTGGAATTTGATAATACAAGCTGAATTCTTGCTTTCTCTTCAAGTTACTGTAAGCTTGTGGCCAACCACTTAATCTTCTTGTATCTGTAACCAGAACTTTACTTTTGAGTTAATTTTAAAGCACAGTGACCCTATAGGACAGGAAAAAATTGCTCCATAATATCTTCAAAGTTACAATCCTTGTGGAAGCAGACTATTTTTTCTTTTTTCCATAGAATGTTTGTGGGCTTAAATAAAGACCTTTTCATCAGCACCACTAGGATTTACATTTATAATATAAAAGTGTTGTTGTTGATGTGTACTGTAAAGTCGGAACCAACTCATAGTTGACCGTCCTGTGGGTTTTCAGAGGCAGTTAATCGCATGGTAAGAGACTGCCCATCTTTCTCTCATGAAGCAGTTGGTGGACTCAAATCCTGTGCCTTTGGGATTACAACACAGTTTACCACTAGGCCACCAGAGCTCTCAGAGATTTCAAAATTAAGAAGATGCGAACAAATCTTCGAATAGAGCAAATTTAAGTGACTTTAGAAGAAGAGAGACAAATAGCAATCAAAACAAAAAAGAAAAAAAAATATAGGGAACATATGTGACATAATCCAGTGGCTGGTATAGTGGGAAAGTGAAAAACAGTAGAAGCAATTAAAAGGACTTAAGGGTTTGATTCTAATGTAATATTCAACTTGCCTTATAAGAAGTATGGGTTCATTCTTAGAGACCATTTCAAAAAGCAAAAGATAGTTGATAGGGAATGCAGTGCTGTGATTACTCACCAAGGAGGAGATGAGATTGCATGCTATGCCAGAGATGGAAATATCATCTTAACAGGCATGGACAGCCCCCAATGGACTATAAAATTCATTTGGTGACAGTGATAATTCAAAAGAGCCAGGTGGCACATCAGTAACAAGTGAAGATATAAATTTTAATTCATGAGCCTCATCAGTGTCCTGGTCAGAAAGGGACAAACCCTCTACTCTCTGGTTCAGTAACCCAATCTAATGGAAAGAGAAAGCATTTTGAAGTGACACTCATCAGTCTTGCCAAATGCCTTTAAAAATTAGTCTGTGTTATTTCTCTGTGAGTGTGTCTGTGTATTTACACACTATATATACGCATTATATATATATATATATATATATACACTATACATATATATACTATACATATACATATATATACTATACATATACATATACATATACATATACATATACATATACAATTCCTAGTTAGTAGTTATTATTTTGAAGGACTTGTGGGGCTGAGAAACCAATTAGTGTAATTTTCCTTAAAGATATGGAAGTGCTTCTCTTCCTTAAGGCCACTGTTGTCTTGCTGAAAGTTTGAAGGCTTCATTTTGCCTTCAGTAAATAAAAGCTGTCCAGGACTGTGTCCTCCAGGGAACAGATTTGCTTATGTAATGCAAATTTGACTCTAAAACATGTTTTGCTTTACCAACACACTGTAAGAAGCAAGGACATTTTCTGAGAAGATATAAAAAAATGTGGACATTGCCATTCTTACTAAGCATTCTCCATGGCAGAGTCTATACTGCCTCGTATATAGCCAACCTTCCTATGTAACACTAAGTGCAACTCCACACGAACCCTGCCTTCCTGACCCTCACAGTTTGCTTGTGTTCAGTCACTGTTCAGTAAAGATTTTCAGAATTACCAAGTTGTGTCTATAAGCCTCTGTATATTACATGGTTTGTACTTGATTATTTTTTCTGTATTATACCCTCTATCACAAGTTATTGCCATCTCTGCCCTTCATGACGACGTGAGAGCTAACAACCAGACGCTAAGCTCAGCACCATTTGGCTCTCACAGTTGTCACTAAAAATATCTTTCTCGAACTCAAATTAACCTTTAGAAACTATAAGATCATGTGTTTAATTTGAAATTTATCTACACAAACCCTTCTTTTCTACTTATTTCTACTTATATGGCTTTATTGTTCTGCATGCAATTGCTGTTAGCTGTCCTTGAGTCGATTCTGACTCATGGCAACATGATATGTCACAGGGCAGCCACTGCTCCAACAGATTAATTTGGCTGTAATGTTAATGAAAGCACTTGCCAATACCAGAAAATGTTTATTGATGTATTTATCTTTTTACTTAGCTTACTTGCTTATTGTCATTATCCCCTTAATATAATGTAAGTTTAATGGAGGAAGGGACTTTGATGTATTCGCTTACCTAAATTTAGGTCTTGGGAGAAAGTGGGGCATTAGCAAAGCTTCATTATTCCCCCCCCAATAGATAATGTTCTATACTACTTAGGTGAAATCCAGTCTATGACAGCAAAGATTGGTGAATAAATGAGTATATATACAAACATATATGAAGCTTAAGCTTTAGATGTTAATGCTAATATTTGAGACTCATAATCTCTTCTATGTTATATCTCCTTTTAAATTATAAAAGTCTATGAATTTTCAAGGTAGAGTTGAATAAGAAACAATAGAAATGAGCTATAGGAGAACATAGGTCCCTTCCTACCCATTTGACAAGACTTTTCTAATCACAGCAAACCTTTGCCTTCTATTATATTATGAAAATGACATGAACCAAAATTAATACATTGTTATTTTGCTTAGTTGCATAATCAATTAACACTCTGCCCACTCATTCATTTCTTTCTGAGCTTTTACCAAAAGCTTAAATCTCTCAGACATGGGGGTTAAGAGGAAACTGTGCGACAATTATATTTTAAAAAATCAAATTAGAATAACATACTTTCAAAAACAAAAGTAAAAGAATCTTTAGAGCCCACTTTCCATTCTTTTTAGGCCATTATGTGCTTATTTCAAGACATTTCTTGAGAAATATCACCAAAAATTTTGATGAAACTCTTTTAAATGTTCACCCTAAAATTAAAAAAAAAAATTACTAGCTGCCTTAAATCTATGCTGTTCAAATCTGAATTGTTTTAATAAGGAAAAAAATTGTGTAGATCTCCCAAAATCTACAATTTTAATATTTGTTGACAAAACAGCCCTACCAGTAATAATTTTAAAGTTATATAAATTCAGTACTTTTGGATGTGACAGAATACATGATGACAATAAATTAGGTAGAAAAACTTGTTAGAAAATACTAACAGTTCTAAAACAATTGACCATTCTCACCCCAAAAATATTTATTGTCTGTGTCATGTGTTATGCACTACTACTGTTGGTTTTATGGACACAACAGTGAAAGACATCCATGGAACTTACAAATAGAGGTAGACTACTTAAAATAATATTTCTTAAAGTGTGAAACACAATACATATGAATTTTTTAAAAATGAAAAAAAAACCCACAAGGTAATAATAAGCAAAATTTCTCTGGTATTCTTTGATATTGACTATGCATACAATAATATTAGAAAAGAAAGTAAAAATGCATGACAAGGAGGGAAAAATCACTGCAAGGAAGCATAAAATAAATGTGGAAGGACATTAAATAAAATTAGCTATGGCATAAAAATTCATGAAAGTTAATAACGCTAATGTGGTGGAGTTAAAGCATATGTCATATAAAAGGAATAAGCTCTTGAAAGGAACAGACAACACAACAATAAAAAATACTCTTTTTTAAAAAAAGAATATTATGTTCATCTCCATAATACAAAATGTCATCATTCTATCTTCTTTAATATTTCTCTCTTCTTTCCTCCTACAAATATTATTTCTTCTTCCTACACTCTTTTGGTGCATGATATCTTTATCAACCCAGCTCCTGAGGAAGTTAGGGGTCGTCATGATGCTTTCCTCCCCTTGTCCTCTCATATCCCCTTCATCCTTACTTTAAACTTCTTTTGTATGATCCTCCTCATTCTATGTTATTACTGTTAAGTACCATTAAGTCCTATTCATAGCTGACACTCCAGTTAATCGCAAGGGAGAAGATTGCCCAGCTATCTCCCACTGAGCATTTGATGGATTAGAACTCCATGCCTTTGGGTTGGCAGTGTAACTCCTTACCACTAAGACACCAGATCTCGCTACGTCATTTAAGAATCATATTTTCCTACCATTACTCAATACAATGAACATTTCCTACCTGACATCCCTTCCCACTTCTCAGAGAGGCCACTCTCTCAAACACTTGGGCTTTGCCTTTGGCTACCCCATTCTTCAAAAGTGCAATTTAGGAACTTTCTCTCCTAAGAAGTCTTCTGTCAGTCTCAGGCTGGGTAAAGAGACTGTCCTGCATTGCTCATGACACCTTCTGCATACCTTTGTCAAAATAATCAGCATAATACTATTTTATTGCTTAAATAATTGTCTTTCTTAGTTGTGTGTTACTTAAAAGAGGAACAACAAAATCTCTGCATCTCTAAGCCTGAGAATCATCCTATTACATGGTAGGAATAAATCAATATTTGTGGCATGAGTCAATAAATGCATGCTACTCAATCTACCAGGCTCCTCAGTTGCCCAAACAGGTAACAAGATTTAAAAACTATCGACTTAATATACTTGATTCTGGAGTTCCCTTATAGTTTATATAATTATTTAGGTTCTGTGAGTTAAAAAACACGCCTGAATTAAAATTTCAACATCCCCAATGCTTCATGTGTGGTTCAATTTGAAAGAGCTTGTTTATTTCTAAGAGCTTATTCCTGAATCTGAGCTCCACTGAATACCACACTACCAAATCCAAGCCATCCAATCCTCCTTTTAATTAAGTGGAAGGAGCAATGACTTACAGGAACTGTAAATGTATTAAAAATGTCACAATCACTTTATTTATAGAGCAACATAAAAATGTAATTCTGGTACTTTAGAAAAAAACTGACACAGACTAAGCAGAGAAGATGAGCCAGAGGGGATTACTTAAGTGATCTCAGCTGAGCTCTGCGGGATCCTGGACCTCAGCTTCAAATCCAACCTGGGTCAAGACAACCTGTCATTCTCCTGAGAGAGGGATCTCTGCCTATCTCATAGTTTCCTGTATGTGTGTGTTTTTCAGGTTGCTTGAGGACTCCAAGCACTTTAAACCTCACGGAATTTTCTTATAAATAATAATGCTGTCCCTAATAAGCTTAGCCAAATTCAGAGAAGAACTTCCTGATATAAAACTGGCAGCTTGGATAATGCCCTTGGGCCGTTAGCCATTTTGTAAAAATCAAATTCTGTCAACAGTTCTGAACTTGAGTTTGTCAGAAACTTACCTCATGCCTCTCGCTTCCCTTCTTCTCAAGCTCAATGATAAAATGAGTATCGAAATGCCCTTAACTAATTTTGTATGAGTAACAATCTATTGCTTAGTGGGGAAACTTGTCTTTGACTTTTCAAGTAAAAGGGAGAAGTGACCTGATAACATTTTCTTCTTCTATACTTCTAACTCCTTTTATGCACAATTCAAAAATGGCAATACAAACAGAATAGCAGACATCTGCATAACTAGGAAAATGTATGATTGAAAGGGCATTATCTTGTCAGCCACAGACACTTGCATGACAAGTATTTATGATATAAGGAGGTTTTAAGTTACAAAAAAAAAAATAAGAGTTTGGGCTGATAAAAGAGTTTCATGATTTCTAACACCATTCCCTTCAAGCAAGAGGATTATGCTGATATTTCAGAATATGTTCTTTTTACATTCTGAATCCGTTTATTAAATGAGGAGATGAGAAATACTTGGTTCTCAGTACACCATACTCACACAAGTATGTGTACGCGCGGGCGCACACACATACTCGCAGCACGAGCGCGTGAGAGCACGAGAGTGTGCACACGCTCGCGAGAGAGGCGCATTCTTAGAGATTTTAGAGTGAAAATGTAGTGAGGACTGATGAAAAGAAGGTAAGGAGAGTCATCAGGTCTCATGCAACAGAAGCGGGGAGATTAAACAGTGGTCTCACTCACTCATAAATGTCTATCAGCCAAGCAAGGTAACAAGATGCAGGTATGTGCCAGCCTTGAGGGAACGCTCAGCTATCTACTAGAAAGCTACATTTAGCCAAGCCAAAAAAAAAAA
>NW_006399782.1:17286837-17306027 GCF_000299155.1 Elephantulus edwardii | reverse complement strand
AAGAACAAACTGGGAGGAGGGTAGAGAGAATAGTGCAACAATGAATGAATGGAAACCCAAAATCTCTGTAAATGTTTATGAACATTAATAAAATATAATTATAGGGAAAAATGTGTGAACTTAAAGACAAAATGGAGATTCTTAAAGGTAGATCTATCTCAATGGGCAAATTGAATGTCAGGCCATGAGGGGGTGCTTGGAATCAATTTGACAGTTTTCCTGAGACTTTTCAAGTCAATCATAAAACAAGTAACTCTTAGGAAAAGCTCAACCATCACAAATCAAAGACGTCCACATTCTTCCTTTAACTGCTAGACACACTTCCAACCAATTTTTGAAGGTACTCAGAGTTGCAGACATCTAAGTGTCACTTGCGATGTCAGGAAGATGAAAATGAGAGAAGAAAACCAACCTTTTTATCCACAAGAGCCCTTTTTAGTGGAGAGGAAAAGGAGGCAAGTCGCATCACTTTCTCTAGGTCAGAAATATAAGAAAGAAGACAAGGATAGATAGTACGTGACATCAAGTTAACATTCATCTGCAGAGGAAATATTTCAAGAAAGCCACAGAGCAATATGGATTCTTGGGATCATGATGGCCGTGAGATGGCTTGGGAAGGACCTTGCCTGTGTGCACATGTCTCCAGGGGCACACTCATCATGGCCATCTGTATGTGTATGAGAGTGTGCTTGTGTGTCCTGAACCTTTTCCTTCTTTTAATTAATTCCTTTTTACTACCGAGCCCCTCTTTGCTAAGATATTTACTTTTTATGTCTTTGTCTCGCAATAGATATCCTAAGTGTTTTTGTACTAGCCAAAATAGATCTTAATCTTGCATAATGCAGACAGAATTTCAGCAATGTAGAGAGTTGCACTGCTGACCCAAAAGGTCTGTGTCTCCAGGAGGTGGACTCCACCAGTAGCTTCAACTGAGAAAAACAATCTCCTATCATGTGATTTACGGTCTCTGAAAACCAACCGAAGGGTCAGCTGTGCATCAATTCCAACTGGGCAGCAATGAGTGTGAGTGTGTAATGATGCCCTGTCTTTACACATCCACATCGTAATCCCTGGAGTCAGTGAAAATGGTATTTCCCATGGTAAGTGTGATTTCACAGACATGATTAATCAAGGATCTAAGATGTGGAGAGGATCCCAGATTATCTTCAAACACAGGGTCTGAGTGTGTTATAATCACAAAAGACCTTCAAAGGTGGAGGGGGGAGAGAGAGGGAGGGAGAGAGAGAGAGTGAGTGAGTTTTCAGGGAAAGGCATTTGACCACACAGAAGCAGAAGTGAGAAATGAATGGAACAAGAAATGGCAGTTGGATCCTAGATGTTATAAAAGGGAAGTAAACAGATTCTCATCTAGAACCTTCAGGAGGAACAGCTTGCGAATTTGATTTGGATTTCTACCCTCCAGGACTATAAGGTAATTAATTTGTGTTATTTTAAACCATACATTTTGTGGTAATTTGTTACAGCACCAATTAGAAACTAATGTACCAGTTTGCCTCATGTTCATTATCCTACAAGAGTATCATATTTTCAGTATTACATCTTAGCATTCATTTGTTCTTTCATTGCCTCACTCCCTCTTGTCTTGGGATGAGTGCATGCTATCCACTCTTCAAGGAAAGATAAGTATCTGGGTCTTTTCTTTGAGCAATTTACAAATTAATGGAAATAGATCTAATGGTGTAGAAACAAGAATGGAAGTGTGCTTGGACTATTTGGTGGGATCACTGAGGAAGAGAAGTCAGTTCTTCTTAGAAATATTGGTGAAATATGAACATACTATCGACTGCAAAGAGAACAAACATATTTGTATTGGAGAAAGTGAAACTGAGTTGCTTCTTGGAGGCAAGAATTTTTAAGCTCTGTCTGATATTCTTTGGACATGTTGTCTCGAGGAACCGGTCTTTGGAGAAGGACATCATGATGAGAAAGAAGGATGAAGAGACAGTGCAAGAGATTAAGACTATGGAGGAGATAGAGAAAATAGCCGGGGTTGTGGGAGTAGGTATATCAGAGACGGTGAGATTGACTCAGGAACAGAGTTAGCAGCTATGTTCGTTCATAGGGTAATCATGAGTCTCAAGTCACTCTATGGCAAATAAAAACAATACTTTCTCAAATGGAGGGTTGAAAAGTACTTGCTTTTATAATAGAGAAAAAATGAAGGCATTTCCGAAAAGAGTAGAATGAAAACAATTCTAGAGATCAACAATTGTTTATATTGTGTTGTTATGTATCATCCAGCTGGAACCAACTCATAGCTGACCCTCCAGCAGGTTTTCAGAGTCAGTAAATCACACAGGAGGTGGTTTTCTTTCTCTCTCTCATGGCTCAGTGGGTGGATTTCAATATCTGTCTTTGTGGTGGCAGCACAACTTTTACCACAAGTTCTGGCAGGTGAAAGAGAGAACACTCTTTGATAGAGACAAAATAGGAGGCCAAAGTCGAGACTATTATTTGGACTGGACTTTATGAATTATATAAGATATTAATAAGAGCAGTATTAATTTTAGGTGACCAAAATAACACAGAACAGTTACGCTGTTAAAAAGACATTGGTCCAATTCAAGGTTAACAAAGACCAATCTTAAAGACATGTGAAAGATACGAAGATACACAACAACAACAAAGATGTAGGTTTGTTGTCGAGAGACAGAAATGTTAAGAAGGTAGAATTGACTAGATTGATTCATTGGTATATTGCAAAGACAAAAGAAAGTAAATGATGACATTTGAGCTTGAGGCTTGGGAGTGTGGTATTGTGTTCTTGCTAAGTTCCTTCAAGCAGGACCAATCCATAACTGACTCTCCAGTAGGTTTTCAGAGGCCATAAATTGCATGGAAGGAGATTATTCATCTTTATTCTGATAAATTAGCTGAGGAGCAGCTGACCGATTCAGATTGCACGCTTTTGGATTGGAAGTGCAACTCCTTATCCACCAGGCTACCAGAGCTCAGATATCTAGTATGTTAATCTCTACATGTGTTTGCAGTTGTAAAACCAGCTTGGCAAAAACAAATGATGAAAATTTCAATATGTCATTTTGTGTTTTACATGTTTTCTGAGATTCTTTCTAATTATCTCATGAAAGAATATACATGTTTTGTAGAGAGAATGAATCATGTTTCTTATATCTTTAGTTATTTCTCTGCCCACCATAGATCTAGGCTCATGATAAATTGTTGCTGAATTGAAAAGAATAGTGTGCTCAGCAAGAAAGATGTGTGTTTTGATTCCAACTCAGATGTGACGCTTAGAGTTTAAAATTACCCTGAAGGTCAATCAACATAGCTCAAGGCAAAGGCATATCTCTTAGAAATGGATTAAAGGACCATTGATGTTACATTTTTTTCTTCTAGTATCATGTATTATCTTCAATACTAAGAAAAAGAGACAATTCCTCTCATATTCTGTCTCTTAGAATTCAGGAATAAAACCTGAGTAGGTTGGAAATTCTATATCTTTACTTAATCGAAAAAAGCAACTAGGTGTTTTTTACACCCACTATGTGCATGGTATTAACCTCTCACAGAAATGAGAAGAGTTTTGTCTTAAAATACTTAAAAAAAAAAGTCAAATTTCTACAAGATTGATCAAATTGTCTACTGTCCAATTAATTACTGAAAGTTAAAAAATACTGAATTAAGGACACTGCAGCTAATTCAGCCACAGTGATAAACATGACAGCGTGGAAAAGATGTTAATTCCCCCAGAGTTGAATCTACCTAGTGAAAACGGAATTTGATTTTGATTTGAATCATACTAGCCCAATTCACCAATTAATACTTTTATTTTCACTCTGTAGTCAACCATGGAGGAAAAATGCTTCCTGAGTTTCTCCTATTCTGTTATCAAAGGAGAGCAAACCTTTCAACAAGCAAGCTTCTGTAACTGACTACTGTGAATAATATGCTAGAAAGACCACAGCACTGTGGTAACACCCTGAGGGGCCGAGGCAGGTTTGAGTCTTAATTATATGGTAGTATTCAGAACAAACCTGGTATCACAGCACTTGGGGAGAACAGCTGGTGAGTATTTTCTGGATGCTTTTATTGTGTTTCCTAGGCATAAAGCAATAACAAACCTTAGGTCAGATTCTAGGGGGTTCATTATTAACCCATGGTAGCTGGCAAAGTAAATGGTAATATTTGTGGGTGAGGAATGCATCAGCAAATATCATTTCAAAGGGTTCATATTGTGACAAGGGTCAGTAATTGCTTCACTATTCCTTGAGCGTGAAGAACTCAGAGAGTAAATGATTTATTGTCCTGACAACATAGAACACATTTTAATATTTTGGGAAAATATCAAGGCCTATTAATCCTGGTCTGTGTTTCGCCTAAACTCAGGAAATAAAGAAACATTGATCTAATTTCTGCCTTTCAAGAACGGAATTGTATATTAACCACATGACACCCAGCAGCATACACAACTGGCACCCCCAGAGATAGTTAGCCTGACACTTGCATTGTGTTCTGCTGCTAAATACGGCTCCCCTCTATGGCATTATACAATTTATTACAAACAAGCAGCTGAGAAGTCAGGGCAGACGGCTCAGTAAAAACGTGTGTAAATGCAGACACAGGTAAAGGCAAGGGACAGACACAGAAAAGGCAAAACCAGTGGAAAGAAAGAAGCTAGTCCTATTTCCTTTATCAGAGCATGAGTCACCTGGGAGCTTGTTAAAATGCAGATTCTGATTCAGTTAGATATGAGGTAGGGCTCAAGATTCTGCATTTTTAACAAGCTCCCAGGAGAGGCTATTCAGCCACAGACTCCACTTTGAATACCAAGGTCCGCATATGCTTGTGTTTAAGAAATCTCAAAGCACCAAAACCATCCTCACTGCATACTGGTCCCTATGGTCCCTTCAGGTTCTCTTTAATGGAACACAGATTAATTCCTCTTTTATGTCATTCCTGTTTTCTTTTTACTGGCCCTACATTCTATATCAGGAATCCTATTGGAATGATGGTTCAGATCCACCAGCTGCCACATGTGAGAAAATCTGGCATAGTGCTTCCAAAGAGGTTTATAGCCAAGAAAGCCCTATGAGGCAACCCAAGTCTTCCCAATAAGTTTGTGCTTGTGGGAAATGACTGGATTGTGATGACTTTTTATTTTATTATTATTATTATTTTGTCTGTGAATAATCTTTCTCCAAGTTCTGTGATATGGTGGCTCAGTAGTCAAATTCTCATCTACCAAACAAGAGATTCCTTTTTCAGCCAATGCTCTTCTAGCCCAGCTATCACGTCTCTGTATGTTGGGGCTTAATGTTGTTATGATGCTGAATGAGTTAATGCAAAAGTTCTAGATGAAAACAGACTAAGAGGAAGGACCTAGAGATCAATCTTCAGAAAGGAAGCCAGTGAAAACTCTGTAGGTCACAATAGTGTTCATGAGATCTCCCTGGCTTGTGAAATCACCTGTGCTCTAGTGGCTTAGTGGTAAGGAATTGTACTGCCAACCCAAACGCAGGTGGTTCAGACCCACTATTGGCTCCATGAAAGAAAAGACGGACTAATCTCTTCCTGTGTCATTTACAGCCTGTAAAGCTGCTGAAGCATGAGGTAGGAGTTGGTTATAAAGGTAGATATCAAGCAAACAAACCTTTATATAAATAGCTCTGGCAGCCGTCCTGGAAACTACAAACCCAAAAGTAAACAGTTCAAATCATCAGTTGTTTCTTGGGAGGAAAACAGTCACTCTCTCCCTCTGTGTAATTTATAACTTTCGACAACCAGCTATGAACAGGTTCTGACACTATGACCCGTAAAAACAACAAAAACTAGCATTATGTGTATTGGGCTAGATTCTTGTTTTTTGGAAGAAGAATAAATGCACAATTCAGAGGCACACCTTCCTGATACAATTTTTAACCACTATATCCTGGTTAAGCTGTGAAACCACTGCTTCTTAAAAACAAAAACAAAAACAAACAACAACAAAAAAAACCTTGCATGATCACATACTTCCAATACGCTCTGAAAAAAAGAAATACAAAATAATCATAAAACAACTAAATTCTAGAAAACTCAAGCAAGTGAAGAGAAAAAGAACTCTAGCATGTTATCCTCAGAGGAGAATAACATTGTAATCATTGAGAATAATTTTTAAAACTTTAAAAAAATTCTCTACTACATCCTTCCATCCTTCATGTTTTAGTTCTTTTATGTGAAAGACTGGATCTGAGCAGAAGGGCTGCTGTGGGCGAGGATTTGAGACTGTCTCTGCTGCTGTCTAAATATTTCTTCAACCAGGGAAGAAACATTTCCTATAATCTTATGCATAAAAGGCAGATTATCTTGCCAATGAAAGAGCTGGGGGAAATAAAGAGCGGGGTAAGGACAAGATAGAGGAGGGTACCTCAGCACCTGTTTCCTCCTCAAAAAGCTTCTCTTCTTACGAAAAGAAAAACATCCCAACCACTGCTCCACATTCTCCTTCAACAATTTCTACCAGCAACAGTAACAAAGACAAAAGTAAAGGCATTAAAGAAATGTTTTGCACAGACTCCTTGAGTAGTACCATCCAGTGACATTCAGCTAGGACTTATAAAATGAGGTTCTCTCTACACATTTCACTTCATCTCAAAATCTTAATTTGCTGCTGGTAGTACATTGCTGTGGCTCACAATATTAGCTCTTAGTCATAGGAGAGTGATGTGCATCAAAAGGGTTACAATCTTTATTCGTTCTAACAAAGCTAAACTGTCAGAAGGTTTGTCATAGCCAGCATCTGTTAATGGGCATCTTATGGGTAAGAGTATTCCTAGTTCTTATCTAGGACTTAAGACAAAGACGTTTCTGAAAACACATAAGCTACCATCACTATTATAATCGCCTCCAACACATCATTTTAGAATTATAAAAAGAAGTGAAAATAAGGTAATTTTTGTTACTCATTTAAGTATTTATTATGCTTTATGGCTAATAATGGGGCAGGTGCGTCAAGAGACAAAAGACAAACTTAAAGCCAAAACCCCATCTTTGTGCATTCCACACTTGTTTGACAGTGGAAACCAATACATGTTAAATGATTTTAGAGTAGTCCCAGTCAGGATATATTAAATTAAAGCATCAGTTATAAGTGCTATATAAATCAGATGGGAAAGATCAATATAGGATGAAAGAGAAAGAGTATAATTTTGTGCAAAAGATATGCCATCAGGAACCAGAATCTCTAGTAGTTTTATGAAGTATGGAGCCTGGGTTTGTTTTCTCAGCTGTGAATTGGGCCCCTTAGAGAAATAAATTTATCTATCTATCTATCTATCTATCTATCTATCTATCTATCTATCTATCTATCTATCTATCTTATGTGGCATTGCATTGAGTCAGAACCAACCTCCCATAGCTGACCCTCCAGCAACTGTTTCAGAAACAGTACATCACACAGGAGAAGAATGCTCATCTTTCTCCTGCAGAGCAGCTCACGGATTTGAACAACATGCCTTTGGGATTGCAGCACAGCTTCTTACCACTAGGCCATCAGAACTCCCTATTTTCTGATTCATAATTATTAGTAATTGGCAAAATTGTGTGAATTCAGCCCCACCTATGCTGTCCTTGGGGAAAAAGTAGTAATTAGTAAATGGATGGACTCACTAAGTTGTGCCAAGAAATCTGGAGGACAACCACCTGGCCAATTGAGTGGAAGAGATCCATATTTATTCCCATCCCAAAGAAAGATGACCCAACAGAATGCAGAAATTATTGAACATTATCATTAATACACATGCAAGGAATTTTCTGTTGAAAATTATCCAAAAATGACTAAAACAGCATATTAACTGAGAACTGCCAGATATGCAGGCTGGATTTAGAAGAGGCCATGGTAGGAGGGATATTATAGCTAATGTTAGATGGATCTTGTTTGAAAGCAGAGAGTACCAAAGGAATGTCTGTGTTTTATTGCCTATGCAAATGCATATGATTGTGTGGATCACAACAAACTGTGGCTAACTCTAAGAAGGGGAATCCTAGAACACTTGATTGTGCTCATGTAAAGCCTAGTTGATTTCATCTTTTTTATTTTAAACATCCACCCAGCTTCCCATGTCAGTGAAAGTCTTCCTTTCCTGCACTGATCCTTAACCCTTTCAAGCAACATGTCCTTCTCCATGGACTTGTCTCTCCTTGCAACATGCTCAAACCATGTAAGACAGAGATTCAAAATTTCTACCTCTAAGAAACAGCCTAGTTTTATCCTCTCCAGTACAGACCTATTTCTTCTCTTGGCAGTCCATGGAAAGTTCAATACTCATCTCCAGCACCACAACTTGCAGACATTGATTTTTTGTCATTCTTTTTTTTTTTTTTATGGTAAGAAAAATTTGTATTTAGAATTAGCTAGCTGGACTCAGTTTAGATGATCCCAATTTTGTTGGCAACATCCAAAGCATCAAAGTCAGGAGCAAGTCGAACATAGGCCTTTTCTCCAACAGATCTAATCAAGGTGTTGACCTTAGTCACATCAATGTCATAGAGCTTCTTTACAGCTTGTTTAATTTGGTGCTTGTTGACCTTGACATCCACAATGAACACAAGTGTGCTGTTATCTTATATCTTCTTCATGGCCAACTCAGTAGCCAGGGGAAATTTGATGATAGCGTAGTGGTCAAGCTTGTTTCTCCAGGGGGTGTTCTTCTAGGGGTATCTGGGATGCCTTCGGAGTCTCAGCCTCTTAGGACACCGGAAAGTGGGTGACATGTGGATCTTGGTTTTTTTTGTTTTCTGTGGATGCCCTTCAGGACTGCCTTCTTGGCCTTTAATGCCTTTGCTTTGGCTTCAGTTTAGGGAGGGGCAAGAGCTTCCTTTTTCATTTTCGGCGCCATCTTCATAGAAAGCTGTCATTCGTATTCATTGCCAAGCTCGCATTGCCAGATGCATAGTATACAACTGAAAAGACCATGGACTGCATCAAACACACCTTAGTCTCTAGACTGACATATTGCAATTTGGGGCTGTTTTTGATGGCATATTTTTTTCTAATAACTTGTCCTTTGATTTCCTGACTGATGGTGCCAAAAGTGTTGTTTGTAGATCTGAGCAGGATTAAATTGTTAACAACCTCAATCTTCCCCTGCCCCCCATCTATCATGATACTTCTTGTTACCATTTTTACTTGTTGTTACCGTATTTTACCATTCTGGCATGCTTAAATGCTGGCAAACTCTGGGCCAGAGACTCCCAGTTCATCTGGCAAGTCTGCTCTGATGACACCCACTTGTAGCAAAAAGAAAGCCACAAGCACCCCAAGTGTTCCATACTTGCCTCTCTTCAAGACGGAAGAGTCCACATCCAACTGACATGAAGAATCTCAAGACACTAGCCCTCACCCTGCAGGTGTGGCCCGACATTTCGGTATTTTACCATTCTGGCATGCCCAAATCCTGGCAAACTCAATATAGAGAGAAATCAGTTGGCCTAGTGGACAGAAGGTGATGCTACTAAGCCAAAGATTGGTGACTTTTAAGCCGTGGCTCTCAGGCCTGTTTTTCATTGTTTTTATTCAAACATTCTTCTAGTTTGTATAGCCTTGGTGTGTCCACTTGCCATACAGAGGTAACTGTGAAGCTGAACACCATGACGCTGATGTGTCAAATGTGATAACAGTTACCCATGGCATACAGTGTTTAGTGGAGCTCCCCAATTAAAACAAGCTTGGAAGCAGGAGTGGCATCCATTTTCATAATAGGTTGCCTCTGGAAACCCTATGAACCTGGAGAAGGGAAGAAAGTCATACATGTGTTGAGGACTTTGTTCATAGGGTTGCTATGAGTCACCTATACCTCGATGACATTTAACAACAATATCATTATGATACTGCCTATTGGCCTGATGGTGAAGATTTTTGTTTTCTTGATGTTCACATGCAATCCACCATTTTGAGAGTCGTCTTCTCTTTCACCATCCCTCCATTTTCCCAAACATGATGTATTTCCAATAAATAGCCTCTCAGCAACATTCCCAAAGTATGTGAGATAAAGTTTTATCATTTTTGCCTCCAGGGAGCACTCTGCCTGTCCCATATATATCTGTTTGTTCTTTTGGTAGTCCATCAGATATTCAGTACTCTTTTCCAGCATAGTTCAGAGATATCAATTCTTCTGATACCTTTATTCACTGTCCAGCTCTCAGCAGTATTGCAAGTGATTGAAAAGCCAATAGCCTGAATAAGGTGCATCTTAGCCATCAAATTAATATTATTGCTTTTCAATAATTTGGAGAGATCCCTGCTTGCAGACTTTACCAGTGCATATATTATGCTGCCTGATCTCTTGACTGCTGCTACCAACCAAGATGTTGATGATTTCAATCTTTTCTCCATCTATCATGATGTTTACAGTTCCAGTGCTGAAATGTTTGTTTTCTTGACTTTGAGATGCAATCCATATTGAAGGCTGTAGTCTTTGATCTTCTGCGGCAAGCATTTCAAATCATCCTCAGTTTCAGTGAGCAAAGTTGTGTCATCTGCCTAACACAGATTGTTGGTGACTCTTCCTCCAATACTGATGCCATATTTTTCTTCATAAATTCCAGCCTCCCAAATGGTCTGTTTAGCATATAGGTTAAAAAGTTATGAAGAAAGTACACATCATGGACACACTCCTTTCTTGATTTTGAACCATGTAGTATTCTCTTGAACTGTTTGGACAAGAGCTTCCCGGTCTATGTATGGTTTAATGCACACAATAGAGTGATCTGGAATTTTCATTCTTCTCAATGTAAGCCACAATTTGTTTTCATCGAGACAGCCAAATGTCTTTGTGTAGTCAATAAAGCACAAATAAACATTCTTCTCATATGCTCTGCTTTCAGTCAATATCTATCTTATATCAGCAATGATATCCCCAGGGCTGTAGCTTCTTCTCAATCTAGCTTGTATTTCTAGCCGTTTTCTGTCAGTTTGCTGTTATATAATCATGTTGTGAACCAATAGTTTTAATTTTTTTATTTTCGTTATTCTCCTTTGATACAAGCAGGAGGACAATAATAGCTAGCCATCTACTTTTAAGATTACAGATGCTTCTATCCAAACCTGGATGTAGACCACTCTCTTTGTGAACTCTGTGATGACAATTGACCTAGATGTTCCCAGGAATATAGTCCAAAAATTTTAAGCCCAGGAACTCATTTCCATCAAGTATTCAGATATGTATAGCAAATTTCCTCAACTCTTTTTACTGACTGTTCTATTACTTACTTGAAAAATATAATAAAGGGTATACAAATATATATATATGTGTGTGTGCATGTGCGTATCACAACTATACCTATATATAGGCACACACATGTACTCTCATGTCTTTGTGCATATACTGTATACATAGATGTCATTGCTGTTGTTTTTAGGTACCATCCACTTGAGTGTAGTGACCCGATGAACAACAAATCTGAAACCTATTTGTGCTGTTCTCACCATCTCTGACACATTGAGCCATTGCTGCAGTCACTGTGTCAATCTATTTCACAACTCCTCACACATTTTCTTTTACCACTTCAGAGGTCTATATGTTAAAGATTTTATTATAAACTCAAAGACTGAAACTCATTGCCTGGGACTTAGACTGACTCAGATTCATAGCAGCAATAGTTTTCTAAGACTGTACAGTGCATGAGAAGAGATTGCCCATTTTGCTCTAGAGAGACCACTAATGGATTCAAACCATCAGAGAAACATGGCATTCGTGTTAGCAGCAATACATCTCTCAGCCTCCTCTTTTACCTTGGTCATACTGTGATGACTTCCCCCATATTGTATATAACCATTTCCTTCACCTGAATTATCAAGTATCAATTATCTAGTAAATTATTCTCCTGCTCCTCATCTCCCATTTCTGGTAATAGTCAAAGAATATTGCTTTCTGTATGTATATTCTTGACTTTTTCTATCATGTATTATCTGTCTTTGGGTGATTGGCTGATTTCCCTCAGCAGAAAGGCCAGTTGATTTCATTTTAAAGGAAACGAGAGATATTGGCACATTTGATTTAGGTGAGAGTAGTTTGCAGGAATGCAAGTAGCCTTCTCTTCAACAAGACACACCTTTGCTTCTTTCTTGCTTTCACATTATCAGCTCTCTCATCATACATCCTGGTTACTCGTCTTCAAGAAGCTGACAAAAAGTGAAACAAAATAGAGCAAGGCAGGAGAAAAGAAAACAGAAGGGGAGAAAAGATTGCTTGACTCTCACTACTCTGATACAAGAGAAAACAGAGGCGGGGCATTTGGGGGAAAAGAGATTAGAAAATGTATTAAATTTTCACCTCGCCTCAGGTGTAGTGTTCCTGCACATTACCAGGCTTTCTTCTTCTCCAGAAAATATGATACTTTACCCCAGGGCCAGAAGCAAAGTGGGCCAGATAATAAGAATATTAGGAAATGGCAATTCTGTAAATGTAAAAGGCCAAAAGGAGGAATGAGAGGAAATACAGGATTGGAGTATAACATAAAGGCATAGCTAGAGTCAGAGATAAAATAAGAGCATGTGTGAGAGAGAAACGCTTCCTTTCTAGGCAGAACACCTTAGGTTAAACTGAGAAAACATTGCCCCTGATCTCAGAGATTCCAAGTAGATTTTAAAAGACATCCTATCTTAATAGGGGTCTGGGAAGATTATATAACTTTCTGTGCTTATATGTTGAGTAAGAAAAATACAATCTACCACTTATTAAGCCTCTGTTAGATGCTAGGTATTGTGTGAGGGGCTTGGAGTTCATAAAACCACTTAAGGTTAGTACCCATCAGCTGCACGATGAAGGGTGCTCAAAAATCTCATATTGCCTGAAACGATGTGCCTACCTTACCACCTCTGCAACAGTCTGAAATTGCAATTAACATGAACCTTTCATTTCTACAATATAAAAATGTCAAGTTTTAGAACACAGTTTTGGGTGATAATTTAACCCAAATTAGTCAAGAGTGGGCTTGGAGAAGCAATGATTACTGACTGACGGTGGAGATGGATAGAAAAAAAAAAAGAGAGGCAAGTGAATAAGCATTTTACTCTCTGGGCTTCAGAGTTAAGGGGAGTTTCGAAAAAAGAAGTACAGAAACACAGATGTTGGTGTGCTATTTTCCAATGCCATCAGCATTCCTGGGGTAGGTGCTAATGACAACGCTTGCATGGGAAGGATTTTAAAATTAAAAGAAAATAACTTTGAGTGTAACAGAATTCTTGAAGCAAAAAAGAAACTAAACACATTTTAAAATAAGGATCATTCCTGTTCAACAACTCTGTGGTTGTATATACACTCATGCCACTGAACTGCAAACAGGGCTGCATTTTCAAAGGCAACCAGTTCAAATCCACCAGCTGATTGGAAGGATAAGGATGGGCAATCTCCTCCAGTACTACTTACTGTCTTTGAAAACCCATCCGAGGGTCAGTTAGGCGTAAGCTTAGACTCGGTAGCATACACCAACAACAACTCAAGAACGAAGCTCGGGTGGCCTAATGGTGAGGAACTGCATTGCCAACTCAAAGACAGGCAGTTCACGTCCACCAGCTGCTCCCCAGAAGAAGCCTGACCCATTTTCAAGCACTCAATTTACTGTCTGTGAAAACCCACGGGAGAGTCAGCTATGGGTTGGTTCTGACTTGATGGCACAGAACAACAACTCAAAAAGTTCTATTACATTGCAACACTTGTTGCCTATGTGTCTATAAAATCTACTCAAAGACTTATGAATCAGGGGAAAAATGGAGTTGGCTTTATCCTTACCTAGGTACACAAATAGTTAAAATTATTCTCAGTGGAGGTCACCTCTTCAGGAAATGTGGCTTCATGTATTTTTATTGCTTGTTTATTGTTATAAATCCTGTTGTATTTAACTGGGTTTTGTGGGGTTTTTTTTTTACATCTTTACTCTTGTTTATTATTTCTGCTTTATGACCCCATACTGCAGGTTTGTTATGGATGAAAATGAGAGAAATTGAAACTGTGGTACAACCAGTGAAGAGGTTTAACCAGGATTTAAAACATTTAATTAATTTTTACATGGCTCAGTATTATGAGTTTGGATGATGTTCTACAAAGTAGAGGCAAATAATGCTAATATATGAAGGAGATCTGTAATAAGAAAAAGTTACTTGATGATTTCTAAAAGCTAGCAGGATCTTCATGTTGCAAGAGTACTAGGAACTGGTAGAAACTGTTGTCAAAGAAGACCACAGGCCATTTCTAAAGGAGCTTCATTTTTGTTATGTAGAAATAATTATATTTACAGCATATTAAATATTACTATTTTTAAAGTGTACTAGTTGTTGTTGTTATGTGCCATCGAGTCACTTGTGAGTCATAGCGACCCTATGTACAACAGCCCTAAACTCTGCTCTGTCCTGTGCCAATCACACTGTCTTCGACACACCCATCCCGATTACCCCAGTCACTGAATCAATCCATCTCATAGAGGGCCTTCCCCTCCTGCGCTGTCCCTCCACCCTATCAAGCATGATGTCCCTCTCCCAGGACCCGTCCCTCCTAACAACATGCCCAATGTTTGTCAGACGAAGCCTCAGAATCCTTGCCTCCAAGGAGCCACCCAGTTGAACCCTTTCCAGGATGAATCTGTTTGTTATCCTAGCAGTCCATGGTACCCTCAAAACTCTTCGCCAGCACCACAGCTCAAAGGCATCAATTCTCCTTCTAACCTCCTTAGTCATTGTCCAACTCTCTGATGCATAACAAGTGATTGCAAAGACCATGGCCTGTATCAGACACACCTTAGTCTCCAGAGAGACGCCATTGCTCTTCAGTACTTTGGAGAGGTCCCTCACAGCAGACTTTCCCATGGCAATACGTTTTTTAATTTCCTGGCTACTGGTGCCGAGAGTGTTGACTGTGGAGGCAAGCAAATTAAAGCTGTGAACAATCTCAATCTCGTCACCATCCATCCTGATGCTGCCAGTTGGCCCAGTGGTGAGAATCTTTGTCTTCTTAACATTGAGCCTCAATCCATATTGGAGGCTTCAGTCCTTGACCCTCTGCAGCAAGCGCTTCAGGTCCTCCTCAGTTTCAGCAAGCAGGGTTGTGTCATTTGCATAACGCAGATTGTTGATGAATCTTCCCCCAGTCTTGACCCTCACATTTCTCCTCATAGAGCCCACCTTCTGGATACAGCTTGAAAAGGTATGGAGACAGGACATATTCCTGGCATATGCCCTTCCCAATTTTAAACCATGCAGTGTTTCCTTGCTCTGTTCTGATGACTGCCTCTTGGTCCAAGTATAGGTTTCTCATTAGCACTATCAAGTGTTCTGGGATTCCCATTCTTCTCAGAGTCAGCCACAGTTTGTTATGATCCACACAGTCAAACACCTTTGCACAGTCAATGAAACACAGATAGACATTCTTCTGGTATTCCCTGCTTTCAGCTAAGATCCATCTAACATTAACTACAATATCCCTAGTACCACAACCCCTTCTAAACACAGCCTGGACTTCTGGCAGTTCTCTGCTGATGTATTGTTCCAGTCGTTTTTGGATAATCTTCAGTAGAATCTTGCTTGCATGTGAAATCAATGATATTGTTCTATAGTTTCCACACTCTGTTGGGTCATCCTTCTTTGGGATGGGAACAAATACAGGTCTTTTCCAGTCAGTTGGCTAAGTGCTTGATTTCCAGATTTCTTGGCACAACTTTGTGAGCACTTCCAAGGCAGCATCTGTTAGCTGAAATATGTCAATTGTTATACCATCTATTTCTGGGGCCTTATTTTTTGCTATTTCCTTCAAAGCAGCCTGAACTTCTTCCTTCATCACCATAAGCTCTTGCTCATATGTTGTTTTATGAAATTCTTCTGTGTCTGCCAATTCCTTTCTTTACAGTAACTCAGTATATTCTTTCCATCTTTTTTTAATACTTCCTATATCATTTAATATTCTTCCTAAAGCATCCTTGATTATAGCAATTCGAAGTTTGAATTTGTTCTTCAGTTCATTGAACTTAAGAAGTGTTGAGCAAGTTCGGCCCTTTTGATTTTCTGACTCCAACTCCTTGCACATTTTATTGTAATAATTTACTTTATTATCCCGTGCTGCCTTTTGAAATCTTCTATTCAACTCTTTAGTATCTTGAATTCTTCCCTGTGCTTTGGCTTCTCTGCACTCCAGTGCAATATTCAGAGTCTCTTCTGACATCCATTTTGGTCTTAGCTTCCTCTTCTGTCTTTGCATTGGCCATGTTAAATTTTACATGAAATATCTAAATTATTGCATTCATAAAATTTGTGTGGGTCAAACAACATATGGGGATGAAAACATCAAGGATATTATCAATTTTATGATTCTCTTTGTGATTAGAAAATTCTATCTCTAGGAATTAATTATTTCCTTCTTGAGCAATACAGTGTGTATGTGTGAGGATGTTTATGTGTAATTCTGATCCAATAATTATTTTCTATACACTAAGGGATAAGGACACATATTAATGTTATAGGTAAAAATAGGACATTCTTCCAAATCTGTGACCTAAGGGGGACTGGGTACAGAATTTCCATGATATCCTAGATTGTAAGTGAATAAGACCGACCACAAAATAATTAACAATTTTGAATGGTGTTGACAAAGAGTATTGAAAATATCATGTACTGCCCAAAGAACAAACCATTTTGTTAGAAGAATTGTAGAGAGTATACATCTAGGAGGTAAGGATGATGAGACTTTATCTCACACGTTGGGAATGTCATCAGGAGAGGCTAGTACTTGTAACTTATGATTTGAGAATTAGAAGGTCAGTAATAAGTTGCTGTTTGGTGCTGTCAGGTATGACTCATAGCAACCCTGTGGGAACCCTGTGTCATCATCATAATCTCTGACATACTTGATCCCATTGCTCCAGTCTCTGTGTCAATCCATCTGGTTGAGAGTCTTTCTCTCTTTCACTGAACCCCTACCTTTTATCCCTGTCCAAAGAATATCCTCTCCTAACAACCTGCCCAAAGTGCATAAGAAGCTTCATCATCTTCTTGTCCAAGGAGCACTCTGCCTGCATCGTCTCTAAGACATACTTGCTTGTCTTTTTGGCACTTCATGGAATCTTCAGCACTCTTCTTTGACACCACAATTTAAGGGCATCAATTCTTCTTTTGTCATCTCTAATCATTATCCAGATCCCAGATGCATGACAAATGGCTGAAAAGACTATGTGCCTGACTATGGCACACCTTAGTATTACATCATTACTCCTCAATAATATGGAAAGGTCCCCAACTGCGCACTTTCCCAGGGCAATGCATTTCTTGATCTCCTGATTGTCATTATACCAAGTGAACTGATTATGGATCCAAGTTGAATTAAGGCATTCACAGTTTCAATCCTTTCTCCATCCATCATGATGTTGCCTATCTGTTCAGTGGTGAGGAGTGATGACCCTTGATAAGATGGTTTGAAGCAACAGTGGACTTAAACACTATAGAGGTTGTTATGATAGTGCATGATCTGATAAGGTTCCTACCCATTGTATATGGGCTCTAGATAAGTCCCAGTCAACTGGGCAGCATCTGTCAACAACATAATAAAATCTCCACTGGATTTGCTCTCTGGAAATAGAATCAAGATTCTCCCAAATTAACCAATTGTGGAAATATTCTGCCAGAGGTAAAAAAGGGGAGTTCACGTGCCTGGAGAATAGTGCTAAGAAATGTTGTTAGAAATATGATTGAAAATAATTTAAATGAAAAATAAGAAATGACTTCAAAGACATAGAGATATTAGTGAACAAGAGAACAATATTATGAATAAATCTGTTACTATTTTCAAGGCAAGCTAACATTAGCTTCTCAAGCTTTTCTCCTAAATGGTAAATATTTTATGTATTAAAAGTAATTTTTTAAAATGTTTTCTATTTTAAAAGTGGTGTTTCAGTGCTCAGTGGTTTGATATATTATTGTTTTTAGGTGTCACAAGTTCAGTATGACTCATAGTGACCCTATGAGCAACAGATCTGAACTCTATTCTAGCCCGGGCCATTCTCACAATTCTTGACACACTAGAGCCCATTGCAGCAGTTGCTGTGTCAATACCTTGGTTGAGGGCCTTTCTCTCCCTTGCTGACCTTTCACCTTTCTGAACATCATGTCCCTTTCCAAGGAATAGCCCCGCCTAGCAACATGCCCAAAGTATGTGAGGTAAAGCTTTATCATCTTTGCTTCCAAGTAGAATTTATATATATATATATACATATATATATGCATACATAATTTTATACGGTTATTGGTTAGTAGAATAACTGACAGACGAGAACTTAACTCACAGTTTCTTTCCTGCATATGGAGGTCATTCCATAGGTCTGAGCTTCAACGTGTCTACTATACAAAACCTTTCTGAAAAACCAGCAATAAATTGGCAGGGACCATGAAAAAAGTAATGAATGTTGTTGTTATGAACCATAGCGTTGGAACTGACTCATCACTGATCTTCCAGCAAATTTTCAGAGGCTGTAAATCACATGGAAGGAGACTGACCATCTTTATTTCACAGAGCAGGTGGATTTGAACTATGTGTCTTTGGATTGACAGCACAGCTCCTTACCACTAAGCCTCTAGAACGTCATGAATGAATAAGAATGAAAATACAACGTGGAAGAGACAGTTAAGACAGACATGGGAAATAAGATAGAACAAATACCTTTTTTTATGAAAATATATTTTGCTGAAGTGATCATAAAAGTTGTAGTAACCATACACTTCAGTTATAGTATTAAAAGAAGACCAGATTCCTCTGTGGAATCAGAGCAATTTTTTTATCCCTTATTTCTCCACTGAAATACTTAATATTCCAAGTACGAGATTCAAGTTCGAACCCAAATCCTCATTCTGTTATTCCAATTATGAGGTGTTTTAATTTGGGCTTAGAAATCTGGATCTTGTATCTTAACATACAAAATAAAGTTACAAAAAATTTAAAATATTCACTATGTTTATTGATTTCATGCCAACTGATAAAGACACTCCACCACCCTAACTATAAATCTTAATGGAAAGAGACCACTCATCTTTCTCTCACTGCTGATGGATTAAAATTCTGGAGACATGTGATGTTTTGGCTACTAGTGGGAGAAAAAATCAACCAAAACCTACCAGAATATTCCACCAGAGATCAGAGATATGTTGTTGTTGTTGTTGTTATGTGCCGTTGAGTCGTTTGCAACTCATAGCGACC
>NW_006399782.1:17245805-17285922 GCF_000299155.1 Elephantulus edwardii | reverse complement strand
GCCACAGTTTGTTGTGATCCACACAGTCAAATGCCTTTGCATAATCAATGAAACACAGATAGACATTCTTCTGGTATTCTCTGCTTTCATACAACTTAAAAACCCTAACATTCTATCTCAACCTATATCTGAGAATCAGCTAATAGTGGGTAGTATGTAGGTAAGCAAAGTGTCAGAAATATCCATCGTGTTCTAGGAAGTCAGGTCATATATACTTATTTTTTTACTGACATTTTCCATGTTAGACAGTACAACCACATTGAGTTGACCATTACTCTCTTCCTTATCTTTACAGCACAAAGTCACAGATGGACTATCTTACCTATAAATGTTAGTGTTTTAATGACCAGGCTTCTACTAGATTCCATAATGGCAATATATGAGTTATGATTTCTCCTCTCAGGGACTAAGAGACATGATTATTATTCAAATAAACGTGTTTGGTTTTTGATGTCAGTATTTTGTTAGGTTTTTTCCCCCTCGCTCCCATTTCAAATGTTATTTGGTTTTTAAGATGCTTGTAGTTTTCTCGTTGTGTAATGTGGATCCACATAAGAAGTATTTCCTTTCTGACTCATAATTCAACGCTCAGACTATTAGACCATACCACCTGCTAGAGGGTGACATGCATCTCATTAGAGATAGCTGCCATTATTAATGATCAAGCACAGTTCAATGAGTACAGTAAAACTTTAAACATAAGCATAAAGCAAAACGCTAAAGATAAATTAGGACTGCAATGAAACTCAGCTTCAATAAAGCATCTGGCTGAAATATCTATATTCAGCTTCAGTCAAATACACTAGGAAATACTGGCTGTTGAGTATTAAATCTGGACAGTCTACATAACAAATAACCATATTGTAATCTAATCTCTCATTCATGCTTCAAATAAAGCTACACTTAAATCTTAAAACATAACCTAAAAATATTTCATGTAGACTCTACATAAATATTAATTTACAGGATTTATCCCTTTTGTAAAACATACTTTATGGATCAAGTATTAGCTGCATTGGTTTAGTATAAAGAATATGTTAACTATTTTCAATTACTTGATCCAAACTTCTGTTCTGCTTTCTTTTGGTAAAATATTTGAAAGCATTTCTTGGAATAACATTTTTTTCATAATTTACCATTGTTTTCCTCATGTGAGAAATAATCTAATTTATGGACATTATGCCACTGTGCTTTCCTAACCTATCATATGATGCACCTCCCCCTCCCATATCCTATTCTTACCCAAATAGCATCTGCTAATCACAAAACCAGAAACACGTCTTTTTAATTAAACACCTATTTTCTTGTCCCTAGGGACAGTAAATTATAGAACTACTTTCCCAAGCTTTACTGTTTCCTTTCCTTTTATTCCAGTCCCCCCGTCCACATTCGCTATATCCTCTGAAGTAACAGCCATCCCATCTGGCAGAGAAGTGATGGACACAGCTCCCTAATCACACCGCACACTCTGTTCTTGGAACCTCCATGCCCAAAAGATATCAGCAAATTGGATGGAATTCAGAGAACAGCAAGGAAAATGATTAAAGAGATGGAGGCACTGACTTATGTGGAAAGATAAAAAGGAATAAATATAGCTTGGCAACACAACAACAGAGGTGGCATGTGACAACTGTCTGAATGCTTTACCACTACACTACCAGGGACCCTTGTGGATTAAACCTCTCTTACTTCAGAAGTCTAATGCAAAAAATATAAACACCAAGAAAAGAGAGGGTATTTTTCAGGGTGGAGAATAAGCAGAGTATGTTTGAAAAAGGGAAATAAAAGCTAGGAAAGGCTTTTTACTCATTAAATTAAATTCTAAAGAGAAGGAGTTGAATGTTCTGTATTTAGATTATGATTAGGGTTGATTTACATTTAGAAAATGTCAAGTGAGAGAATATGTAGTATCTGCTTGTATGCGTGCATGCATTTGTTTGTGTGAGGTACTTAGTTTTTAGGTTGTCTTTTTGTCTTTTGAGCGTTTGGGGTTGGGTTGTGTTGTTGGTAGTTTGGTTTTTTTTTTTTCCCCCAGCTTCCCAAGTGCTTGCATTATCTTGTCAAATTATCACAATAGTTTTTAGCTCCTTAAAAGATGAAATTTACTTCTGCATAACTAGGCAAACCGAAAACAACAAGCAAAGCATCTCCAATTATGAGTTTGCAAGCTTTTCTCCCATACACCATTCAATATTTCAGAATTCTAATACAATTTAGAATAAATGATTTAAGGTAGAATTTTAAGCAGCAATCTCTCACCAATATTCCCTTTGTATTCGTATTCTTTCCTGGAGTATATAAAATATAAAGTATTATCAAGAGAAAAGGATTGGCTGGGTTATCTTTTAATGCCATAATTGATCCAGTGTAAAAAATATTATTTCCTTAATTCACTAGTACCCTCTTCTTTGAGTAGTGAGTTCAATCGGACCTTCACACCCTAATCCTGTTAACAGAAGACCTCAGATTATTCATTAACACAAGGGATTGAGTTATTAATGTGATACTTACTCAGCCTCTTGCAAAAGTATTTTTCACACACTCAAAGTAAAAATCTTAAAGAAATGAAGACAAAAATATTCAAACATATGCTCTCCATGTTTTATAACTAGAACCCTGATTCCTGAATCTGGTCAAGTATTCATTTTGCCTGGATCCACAATTAACACCCTTGGTGCCAGCAGTCAGGAAATCTGCACTGGGAAAAATCTGTGGTTGGGAATCTCTCCAAATTATTGAGGAGTAATGATGTCAGTTTGAGGACTAAGGTGCACCTGATTCAGGCCATTTTCTTTCTATTGCTTGACATCTGAGAGCTGGACAATGCATAAGGATGACAGAAAAATAATTGATGCCTTTGGCTGTGGTGTTGAACTCACTGAAAAGCACTGAACATCCCATGGATGGCCAAGAGAACGAATAGACATGCCTTGGAGATAGTGAAGCCAGAGCACTCTTTAGAGGCAAGAATGATGAGACCTTTCCTCACATATTTTGAATCTGTTGCTAGGAGGGGCAATTATTTGGAGAGGGACGCGATGCTATAGGAAGAGTGTGGGGTTAGTGAAGGAAAGAAAGACCCTCAACCAGATGGAATGACACAGTGACTGCTGCAATGACCTCTTTTGTGTTAGGAAGCGTGAGGATGGTGCAGGATAGAACAGGGTTCAGATCTTTCATTTATAGGGTCACTATTAGTTGTACTTGCCAGCACATAACAATAACAACAACAACAATGACGTTACATCTCCAAAAGAGCAGAGCTCTGGTGGCTTAGTAGTAAAAAGCTGTGCTGCAATCCCAAAGGAACTTGGTTCAAACCCAGGAGCTACTCCATAGGAGAAGGATGGGTAATCTCCTCCCATGCAATTATCTGCCTCTGAAAATCTACTGAGGGGCCAGCTATGGGCTGGTTTCAACTCAAAAGAACACAAAAATAACAAAGCATGTAGTAGCATTGCTTTATCTAGACTTTTTTTTTAAATAAAATTTATTTTAATTGTAATTTTAACAAAAGTTTACAGAAAAATTAGATTCTAATTCATTCACTGTTGCACATTTTACTCCTCTTCCTCCCCAACCCCTCCAAAGCTGACTTTTTATCTAGCCTTTTGAGTAAATTTCTTCTAGTATTCTAACCTAATGAACTGACTGACAACATGTACAAACAGTGAAGATTTCTTTGGCACAAAGCGTTTCTGGTCTGTAATCACTGTGGGTTTGTTTTGCTTTGTTTTTTAATGTTCCCTTTCATCTGAGCCTTCTCTGATTTATTACTACTAAGGAAAGAAAGACCTATCTTTTTTCCAGTAATAACCATCAGTGTACCACAGAGTCATAAGGATGAAGTGAAAGAATCAATCTAAAGGTAAATAACCTTATGAGCACAAAATAAAATCCATTACTGTAGCATTCATGCATCAAGACTCTGTAGGTAAAGTAGAATTGCTGCATAGGGTTTTCCAAGGCTGTGATCCTTCTGGAGCAGATTGCCTTATATTACTTTCATGGAGAAGCTGCTGCACACTTGAACAACTTGACCTATGGGTTAGTATTTGAGTGCTTACCCACTTGACCACCAAGGCTATGGAAACAAAGTATTTTCCCCAAATCACAAGAGAATTCCTTCTAGAGGCAAGAATCTTAGAGGCAATATTATTCACACTGATATTTGTGAATGTTTGCACAACCTAAAATGAATTTATTTATAAAACTGATTTCTGGAAGTAGAAGGAACTTGAGAAATTTGAAACCATGGATCTTCACCCCAAAAAAAGCTGTTAGATTAATTTAAAATACCAAGATGTGTTGATCAGGTGATAGTTTGTCATGACAGCCCATGCAAAATGGCTATCATTTATGTGGTGACCTCAATTTACAGCCAAATATCTATTTTAGATTCTAAGAAACTGCAAATCTTTGCATTTATATGTTGTAAATGCAGTATCCACAGCCCCCTCCCCCATTTTAGTGTCTGTATAAATCCATGGAGGTCTTCTTAAAGTGTAAATGTTAATACAATCAGTATGGTGTGGAGTCTGAAATTATAAATCTATAGAAAGTTCTATAGATATGTCTCGGAGAGGGTACAGCCAGAGTGCTCTTTGGAGGTAAGAATAATGAGGTATTGCCTCAAATCCTTTGGGCATGTTGCTAGGAGGGGTTATTCCTTGGAGAGAAACATGATACTGGGAAAAGTGTAGGGTTGGTGAAGGAGAGGAAGACCTTCAATCAGGTGGACTCACACAATGACTGCTGCAATGGGCTTTGTTGTGTGTCAGGAAGTGTGAGCATGGCACAGGATAAAACAGTGTTCAGATCTTTGTCCATTGGGTCGCTATGAGTCATACTAAACCCAACATCACCTAACAGCAACCACAACAGCATAGAAAATTCTCAGATAATGCTGATATAGTTGCTCTGTGTAAAATATTTTAAATAGTAGAGGAAATTATAACTAGAAGAGGAAATGATGAAGAATTTTATCTTCTGGCTATGTGACATAGCAGTGAGACACAGATCTTGTTGCTATGTCCAATGTAATTCATTTCAACTCATAGAGACTCATATAATGGAGTAGAATTGTTCCTTTAGGATTTTCTTAATATTTACAGAAGCTGATTGCAAGATCTTTTCTGGAGCTACTAAACTAGGTTTGATTCAGTAACCTTTTGACTAGTTGTTGTTAGGTGCCGTCGAGTCATAGACATTTCATAGCGACCCTATGAATGAAAGACTAGAAGACATATAACTTTCATCATTTGTCCACATTTATAGAGTCTCTGGAGCCAAGCTATTTTGAAAGTGAAAGCCACTTCTGCTTCCAATTTTGCTTTAATCGAGGAGCTCCACCAAACACTGTCCACCATGGGTAACTAGTAGCTAAATATTTAATTATTAAAGCAGCAGAGTTTCTTGTATACAAACTAGTTTTATAATTCTCAGTGAAATTTACATTTGATTGAAATTTTTTATTTCATTTGGCATTAAGTGAGGGCAGCTAGAAAATAAAGAGCTCTGGTGACATGATTATGTCTTGCTCTGCTAATCAAAAGGTCATCAACTGGACTCCACTAGCTTCTCAACAGGAGAAAAAGGGTAATTGCCTCCCATAAAACTTCAGAAGCCCAAAGAAAGGGTGATATGAATTGAAGTGAACTCGATGGTAGTGTCTTAGTTAATAACGCGTTATTATTGTGTTGGTCCTGACTCAGAGCTACCCCATCACTGCGTTTCAGAGACTGAAAATGGCACAAGAGTAGTCTGTGCATCTTTCTCTTGAAGAACCACTGGTAGATCCCAACTGTGGAAGATGTACAGCCTTTCTGATTAGCAGTGAAACTCACTACCTCTTAAACACTAGATTTCTCTGTTTAATTTATAAAGAAGAAAAATAACTTTCATTCACATTACTTTTCTGCAGATTTTTTGTTCTTTTATAGCCATCTTTCTACACCAGTGCTCTAGTGAATGACCCCAAGAATCAAAATGCCTTAGTAACAAATACCTAAAATATACACCTTTTCTGCTTTTTCTAAAGGAAATTAAAGATAAATGACTGATTTATAAAACATAAACAATGAGAGTGGCTTAGTGATAAGGAGTTGATCTGCTAACTTAAAGACACACAGCTCAAGACACCCGGATGTGTCGTGGAAGAAGAATGGGCAGTCTCCTCCTGGGTGATGTACTGTCTCTGAAGATCTGCCCGAGGGTCAGCTAAGAGCTGGCTCTGCCTCAATGGTACATAACAACAACAGAACAAACTTGTACATAAATTTTCACTGTAATGACTTTCCTAACAACCAAATAGCAGAAACACATAAATGCCCATTAACACCTAGATGATATACATAATGGAATATTTCTCAGCTACAGAGAGAAATGAAGCTCTGATAAAAGCTACAACATGAATGAACTTTGAAATTATTATGCTGAGTGAAAGAAATCAGTCACTAATGCACATATATTATCACACTTAAACACACACACACACACACATACACACACACATACACACACACGAATCTAGACAAATACACAGAGCCCAATACTGGTTAGCATTTACCAAAGGAGGGAGGAATTTCTTGTTGTTTGTGTGCCAAAGGTGGAGTCAACTGATAGCTGACCTTCCAGGAGGTTTTCAGCAAGAGTAAATTGCACAGAAGAAGACTGCCCATCCTTCTCCAGAAAAACAGCTGGTGAATTCAAACCATTTGTCTTTAGGATTTAGTGCAGGTTCTTATCACTAGACCAAAACCTCATGATGGAAGAATCTGTGGAATTATCATCATGATGATTAAACAATATATAGACTATAATCACTATCCCTATCAACTGTGAGTTGTTCATGAGAAAATTGTTGAAATGGCAAGCATGTTATCTGTATATTTTTTTAGCATAATATTTTTGTTGTTAAGTGCTGTTGAGTCAAGCACAACTTACAGCAACCCTATGGATAAAAGACCTGAACTCTGGTCAATAACTATCATCGTTTCTTTGCATTCTTAAAGTTTCCAGAAACATTATTTAGGAAGTGGATGTCACTCCTGCTTCCAAGACTGTCTCAATCTGGGAGCTCCACCAAACACTATTCAGGATGGATCACCATTATGATATTTGACACACCAGTGTCACAGCACTCAGCATCACATAAATACCAAGTTACTTTAGTACAGCAAATTGACAGACCAGTACTGTACCACTAAGAAGCGTTTTCATTCTCAAACACAATTAATGCCAAGCCTGAGGACCACAATCCCAAGGGCCCAACTGCCTTTTAAATGCAAGGCCTACCCACCAGGTCTTGTTGACCCTAAATAAGAGGCTTCCAGCCCATAGTTCATTGTTAGCTAAAGTCAGCAAATCCAATCAGCTCACACACTGTTGTGAAAGAAAACAAAAGCAAATAAACAAACAAAAAACCCCAACCAGATATTCCACACCTGATCCTCACCAAAATAAGAGAACCCACCTTCCAGATTCCAACCACTTCACTCATGAGCCTCCAAATGGTAGACTTTTTCCCCCACAAGAGAAAAAATAATAATAATTTATGGTACATTTTCATAGTAGAATCTTGTCAGTCCTTTAAAATAATGAGGTAGTTTTAGATATACTTATGTAGAATACTCTAAAATATCTTAAGTAAAAATGTAAAACATGAAAATATACATAAATTTTGCCATTTGTATAGGCAATACAAACCTATTCGTCCTGGAAGGGTTAAACCAGGCTGCTCCTTGGAGGCAAGGATTCTGAAGCTTCGTCTGACATACATACTTTGGACCTGTTACAAGGAAGGATCAGTCCTTGGAGAGGAATGTCATACTTGGGAGCGTAGAGGGATAGAACAGGAGAGGAAGACCCTCTATGAGATGGATTCATTTGGGAACTGGAGTAATCAGGGTAGGTGTGTCAGAGATGGTGCAATTGACAGGACAGAGCAGGGTTTAGGGCTGTTGTACATAGGGTCGCTATGAGTTGCAAGTGACTCGATGGCACATGAACCAACAAAAACAATATAGGAAATACATGAATATGTATATACAAATAAGCTTACTAGAAATAGTCATAAACTGCTGGAAGTCAGGGTTGACCCTCAGAGAACCATAGGTCTTGAGGATATTGGTAGAAGGAAGTTGCTTCACTGTATGATTTGGGAACATTGTTAATTCTATACAATGTACATTTATTCCTAAAATAAAGAATGATGTACTAAGGAAAGCATTTTTTTTTCTTTAATACAGAAAGCACTTCAAATAAAGGGGGAGGAGGGAATGGTCTCTATCATGTGTTAAATCCATAAGAGACACAGATACCATGCTCTTACAACATAATTTTAAGTTTTTACCCAAATAATAGCATTGCTTTCTTTATTGTGGTCAGTAAAATGCAAACAAATCAGGATGAAGAAGCTATCAGTTGCCATTCAGAAGGTAGGGGGGGAGGGATCTCAAGTCAGTGAATCTCCAAGGAAACATGAGGCCTATTTCTCTGTGAAGCTAAACTTCAAAAAACCAGCCAAGAGATACAAAGGGAAAAAGTGTGACTGCTCTGACAGCAAAAACAAGCAAATATCTCCAGAGGGGATTAGTCCCTCTGCTTCAAAGTAACCAAAACAAAGAAAGCTAAGCTAGCCTCCCCAGCAATACCACCTGTCCCTCAGACCAGGAGGAGCTAATCAAATGTCACCTTTTCACATATCTCAGCATCTCTAACCTCCAAAACGAAGCAACACACTTTCTCACTACATTGATTTCACTTTCTAAATCAATTCCTTCCACAGAATTAAGGGGTCAGAGGGGAATTTAAAGTTGATTTACATCCAGGTTACACCTCCAATGAATACCAATGTGCCTAAAATCCCACCAGATCGTGTTCTCTGGTGTGTTCTTAGTGGGTGTTCGGGTGGCCTAGTGGAAAGAAGCTGTACTGTAATCCCAAAGTCACACATGATTGTAATCTACCAGCTGCTCCACACAGGAAGGCTAGGTAATTCCCCCTGCTTTGATTTATTGCCTCTGAAAACCTGCTGGAGGGTCAGCTATGGTTTGGTTCCAACTTGACAGCAAACAACAACTACTCACAAAGCAGCTTTTATTCTCAAGAAACTTTAATTGTGGAAAAAATACCTCTTTAAATGTGAACCAAAATGTAAATTCTAATTCTATTCAAGGGAGCTCTAGTGGTAAGGAGGTGTACCTCCAAGTCAGAGGCTTTAGGTTCTAGGTGATCTCTTTTCATGCAATTCATTGCTTCTGAAAACCCACTGAAAAACCACTAGGGTCAACTATGAATCGATTCCCATTCAACCGTACATATCAACAGCAACAGTTTTATTCAAAGACATTATGCCGTATATGACTGTAGAAGATTACCACATTTATAAGTAGACTGAGTCTTAGGAGTTATACTAATTTTCCTAAGTTCCCATAGATATTGTAAGACTCAACCCTAAATCTGACTCATTCTGTGCCCTAGAGTCTTAAAGACCTCAGCATGTTGTTTCTTCAGAGAGGATCCTGTTGGACATTCAAGGAGGTCAGATAGGAGACTTAAATTATTTAAACTTTGAAAATTTGATGAGTTGAGAGAAACTTCTGCAGGGACAAATATTCCTCATGATTTCAAGATGAATTCCCTAGCTAAACCAAAAGAAAAGGGGGAAAACAACCCAGAGTGTTGGTAGCTTTATTTGAAGCAACAATGTGTTACTGTAATAACTCAGCAATTTATTCTCTCAGTCTGCCCACAGAGTTAGGTTTTGTTGAAAGCTAAATGCTTAGTATGGTAACTAATCAACGCACCCTCTTCAAATATCCCCTGCCTTTATTTTCAGTTGCTTGTTACTTCAATGAACACCCATGTAACCTCCCTCACAACTCAACCCACAACTTTCTCATTGCTTGACCTGAGACATAGATAGCAATTTTCAGTGTAATCAGGCAGAGGATGTAATCAGTGCAATTAACAGATGGATTGGGAATACTACATGAAGCCCAAATTAAAATCCCACTAAAATTACTGTTCTGTATCTGTAAATACTCATGCTAAACAAATATTTCTTAGGATAAGTTTCTGGCAGTGGAATAATAATTTTATCATAAAACTTCTGAAAGCATCTTCTCCCCACTCTCAATATGCAATACACTGACCAATAAACTTTTACCAAAATTCTCCACTATGCCTAGGCTTATTAAGGAGCAAAATCAGAATAAAATGTGGCATCTTTTTTTTAAGAGAGACTGTCATGTTGAAGACATAAACATTAAGATCATGACAAATATCTGGATACTATAGAAGGTTGTTGTTGTTGTTGTGTTCCATTGCATCAGAATCAACCCTTAGCTGACTCTTCAGGTGGTTTTCTGAGGAAGTTAATCACATAGGAGGAGATTGTCTATCATTATCCTGTGGAGCAGCTGGTGGATTTGAACTGCCTGCCTTTGTGATTGCAGCACAGCTTCTTGCCTCTAGACCACCAGAGCTCCCTGTAGAAGATAGTACCATGGTGAAAATGCTTATAAAATGATTATAAGATTTGGAAGAGGAGTTTGGTTTTGGTTTGTTGTTTGTGTGGGGTTTTTGTTTTGTTTTGTTTTGTTTTTAATTTGGCTCTGCTAGTATTTTTGAATTCCATGGCTCGTCATTATAAGCACTTTTAACACACTTCTTTTTCAACCTCTCAGCATAATATTTGATCCTTACAATCCTTCCCATCTGTCTCTCTTAAAATGCCTATGTGGGAGAAGTTGACAGGTATTATAATAAAAAAAACATGCAACCAACATGAGTGATTTCACTTTACATTCATGACCACAAACCTCATTTAGGTCCTGACCACTAGTAAAATTCCATTATGTTTCTTCAATAAATTTGCTTTCCCACTCTCTGAATATATTATTTCATAACTTCTTAAATTTCCTCAAGCCTCCCATATCCACCTTATCCTCTCATAAATTGATAACCTGGTCTGCACTTTGTTAATAAAATGAACCATTTAGAGGGAGTTATTTTATATTCTTAGAAACACTTTGGGCAAATTAACTTGTGTCTCTTTCCACTTAAGTTAGTGTAAAAACTTTCTACCTTTTAGCAAAGAAACAAATCCTACTTCCTGTATAGTGACCTCATCCCTACTTTATAAGGATTCTGGTTTTTTTTTCACTTGTCTTCTCTCCTCCAAGGTATATCTTCTCTCTATCACAAGATAGTTCACATTCCCACAGAAATATTTAAACATACTCATATACAAAGGAGCTCTGTTGCCCTAGTGGTAAAAAGCTGTGCTGTAATCGCAAAGACATGCACTTAGAATTCCCTACCTGCTCTGGATGGGAGAAGGATGAGCAGCCTCTTCCTGGGTGATTTTTCTGCCTCTGAAAACCCACCATGAGTCCCTTCTGAATCAATGGCATACAACAACAACATTTTCCAGCATACTCAGTGCTCCATCCTAACAAGATTCAGTGAAGGACAGAGAGAAAACAATAAACAAAACTCCCTTAATATGTCTCATTCCTAGTTACTTCCCCACAACAGCAGAGTCCAAAGGTTGCTCACATTCTGTCAGTCAGAATTTACTTATCACTTTCTGCAGAAGGACTACACTTTTCTGCAAAAGAAGCTTGAGAATGCATTCTTTCTCTGCCTAGCATGTGCTTAGTTTTTAAAAAAAAAATGAGAAAAAGTGCAGAAAATGTGCTCTTTAGAGGCTAGGATGATGAAGCTCATCTCTTAAAGTTTGGGCATGTTGACACTGCTTGAAAAGAGATGTCATGTTTGGAAACGTGGGGGATCAGAGAAAGAGAGGAAGATCCTCAAAAAGATAAATTGACTGGTCAACACAGTAACTGCAGCAATGAGCTTGAGTAGATCAGGGCTAGTGAAAATAGAGCAGGTTAGGGCAGGGCACAGATCCATTGTTCATTGGTTGCTGTGGGTCTTAGTTGCCTCAGCAGAACCTACAAACAGCAAGAACGGCAAAAGAGGAGAGAACATACACTGGAAAACAGCTATAGTTTGTGCTATATATTTATCACTCTAAAATAATGTCTGGATTTGGACTATAGTATCTTAGAAATTGTACTACTTTACAAATGATCTTGCTTGTTGTTGTATGCTGTAGAATCAGAACCAAACCATAGCTGATGCTCCAGTGGGTTTTCATTGGCAGTTAATCACATGGGAGGAGATTGCCCATCCTTCTCCCACAGAGCAGCTGGAGGCCTCGAAACCTGTGCCTTCCAGGTTGCAGCCCAACTTCTTGCCGCTATAAATTGTTGTATTTTACAGCTCTGTGGATTAGCCATAAGGCATTGCACTACTAAACCAAAGGCAGAGCATGTTTGGGGGTTCAAATCCACCAGGAACTCCATGGGGAAAATAAACAATCACTTCTAATGTGATTTACAGCCTCTGGAACTGACTGGAGGGTCAGCTTTTAGTTGGTTCTGATGTGACACCAATGAGTTTTGTAACAGGTCATTAACTACATATTTATGCTGTGGGATTGTTCAATGTCTACTTGGTTCATGAAACTCTTAGCGGTAGTGATGACTTTTGTCAGCACAAATCACTCTGTTGGTAAATTAATACATTAAATAATGTGGATGGTGTGGCCTGAGGATTAACACAAAGACAAGAGGCTCAAATCCAGCAGCTACTCTGAGGGAAAATGATGAGCAACTTCCCAGATATTTAATCTGAAAGCCTGCTGGAGGATCAGCTCTGACTTGCTTTTGACTGGAGAGTATATAACAACTTGTCTTTGTACTACGATCAGTGAAGTACAAAAACTAGTGATTATTAAAAAGATTTTAAAAGGTGATGAAGTTAGTCTTGAAACAAAGTACTTATCCAAAAGATCTACAAGCAATTAAAATCTGCAAGACCATAGTACCATCAGTCGCAAATCTAGTCAAGCCAATCCTGATTCACTGGGATCCTGTAAGATAGGATAGAGTTTAAAGATTGCCATGCCCTCTCTCCAGGATGTTACCCTCAGAGATTCCTAATTTAATCAGAAGGCGCTGGATTCAGTTTGTGAAGCATGGTCACTTGTGCCCTGGTCTCACACTCTTGCTTCTACTGATTGTGGATTCTTGCCCCAACTACATTTGCCTATGTACCCATTTGCCTGAAATGAAAATTTGTACAAGTGCTCATTAGTCTATGTATCTAAGTTTGAAATGTACAAACTCCGACACAAGCATGTCCAAGATGCAATTTTTGGGAACATGAATTCTCTTTCAAAGCAGAAAGTAAGGCAGTACTTTTTTGTTCCTTATAGTTCTTAAACTAGTCAATTATGAGACCTATGCTTACAGTGAGTCAAATTTGTCATCTTCTGTAAGAATTTTACATAGTTTTCCAAGAAATACATCAATTGTCTATTGTGGTGATAAGAAAAAATGAGAAAGCTGTCTAGCATCTTTGTCTTCTTCATATCTCTAGTCCCATGACTCTGTTCTGCTTAGATGTCGTTCTTTGATGTCACTTAGGTGGATGCTGAATATCTATGCAATAAAAAAGAGGGTGAAGATGGAAGGAGAACTGGCTTGCTACCTTCCACAGTGTCCTATTATTTATGAGACTACCACATCTATTCATCAGTTCCTTCTCTGGTATGTGACATGGAAAGGAGAAATAGTAGCAGCTTCACTATAGGGAATCATAAAACAAACAAACGAACAAACAAAATAAAGTCTACTGCCAACAAGTCCATTCTAACACAAGATGATCCTCCCATCAAGTTCCCAAGGCTGAAAATCTTTACTGGACTGGTGTGCCCATCTTTCTCTCTTGGAGCTGCTGGTAGATTTGAATCAGCAGGGTTTCCTCTAGAGATCCATGAGAAACAGAATTTCAGTCACTGTTTCTTTAACGTAGATCTTTCGCTATTTAACTTCAAGGTTTCTAATACTCTGTACTTCACAGTCTCTAGAGTTCTTACCACCAGGGCTCTAGTGGATAAGGAGTTGTGCTGCCAACTTGAAGGCAGCACAATTTGAATTCATGAGCTGCTCCAAAGGAAGAAGAGGAGAAATTGTCTATGTAATTTACAGACTCAGAAACCTGTGGACAATTAGTTATCAGTCACTTCCCACTCGTTGGCTAAGAGTCATTGAGAATTAACATTTTCAGGTGGCACAAACTATGCTCATGCGCTTAAGAACCTAAAGATTGGCAGGGTGAGTTCAAACAATAACATTGTGTAAGAAAGAGCAGGCTGGCTATTTCTGTCATGATTCTGGCCAAGGAAACTGTGCAGAGCAGCTCTGCTCTGTAACACAAGATGTTGCAGTGACTTGGCTTACGTGTTCATTAGTTCCCTTTCCTGAGAGCTCAGGTAAGATGGCAGAGGCCCTGTGTACACACAGGCACAGCTGGCAGCTTGCTTTCTGGACCCATAATCAGATCAATCAGGGCTTCCTACACAAAACCTTTTCAACAGCGCCAAAGCCAAAGCTTCCAGTTGATGCCACCAGCTTTCCCTTTCAACGCAAGTCTCACAATTAGGCAGCTTTGTGTTTTCTCACACTTGCGCATTATGATGGTTATTTAGGCTGACTCACAATAGTCTCCAAGAATATTCTTTATGAATTCATGCTTTCCTCCTACTCAGCAATGCTGCTAAAAAAAAAAAATGCAGAGAAATTCAATAGAGGTCACGAGCAATGTTGGTCATTAAGGCAATAGGCAAGAGTTTATTGCCTCCACCTCCCTCCCCTGAACAAGCACCACATATAAATCTCTTAAGAGCTGTGTACCATCCTTGCCCTTAAAATCTGCCCTCCTCATCCTGAGACATAGGCAATCCAAGCACTTTTAGCTTGTAGCTGTGCATTGATAGCTTAGAGGTAAGGAATTGCACTGCCAACTCAGAGGTGTTTGGTTTGAAATCCACCAGCTCCTCTGAGGGTGAAAAATGGGCAATTTCCTCTTGTGCTATTTATAGCCTCTTAAAAATTGCTGGAGGGTCAGCTATGTTTCGGTTCTGAGAGGAGCACAATGACAACAATAGCGGTTCCGTCACAGAAACTGTGTGATCAAACTCACCCCTGTCAGGACACACCCCATTCATCTCCCATCCAATTTCCTACGTGTGAATTTCTTTTTCCAGACTCAGTAAAAGGAAATAGTCATTTCTGTTGCAACTGTGAAAGTGGAGCTTTTATTGCAGCATCTTGCACCTAGACAATAAACTGCTAAGAATATTTTGCAAATAACTGCAAGCTATGATAACTAGTTTTTCTCTTTTATAAAAAGCTGTTCTCAAAAGTTCCAAATACCTAGTAATCAAAGGAAAAACAAGCTTTCAAAATGTAGTATGGGATTTTCAACCCCTTACCCTTGATAGAGAAATGCTACTAAAAGATTTAAGGCAAGAAATATAATAGCATCCACATTTGCACTCTATGCTACCAGATTAGAGGGACTCAAAAGGGTTTGCTTTTACGTTTTTCAGGAAAGAGGTTTTGTGTGTATTTGTTTTTTGCAGCAAGGTAAAACTACAAAATAAGAACACATGGCAAAGTTTGGTATGACTCTTCAGGAAATATTAAACAAAAATAATATGTTCTTAGGTTGTTGAAAACTGTAGATAATCAACAATTTCCAAAATATGTATTGGAGAGTTAAAGCTTCCATAAACATCAATAGGGAAAAGCTCTGCTAAGTGGGAATGTTTAGTCTACAAGGATTAAAACATTTCTTTGAATAACTACAATAACCTCCATAAAGGCATCAGTACAGTCCAAGACATACATTGAAGGGTGAAGAAAACTTCAAGTTCACAAGAAGGTATCAGAAGAGTTCATACTGGACAAGAGGAGATCATTCTTTTTTACATGTTAACTAAATTTCTCCCTATTATCTTGCACCAGTCCATGCCTGTTCATACAATCTGGTATCAAATTTATGATGCAGGAAAGTTTGGAATCCATCCACTCAAGTATGAAAAGTTCCACTGACATTCTCTAAGATTTCTTGTGAATTTATAGGCCTTATTTTTATACTCAGACACTTGTCCCTCCTATATCCTCTTATCTCAGTCTCATGTTCATTTTGATTCCCTCAACTTTCCTCTTGTCTCTGCCCCAACATCATTTTAAACACAGAACACAGACTGTTTTCCACATTTCCTGACACAGCACTTTCATAAGACAGCAAGTCACTAGATCCAGGGGTGACAGTTGAGGTGGAGGTGGAGGTCACTTTGTTGCACATTACAGTATGTAATTTAACTCTTCTGAAAATGACCGTGGCAATAACTACCACAATTCATTTCTCACTAGATGGTTGCTCTTCTAAAGCCACTAATCTCCTACCATGAGGCTAAAGCAATAAACCCACCCTTCATATTTCTCTCACATATGCCTACTTCAATCCCAAAGAGGGGTAAAGTAGAAAATAAGCAGCATTTACCATGTACTGCTTGAGTTGGCCTGGGAGACAGTGTGTTTCAAAAGTCATAGTTGATAGATTTTCACTCTTGGTTGCATGCGTTGAAAAAATGAGATATTCACAGAATGAAGCCCTGTTGGCTTAATGGTAAGGAATTTTTCTGCCAAATCAAAAGTTGTTGTTGTTATTAAGTGTCATCCAGTCATTGACAACTCATAGTGACCCTATTAATGAAAAACCTGAACACTTGTATAACTTTCATAATTTCTCCAAATTCACAGTTTCCTGAGACAAGCTCTTTTAAAAATAGATACCACTCCTGCTTCCAAGCTTGTTTTAATTGGGGAGCTCCCCAAAACATTGTCCACCATGAGTAACCATTATCACATTTGACATGTCTTTGTCACAGTGTTTAGCATCACAGCAACCATGAGTTACCTCTGTACAGAAAATGGACAGACCAGTGTTGTACCACTTAGAAGAGTGTTTGACCAAAAACAATTAACACCAAAGGTACACAATTTAAATCCACCAACTACTTCTTGAGAACAAGATATGCAATCTCCTCCAGTGCAATTTACTTCCTCTGAAAACCTCCCTGGAGGGTCACTTGTAAGTCAATTCTGTCTTGACAGTAAACAACAACAAAGATCACAGAGATGTATAATCTCCTTTTATACAATTTACAGCCTCTAACCACATGCTATGAGTCAGCCAACTTGATGGCCGAAGGTCATAGAAGCTGGAACCTTCATCAGGCAATTGTGGAGACAGATAGGGCCAATTGCCTTTCTGTATCCTCTAACTACTGTCTTAGAAATTCAGAGTATCTAACTGAAAGTGAGGAAAGTATGAAATGCCTGCTGCAGAAGATCAAGGACTACAGCCTGCGGTATGGATTGCATCTCAACATCAACAAGACAAAGATCCTCACCACAGGCCTAAAGATCAACATTATAATTGATGGAGGAAAGATTGAAGCTATCAGTAATATCAATCTTGAATCAACAATCAACATCCTTGGAACCAGAAATCAGGAAATGTATTACATTGAACAAGTTTACTTTCAGGGGCTTCTCCAAAATACTGAGAAGCAGTGATGTCAGTTTTATGACTAAGGTTCACCTGATTCAGGAAGCCATGGTCCTCTCAATCACCTGCTATGCATCAGAGAGCTGGACAGTGAATAAGGATGACAGAAGATGAACCGATACCTTTGAGTTGTGGTTCTGAAGAAAAGTACTAATTATCCTGAGGATTGTCAAAAGAACTAACAGATATGTACTGGAAAGGGAGGGATCAGAGTGTTCCTTGGAGGTAAATATGACGAAGCTTTGTCTTTCATACTTTGGACAAGTAATGAGGTGAGGCTATTCCTTGGAAGGGGACGTCATGCTTGGAAAGATGGAGGGTCAGTGAAGGAGAGGAAAACCTCCAATAAGATGAACTGACACTATAACTTCAGCAATGAGCTCTAGTGTTTGAGAAATGATAAAGATTACATAGGCTAGGGCAGGTTTCAGGGTGGCTGTTCATAGGGTCACTACGAGTTGTACTTGACTCAATGACACCGAACAACAACAAACTTTTAGACTACCTAAGTAACACAAATGTTTAAGTACTCAGGTATGTACCAAAATGGTGAAAGTCCAAATCCATCCAGAGGAGTTAGGTACCTCAAAAAGGATTTGTGACAAATGCAACAACAGTTATTGAAACTCTATTTAGCAGTCTTGTAGCCAGAACATACGAAGTCATCCTTCATATGTCAACTATTTATTTTTAAATAAACTTTTAAAGTAAATTTTGCCATTTCTTCTAGTGTTTTTGTTATGTGCCATTGAGTTGCCGTAACTCATAGCAACCCTATGCATGATAGCTCTGAACCCTGCCCTATCCTGGGCCAGTCTCAAAGTTTCTAATGCACCTAATCTCATTGCCCCATTTACTGTATCAATCCATCTCATGTGGAGTCTTCCTCTCCTGTGATGTCCCTCTACCCTTCCAAACATGATGTCCTTTTCCAAGGCTAGTCCCTCAGGGCCACGTGCCCAAAGTATGTGAGATGGATCTTCATCTGGAGTTGTTGTTTTTTGTTAATTGTCATCTAGTGGTAAGAAACTCATAGCGACCCTATAAATGAAAGACCTAAACATTGTATAACTTTAATTCTTCCTCCAGGTTCATAGGGTTTCTGGAGGCAAGCCATTTCAGAAGTGGATGCCACTCCTGCTTCCAAGCTTTTTTTAATTGGGGAGCTCCACCAAACACTCTCCACCAAGGGTAACCCTTATTGCATTTGACACATTAGTGTCACAGTATTTAGCTTTACAGCAACCACGAGTTACTCTGTACAGCAAGTGGACAGACAAGGGCTATATGACCTAGAAGAATGTTTGACCAAAACTAATTAAAAACCGGCCTGAGGGCCACAGATTAAAGTCACTCACCTTTGGCTTGGTAGCATCAATTTCTGTCCACTAGGCCAACTGAGCTCTTGCCAGATGAAATGGAGGTGCTTGGCCCAGAGTCTGCCAGCATTTGGGAGTGTTAGAATTGTAAAATACTAAAATGTTTGGCCATGCCTGCAGGCTAAGGTCTGTGGGCTAGTGTGTTGTGAATCTCAGTTCAAGCTGGACCTTAGGACGGCCTCTTTTGTCTTGAAGAGAGACATGTATGTAACGCTTGGGGCTCTTAGGGCTTTCTTTTCATCTCAACTGGGTGTCAGCAGAGCAGACTTGCCAGATGAATTGGGGGTCACCTGGAGTAGACAATTAAAAAAATCACTTCTGTTTATGTTAACCACCAGCTGCTCTGAGGGATAAACGTAAAGATTTATATAGGCTCAAAACTCTGATGTAAGGCTACTGAGTTAGAATTGGCTAGAAGACAGTGAGTTTGGTTTAGTTTGGAATCTATATTAAGTAGTAAGGAGCCCTAGTGGCAGAATGTGGAATGTATGGGATTGCTAATTGCAGAGTTGGTAGTTTGAATTCACCACAACTGAAGGGTTGGCAGTTTGAATCCACCACCTGCTTTTAAAGAGAAAGGTGGGCATTCTCTCTCTGTAAAGATTTACAGCCTGAGAAACTGATATAGGGCCAGTATGACTTGGAACTCACTTGATAGCTGTGATCATTTTTCTGTCTAGGCTAGCATGAGCTATTACAGTCACAGAAATTATAGAAAAGATCTTTAAATATTCCCTGGCAGAACTGACTCTCTCCAGAGCTTAGTGAGTATGTAGAGGTAATATAAAGCAACCCCAGATTATGCTTGCAGACTGAGAGTTGAAATTAGCAATGAGCAGCACAGGCTAGAAGAGTTGCATGAGCTGTAGAAGTGCCAGAGAGATTTTATAAAGTGCAAAGCTAAGGAAATTTAGAAATACCCAAGTTGAAGCAAGATGACTTGGATAAAAGCTTACAGAAGTTGAACTGAAAAAAGAAGGTTTAAATCCTATCATTTAATTTTAACCAATCTAAAGATAGGGGAGAATGTCTTGCACAGGACCATAAAGGGAAGCCAAAAAACATAGAAATTATGTCAGTATATCATTAGCACAATCCAGGCAGGCGAAAGGGTTCCTAGATGAGCTAACATGGAGCTCTGATTGACACATTTATGCTCATTCGTACAATCTAGTGCAGAGTATACACTAATATAACTTAATGTATGTTACCACCAAGAAAATCTACCTAAATTGCATTACTGTACTCCTGTTCCATTCTCGCAGTGCCATCCTTCTGATTGAAATAACTGCTTCCTCTGTAGATTTTATAACAGGAGCGAGATCATAATGGCAAGCTGACATAAATTCTTGATCAGCACACAGCTTCTATTTACTTCTTGCTCCCTTAGTTTTCACATCAGTTAAGTGGCATTAAAGTTACTTGTTGCTCCGTTTGGCCAGTGTAAAAATTGAATAAGTTAATACAGGCAAACTTTTAGAAGCAATGCTTGAAATAAACTCTAATCTAGATGAAATGTTAAATCTCATCACTATTTTTGTCTAAATCACCAGGATGACAAGAATCTGAGTTGGAGAGTATGAGTTAGACCCGCCTGCAGGGATTCTTTAGTACCAAAACCACAGCCATAGAATGTTGGAGAGCTGAGGCAGAAACTCTGCAAGTTCTTGACATCTTGCGACTCTTGAGTAACTCCTTCAATTCTCCTTATATATACTTCTTATATATCTTTCTCCATACAACCATACTGATCCAGCATTTACAGAATATAATTTTGTTTGAAAAAAGGGAAAAAAAAATTGAGCTCAGTTTGCACTCAGAGCATATGGTACTATTTCTGAACGATCTTACATTTAGAATGAGGTGGAAATGAGTCAAGAAGAAATAATGAATCTCTCTGTGTGTGTGTGTGTGTGTGTGTGTGTGTGTGTGTGTGTGATATGTACTCTAGAGTTGAAACTACCCATAGCTGACTCTGGGGTGGGTATTCAGAGACAATTAATTGCCTGGGAGGATTTCCCGTACTTCTCCCATGGAGCAGCTGGTGGCCTTGAACCACATGCCTTAGGGATTGCAATGCAACTTCTTGTCACTATTCCCTATTTTTTTCCCCTCTCATTAGAATCAGGTAACAAATATATGCTCCTCTGCATGCCATAAACTGCCATCGCTTCTGAGTTCTGCTTTTGCATTGTGATGTCAAACCATAGACAAGACAGAAACAATTTAGCATGTTTATGTTCCACTAAAACTATCTTTAAAAACACAGTGTGTAAATCGGATTTGATAGTCAGGCTGTGTAGTATGCTAATATTTGCTACTGATTAAAAATGAGAAAATACATAGCATTGAACAACCACAACGTATGAAAATTACTTAGAAGTGGATTCAAATGGGTATGTATGTTACGTTGCTAATTTTATATAAAGAAATGTTAATGCTCATTGAATATTTTATATTTAAAAGTATGTTTAATCTTAAGAATGGCAATGGCAAAATGGTTATGTTTTATAACATTTCAATATTTGATAGATACCTACTGAGATAAAGGAGTCTGGTGACCTTGTGATAGAAGCTGCACTGCAATCCCAAAGACATAGGGTTCAAATCCACCAGCTGCACTACGGTACAAAGATGGGCAATATCCACCCCTGTGATTTACGTCCTCTAAAAACCTGCTCGTGAGTCAGCTGTAGGTTGGTTTTCATTCAATGTCAAAAAACATTGAAATAAGTGAGAAGGCACTGATGATGGCTTAGTGGTAAAAAGTTGCACTTCTAAATCAGTGGTGGTAGGTTTGAATCCTTCAGCTTCACCACAAGAGAAGAATGGGAAGTCTCCTCCTGTGTGATTCACTGCCTCTGAAAACCCACTGGAGGGTCAGCTATGGGTTAGTTCTGACTTCATGATACTTAACGATACAATAACAACTGATATAAGGTTTATGAAATCTTGGATTCATTTCAAAATTATTGGGGTGGAAGGCTGATGATATAAAGAATATTACTCATGACATGATAACAATTTAAACATAGGGTCACTACACATCTCAGTTGACTCTATGGAACATAACATCAATAAAATGACAACTTTGGAAGCAGGAGTGGCATCCACTTTCTAAACAACATGACTTTGTAAACTCTATGAACTTTGATAAATGTTGATAGTTGTATAGGGACTTCAGGACTTTTTCTCATAGAGTCCTTATGGGTCATGCTTGACTCAAAGGCAAACAACAACAACAAAAATTAATATATGGAGTCCATTATACCATTTATATTCTCTTGTTTACTTGTGATTTTTTTTATAGTTAAATTTTAAGTACAAAATCTCTCTCTCTCTTTCACACACACACACACACACACACACACACACTTACAAACTCCAACTAGTGAGAGACAATGAACACACCAAAAATCAAAGATAAGGAATAGGCTATGTGTATTCATATCATATGCCCTATGTCAACTTTACAATTAATCTTGTAAATTGTATAAAATGGTATTTTACAGAAAAGTGAAATGAAACACAATTCTGCTACAAAAGAAATATGCAGAGCAAGGACCTATGAAATCTGCCTGATTTTATTATTTAAGGAACAAGCCGACAGCAGAGATGGGAGGAATGAATTCATTTACAGGGTCACACATGGTTCTCAGCAGGTAGTGTCTGGCCCTTTTCTTTTTGCTGTGGCACAGTGGGTAAGCCATTGGCTGTAAATGGAGAGATGAGCTGTATGAATTCACCCGCTGCGCTCTGGGAGAAAGAGATGAGGCAATCTGCTTCTATAAAGACTGTGGCCTTGCAAACCCTATAGGACAACTCTGTTCTATCTAATATGTTTGCTAGGAGTCAAGTTTGGCTCTAGCAATAAGTTTGGTTTAAATGCAATCCAGTGTCACCTCCTTTATTGAGTCCCAATCATTTTTAATTTCTCCCACTGCAACCTCACATAGCACTTTGGAATACTGCTACTTTGGGCTGTATCTCTTGTCCTCATTGAATTCTGCTCTGGAGACTCTGGAAGGTTAAAAAAAAAAAAAGAAGAAGAAAGGGCACCCATGGTGGACAGTGTTGGCTGGAGCTTCTCTACTAAATCAAGCCTGGAGGCAGGAGTGGCATACACTTCCAAAATGGCTTGCCTCTGGAAACTCTGTGTACGAACAGTGCTTAGGCTGTTTGTTCATAGGGTCGTTATGAGTCGTCTACAACTCGACGGTATTAAACAACAACAACAATATAGAAAGGAGTATTAATTTTCAATAAATTACTTTGTTGTTGTTGTTATGTGCCATCGAGTCATTTGCGACTCATAGTGAGCCTATGTACAACAGCCCTGAACCCTGCTCTATCCTTTGCCAATCGCATTGCCTCTGACACACCCATCCCGATTACCCCAGTCACTGAATCAATCCACCTCTTAGAGGGTCTTCCCCTCCTGCACTGTCCCACCACCCTACCAAGCATGATGTCCCTCTCCAAGGACTTGTCTCTCCTTACAACATGTACAAAGTATGTCAGATGAAGCCCCAGAATCATTGCCTCCAAGGAGTAGCCTGGTTTAACCCTCTCCAGGGTGAATCTGTTTGTTTTCTTTGCAGTCCATGGTACATTCAATACTCTTCTCCAGCACCACAGCTCAAAGGCATCAATTCTCCTTCTAACTCTCTGATGCATAACAAGTTATTGCAAAGATCATGGCCTGTATCAGGTGCACCTTAGTCTCCAGAGAGACACCATTGCTCTTGAGTACTGTAGAGAGGTCTCTAACAGCAGACTTTCCCATCGCGATACATATTTTGATTTTCTGGCTGCTGGTGCCAAGAGTGTTGACCATGGAGCCGAGCAAACTGAAGCTGTGAACAATCTCAATCTCTTCGCCATCCATCGTGATGCTACCAATTGGTTCAGTGGTGAGAATCTTTGTCTTCTTGACATTGAGCCTCAGTCCATACTGAAGGAAAATTACTTTGAGTGATGGCAAAAAAGAATGAATGAGTGAGTGAGATGAGTGAGTGAGACTGGTATGGTAATTGTTTACCTTAAATGTCAAATTTGTATCAAGAATATCTTCACGACTAATCTGTAACAGATTCATGGTCTGCATGAATGACAGCTTTCTTTAGTCTGGGACCAGAGGAAGTAAATGGTACTCAGCTACCATCACTTCTACTATACTCTTTTACTAGGGATGCAACAGAATGGGGAAAAGTGAAGAATATCATTCTAATTTATAAAAAAGACCAGACTATTGGTCTGAGAGAGATTGGAGAAACACCTCACATAGGACTGAAGGCACTCTTGTAGTGCAGCCCCAAACCAATTAATAGTTAAACTTATAAAATAAACAGTTATATCTGTGAAGGATGAATGTTCTCCTTAGACCAATCAATTATACAAAACTAAAGATGAACAAACCGAAAGGTATGGGACAGCCTGATGAATGGAACAGGAAACCCAGGTGGAAACAGGGACACTGAGGAGTGTGAAGATTGCAACCAATTTTGTAACGTTTATAAGACTTATTTGTTGGGAAACTTAGTTTCCCTGTATACTTTCACATGTTGTTGTTGTTGTTATGTGTTGTTGAGTCGCTTATGACACATAGTGAACCTATGTATAACATCCCTAAACCCTGTTCAATCTTGTGCCAATCGCACTACCTCTGACACACCCATCCCGATTACCCCAGTCACTGAATCAATCCACCTCATAGAGGGTCTTCCCTTCTTATGCCGTCCCTCCATCCTCCCAAGCAGGATGTCCCTCTCCAAGGAACTTCTTACAACATGTCCAAAGTATGTCAGATGAAGCCCCAGAATCCTTGCCTCCAAAGAGCAGTCTGGTTTAACCCTCTCTAGGATGAATCTGTTTGTTTCCTTGGCAGTCCATGGTATATTCAATACTCTTCTCCAGGACCACAGCTCAAAGGCATCAATTCTTCTTATATCCTCCCTAATAATTATCTAACTCTCTGATGCATAACATGTGATTGCAAAGACCATAGCCTGTATCAGACACACCTTAGTCTCCAGAGAGACACCATTGCTCTTCAGTACCCTAGAGAGGTTCCTAACAGCAGACATTCCTATCGCAATACATTTTTTTGATATCCTGGCTGCTGATGCCAAGAGTGTTGACTGTGGAGCCAAACTAAAGTGAACAATCTCAATCTCATCACCATCCATCCTGATGCTACCAATTAATTGGTTCAGTGGTGAGAATCTTTGTCTTCTTGACATTGAGCCTCTGTCCATATTGAAGGCTGCAGTCCTTGACCTTCTGCAGCAAGCATTTCAGGTCCTCCTCAGTTTTAGCAAGCAGGGTTGTGTCATCTGCAATGCAGATTGTTAATAGATCTTCCACCAATCTTGACGCCACACTTCTCCTATAGAGTCCAGCCTCTCGGACAATCTGTTCTGCATACAGGTTGAAAAGGAATGGAGATAGGACACATCCCTGGCGTATGCTCTTCCCAATTTTGAACCATGCAGTGTTTCCCTGCTCTGTTCTGATGACTTCCTCTTGGTCCAAGTACAGGTTTCACATTAGAAAGATCAAGTGTTCTGGGATTCCCATTCTTCTCAGAGTCAGCCACAGTTTGTTATGATCCACACAGTCAAACGCCTTTGCATAATCAATGCAACACAGATATAAATTCTTCTGGTATTTCTGCTTTTAGCTAAGATCCATCTAACAGACTTTCACGTGAAACATAATAAAATATTAAAAGAAGATAATTTTTTCAGTAGCATTTTGATCAATTTATAAGATACCTTCCCTGTACCTCGTCTACCTTGAAAACAGTCCCTGAAATGGCTTCTGTTTTTAAAATGCTATAATTTACTTATCTGATGATTGTTAATTTCATTCTCTTCTTTATCAATATAATAGCCCCAATACCTTTTTCTAAGCATCACACACTCACACACTCATTAATGCTGCTTCTGTCATAGTTCCCACTTGTCATTTCCCCTCTTTTTTGCTTTCTCTAATTTTCTGAATGTGTCACCCTGGTAGTCACTCAGATCTTGGACCAAGTCAGTCCATGTGACCCAGCAAAATATTAATATTCCAAAACTCAAAAGTGCTTTATTATTATAGCTGCCAAAAACAGACTTGCAAAAGCAAATTCATTTGTAAGAAGAATGCTTTATTTTCTTAGTGCTGATGAAGGATTTTTATTTTTCTCTACAGTGAACCCACTCCCACAGTTTATCTTCATTTTCTCCATTAGTTGTTTTTATATCTCAGGATTTCATATCAAATTTACTTGCAAGCCTGCCCAAATAGTTTGATACTTCTCTATTTAAGAATTGTGCCCTTTTTTTTAAGAATGAGGAATAAATTTTCCAAACATCTGTGGCTTAAATATCTAGTTCTTAAATAACATAAGACCAAAACCTTTTTTGTTTTCTCAATGAACAAAAAAAAAGAAAAAGAAAATGACAAAAAAAGAGGAAATGGGTAATTGATAGGGCCAACTGCATAGTCAGAGAGCCAATAAATGACCTGATAGCCTGAGCACTAAATTACCAAGAAGTTGCACTACCAGTTTTCTGAATCACATCGAGATATACATCCCTTGGTAAGCTTTGCAATAATGCACACCAGTGTAAGCAAAGTCCAAACAACTACAGAATAACAAGTGAGTTCTGAGACATCCCTGCACAATTGTACAAATGAAAGCTGTGTGAAAGCTTTGACAGGAAGAATGTGATGCAACAGTTAAGATGCAACATGCCATTAAAATCAATACTGTAACTTCAACCAGAGTTCATTTTACACTTTAAGAGGTGCAGCACAGCTTCTCTCAGCATAGACTTAGAAGTCAGGTGGTATAAAGCGAAAAAAACAGTTCTGCCGTTTATCATGAGCTTAAGCTCAGTTTACTCATCTATGAAATGGGGTAATCGTAATGCCTATCTCAAGCCATTAAGAAGGTCTGATGGCATGGTAAGAAATCCATCATACTATAATCAACACTCTTGGTACCAGCAGCCAGGAAATTAAAAAAACCAAAAACCAAAACAAACAAAAACACACACACAAAATCCCCAACAAATTGCACTGGATAAATCAGCTATCAGAGACCTCTCCAAAGTACTGAAGAGCAACACTGTCAGTCTGGAGACTAGGATGTGCCTGATACAGACCATGGTCTTTGCAATTGCTTGATATGCATCAGAGAGCTGGACAATGACTAGAGATGATAGAAGGAGAATTGATGCCTTTGAGCTGTGGTGCTGGATAAGAGTATTGAATATAACATGGACTTCTAGGAGAACAAACAGGTTCATCCTAGAGAAGGTGAGACCCAGCTGCTTCTTGGAGGCAAGAATTCTGAAGCTTTGTATACTTTGGGCATGTTGCAAGGAGGGATCAGTCCCTGGAGAGGAATATCATGCTTGGAAGGATGGAGGGACACTGCAAGAGATAGATTGATTCAGTGACCTGGGTAATGGGGGTAGATGTATCAGAGACAATAAGATCGGCCCAGGATAGAGCAGATTGTAGGGTTATTGTACACATGGTCACTATGAGTTTCTGGTGACTCAATGACACATAACAATGACAATAATTACATAAAAGGTTAATGGTTTCAACTCAGAAGTTGTTCTTTGGAAGGAAGAGGGATAGTCTCCACCCATGAAGATTTGCAGGCTCAGAACTTGATGGAAGGTTGCTATAAGCACAAGGCAGTGGATTTGGTATTACTTCGTTTTAGCCCTAGTCCATAATTAACACCTTTATTACCAGCAGTCAGGAAATAAGAAGACACATTGCACTGGGCAGGCCTGTAGTTAGAGACCTTGCCAAATTCTTAAGGAGTAATGATGTCAGTTTGAGGACTCAGGTGCATCTGATTCAGGCCATGTCTTTCCAATCACTTACTCTGCATCTGAAATCTGGACAAGAAGAACTGATGCCTTTGAGCTGCAGTGTTGGAGAAGAGCACTAAACATCCCATGGGTGGCCAAGAAAACAAATAAATGTGTCTTGAAGAGGGTTCAGCAGAGTGCTCTTTGGAGGCAAGGATGATGAAGCTTTACCTCACATACTTCAGGCCTGTTTCTAGAAGGTGATATTCCTTGGATAGGGACATGATGCTTGGAAGGATGGAGGGTCAGTGAAGCAGAGGAAGACCCATAACCAGGGGGATTGACAGAGTGACTACTGCAATGGGTTCTAGTGCATCAGGAAGTGTGAGGATGGCACAGGATAAGACGGGGTTCATAGGATCGCTATGAGTTGTACTCAACTCATCAGTAACTGACAACAACAACAACAGTGGCACATGACTTAAAGCACTTGGTTGCTGATGAAGAGGTGAGTGGTAAGAACTCTCCAATTACTACCACAGGGGGAAAAGTGATTGTCTGCTTTTGTCAAGATTTGCAGCTTGAAATGATCAGTGGGGCAGTTTTGCTTTGATATATCAGATTGCTCAGACCTGGTTTTAAGCTGGTTTTTTGTTTGTTTTGTTTTGGGTTTTTTTTGTCAAACATTCTTCTAAGTGGTATAGCACTGGTCTGTGTATTGCAGTACAGAGGTAACTCGTGGTTGCTGTGATGCTAAACACTGTGACACTGATGTGCCGAATGCGATAATGGTTACCCATGATGGACAGTGTTTGCTGGAGCTTCCTGATAAAAACAAGTTTGGAAGCAGGAGTGGCATCCACTTCTTAAATGGCTTCCCTCCAGAAACTCTATGAACATGGAGAAATGCCCAAAGGTATACAAGTGTTCAGGTCTTTCGTTCATAGGGTCACTGAGTCGTCTATGACTCGACAGCATTTAACAACAACAACAACAACAACATATCAGATTGCTATGGGTCAGAGTGTCTTTCAATGAGATGAGTTGTTTCGATTTTTGGTTTTGGGTTTTTTTTAGTATCTGAAGTTATTGGGAAGATCAAATGAGTTAGTATAAGTCAAGTCCTTAGAACAGTGGTTTTTCATATAGAAAATTTTTAGGAAAGGTTAGCCTTTGTCCTTATAAAGTATAAACAGTTTTTAGACAAGCTATTTGGATTATGAGTGATTGAGTGTGTCAGATAACTTCTTAACTAAGGAGGCATCCAGATAAGCCACGCAGGGGTACTTGCTTCAGTCTGTAATAATGGTACTTGCAGGTCTTGTGATCAAATTATTCTTTCCAAGCAAGGCTCTGTATAATTTACTGTAATTCATTTGCACGATGTTTTCTCCCTAGCCAGCTATTGTTCTCAAATTATCCTCATATTGGTTCAGAATAATCCGATTTGACCTATACTTACTGTTGCCAGGAAGATTAAACTAAAATCTTTAGCAGCCCAAATGCCAAGAGCTCAGACCAGTAGCCCTGGACTAATCCCTGTCATTCATGGCCTTGAGGCAGATCTGTACCATTCCCAAAGAACACCTTGGTAGGCACTTGGCTCAATCCGTTGAATGATTCCTGACTGTGCTATTAAAGGTTTTGCTTAGGAGGGCAGACGCTGAACACGCCACTAAAGCTTCGCTCCAAAGAAAACACTTGGCAAGATGAGTTTATTTCTGGTTTAACCCCCTGATGGGTGTGTATATGTTAAGACTCCGAAAATTGTAGCTATTAAAATAAGATATTTTTAACCATTAAAAGCTGCTTTGAATATTCTTAAATGTCTTCAAAGCAAACACAAAGCCTGGGGCATTCAAAAGCATTGGAGGATCATTGAAGTTCTTGCAAAGCACAAAGGAAGGAAAATTTTTGCAGTTCAAGACTTTAAGCCAAGCATTAGAAAAAGATGCACACCTGTGAACTCCGAGGCATTCCATACTGCACATAATATTTGATTAATCACCAAAGTGATTACACTAAGTGGCATCCACAGTAATTTAAACAGATATATAAATGGTTTGTAATTACAGGATATTGGGCTCTATAATTCATTGCTTAGCAAAGAGGTATTTGTTGTATAATTACTGTATCTTTGTGAGATACTTGCTGTGCATTTATGGTGTGGTTTATCCTACGGTTCCAAGGTACTGACTGTCTTTGGTTTTCTTGTGTCTAAATGCAAGAATTCTTTATGAAAAAGAAAAGTCATGATTACCTTGGCAGATGAAGCATTTTTTAATATTTGGAAAGCCTGGAAATGTGGAGATATTTGTGATAACAATATTCTAAAAGCAAACACAGATTCATCTCCGAGAGGGTTAAACTGGGCTGCTCCTTGGAGGCAAGGATTCAGAGGCTTTGTCTCACATACTTTGGTCATGTTTTAAGGAGGGACCGGTCCTTGGAGAGGGACATCATGCTCGGCAGGGTGGAGGGCAGGTGCAGGAGAGGAAGGCCCTCTGGGAGGTGGATTGATTCAGTGACTGGGGCAATCAGGATGAGTGTGTCGGAGACAATGAGATTGGCACAGGACAGAGCAGAGTTTAGAGCTGTTGTACATAGGGTCCCTATGAGTCAGAAGCGACTCGACGGCACATAACAACAACAAAAGCAAACGCATAGCTCAAGAACTCTGTTCAGTTTAACTCAAGGCATGGCTCACAACATTCTATGGTCTTCAAGAGTATACTTCTAACCCTGCTTAGTAGTAAGGAACTTTGTCCAGTGCACACTATACAAATGCATGTGCGCCCTCATATACACCACAGTACCTATGCACCACGAAGATAACGATGCAGAATTGAGCTGAAGTGAAAAGCTAAAATGGAAGAATGAAAAAAATTAAGAAAAAAGTGCAGTTCTTTTCTATAACCTATAAATATAATGGACAGATTCATTCATGCCTGGGAAGGTGACTATTATGTAATTTTGTCCAACTGTCCATTTGCACAAAGTAGAGAGCCTAAAATAAGTGTCATTTGGGGAAAAATAAGTGAAACAGAGAGGGAACAAGCAAAAGGAAATTTGTATTAAACATAAGATTAGATTGTGAAGAGTATGAGTTTTAGAGGTTTTTTAATATAATTATAAAAATGTTTTGCCTATACATTCTAACTATCAAATTAATAGATAGGAATGTAAAGCTAAAGAAGAGTTTTACATCTGATGATGCATAGATATGCTGAGATTTTTCAGACTTTTTAAATAATGAGACTCAAGAGGCCGAGAATCCTACAGGATGGACAATCTATGGAATCCTATAGGAGAGCAAGCTCCTCCTGTGCAATGAACTGCCTTTGAAAATCTCTTAGACTGTCAGCTATGGGTTGGTTCTAACTCGATGGTACAGAGAAGCAACAACATAGGCAAAGAAAGAGACTATGTAAGTAGACAATTATTTGACTTTAAGTGACACTGCTGCTATTGAAAAATTTGACTATCTAGACCAGTCTCTGCTTCAGGGATGCATCTTATCTCCACACTTTTTCAATTTATATGCAGGACAGATCATTCTGGAGGCTGGACTTTATGCATGGAGAAAGGTGGCATCAGGAATGGAGGAAGACTCATCAACAACTTTTGTTATGCAGATGACACAAACTTGCTCGCTGATACTGAAAGGACATGATGTATTTGCTGCAGCAAATCAAGGACTGTAGGTATGGATTGAAGCTCAATATCAAGAAAACAAAGACTCTCACCATTGGGCCAATTAGCAGCTTCATGATGGACTGAAAAGAGATTGAGATTGTTGATAGCTTCAGCTTGTGTGGTCTTACAATCAACAGTCTTGGCACCAGCAGTCAGGAAATCAAAAGATGAATTACATTGGAAAAGTCTGTTGTGAGGTACCTACCTCTCTAGAGTACTGAAGAGCAACATTGTTGGTCTGGAGACTAAAGCGGGACTGATCCAGGCCATGGTCTTCGCAATTAATTGCTATTTATCTGAGAGCTGAGCAATAACTAAGGATGATAGAAGAAAGATCAATGCCTTTAAGTTGTGATGCTGGAAAGAGTGTTAAACATATCGTGAACTGCAGGAGAACAACCAAGTTTGTCCTGGAGAGGGTGAAACTAGGATGCTTCCTAAAGGCAAGTATTTTGAGGCTCCATCTCACATACTTTGGGCATGTGGCCAAGAGGGATCAGTCCTTGGAGAAGGACATCGTGTTTGAAAGGGTGGAGGGACAGCACAGGAGAGGAAGACCCAGGTACAGATAGATGGACTCAGTGAATGAAAAAATGGGATCAGGTCTGATGGAGATAAGACTGATTCAGAATAGCACAGTTTTCAGAGTTAGTGTACTTAGGGTCATTATGAGTCACAGGCAACTCAATGGCACATAACAACAATAAAAACAATAGACTATCTCCATGTATGACACCTGATATTAGTAGTCGATCTTTTCCATAAATGTAAATACATGGACTATTTCTAACTGCTTAAAAGCCAATTGTATTGATTATGCCAATAAGTACATCAAAGATAATATGATACAAAGCAAGGCATCTATATCTCTCTTTATCATTGCAGTCAAATTGGAATTGACTAATAGCTGACTCTCCATTGGGTTTCAAAGGCTAATAAATATCACATGAGAGGAGATTGGATATCTTTCATTTGTGGAGATGCTATGGATTCAAACTGCCAGAGAGGCATAGCTTTGGGGTTAACAGGACATATCACTGCAGACAATGCTACCCAAGTCTGTTTGTCTGTCTCTCAAGAGGCAGTCATCAGAACAGAGCAAGGAAACACTGCATCGTTCAAAATTGGGAAGGATGTTTTCCAGGGATGTGTCCTATCTCCATACCTTTTCAACCTATACGCAGAACAGATTATCTGGGTGGTTGGGCCCTATGAGGAGAAATGTGGGGTCAGGATTGGTGGAAGATCTATCAACAGTCTTCATTATGCAGATGATACAACCCTGCTTGCTGAAACTAAGGAGAACCTGAAGTGCTTGCTGCAGAGGGTCAAGGACTGCAGCCTTCAATATGGACTAAGACTCAATATCAAGAAGACAAAGATTCTCACCACTGAAACAATTGGCATCAGCAGCCAGGAAATTAAAAGACGTATTGTGATGGGAAAGTCTGCTGTTAGGGACCTCTCCAAAGTACTGAAGAGCAATGGTTTCACTCTGGAGACTAAAGTGCTCCTGATACAGGCCATAGTCTTTGCAATCAGTTGTTATACATCAGAGAGTTGGACAATGATTAGGCAGGAGAGAAGGAGAATTGATGTGTTTGAGCTGTGGTGCTGGAAAAGAGTATTTAATCTACCATGGACTGCTAAGAAAACAAACATGTTCATCCTGGAGAGGGTCAAACTGGGCTGCTCCTTGGAGGCAAGGGTTCTGAGGCTTAATCTTACATACTTTGGACATGTTGCAAGGAGAGACCAGTCCTTAGAGAGGGACGTCATGCTTGGGAGGGTGGAGGGCTGGCGAAGGAGGTGAAGACCTTCTGTGGGGTGGATTGATTCAGTGACTGGGGTAATCAGGGTGGGTGTGTCGGAGACAGTGAGATTGGCACAGACCAGTCGCAAGCAACTCAACAGCACATAACAACAACAACATTTGTTATGTGATGTTAAGTCGGAACCTACTCATAACTTATTCTTTAGCAGGCTTTCATCAGAGGCTACATGACAGGTAAATAGGTGCTCATTATTTTTCTACCTCTGAGTTAATAAAATTAGATCCAAGCTGCATGCCTTTGGGTTGGCACCACAATTCTTTACCCATTAGGCCACCAGAGCAATTACTAAGGAGCTAAGAGCTCTAGTGGACTTCTGGTAAGGAGTTAGGCTGCTATCTCAATGGCTCACTGTTTGAATCCACCAGCTGCTCCGCAAGAGAAGGATAGGCAATCAACTGCCTCTGAAAACCTGCTGGAGGGTCAGCTATGGATCAATTCTGACTCAACAATGGTATACAACAACAACAACAACAAAAACAGAGGCTATGCTAGAGAAAGATTTAAGACAAGAAAGATCTGGAAGCCATCTGGAGATACTTCCTGTCAAGACAGTGAGTGAATGTGCATGTAATAGCAGAAAATATTGTATCTAAATATATTTTAAAAACTTCCATTTTGAGTATTATTTTCTTACACACACATACATATTCAATATGTAACTAAATAAGATAAAAGTTAAAATTTTTTATGGAAAGTAACCACGAATGATCTCAGACTATTTTTTTATTTCCAAAAAAAAAAGAAGAACAAAAGAAAACCTTGTTAAATTATATCTTTAAAGTTTTGAATAATTTTAGGGTATTAAATAAATGAGGTTCATGATCAAATGGCATACCAAAGATGTTAAAGTTCTGGAGATAGTAAACTTCATATCTTTCTGGTGTTTTCCTTTATGGTCATTGTTTCACAGTGAGTACTATAGTCTGATTATGGCAAAAAGTAGGTGTAGAGTTGTTATGAGACAGAGTTAAAGACATACTTCAAATTTATTAGATGTACACGTATAGAAATGAACATTATTTAGCTGTATCGTTATCATCTATATGTTAGAACTATTTTCTTCATCATCTCAGTTACAAATACTTCTTCTTCCATAATGCTGATATGTATTATTTCAGCAACTGCAATGTATTTTACACTTTTAAAAGTATCGTCAGATTTTTCTTCTCTTTCATGTTTTCAACTTTATGAATTCTATTCCTGACTACAACAGCACTGCTTCTCTTCTGAATCATTGCTTAAATGTTAGCTTAATACTTCTTGAACATCTTTCAAAAATATTTGGTCACTGTCTCTTCACATGCTCTTCTTTTTTACGCTATATTTATTGGGTACATTTTAGCTATTATTACTTGGATCCCCTATAAAAGTATACATTTAACAAGGGAGTGAAATTGTTTTCTATTTTCTTTGAAAAATTCTTCAAATCTAGAATGTTCTATATTCAACAGGACTACATCTAGAAGTTAAGGCGCTCTGGTGGTCTAGTGGCAAAAAGTTGCACTGCAATCCTGAAGCTCCACAGTTTGAGGCCACCATTTGCTCCATGAGAGAAGGATGGGCAGACTCCTCCAGTGAGAATAACTGCCTCTGAAAACCCACTGGAGGGTCAACTATTAGATGGTTCCAACTCTACTGTCTTCACTATATACAGAAATTGGATGACAAGAAGGAGAAAATGGCCTTAGGACTGGATAAAGACTTATTAGCAATCTTCATTATACAGAAGGTACAACGTAGCTTGCAGAAAGTGAAGAGGACTTGAAATATTTACTAAAGAAGATCAAAGACTACAGCCTTCAATATAGGTAACACCTCAATATCAAGAACACAAAAATCTTCACCACTAGACCAATAACTAATCTCATGATAGAGAGAAGATTGAAAAAGTCAACTATTTAATTTTACCACAATCACTACCCATGGGAACATTTGTTTAGAAATGAGAAGATATATCACATTGGGAAAATTTGCTTTCTAATACCTCTTCAAAATGTTAAAGAACAAGGATATAAGTTTGAAGACTAAGTTGCTCCTGATCCACGCCATGGTGTTTGCCTCATAAGCATCTGAAAGTTGGACAATTAATCAATAATGAAGGTCAAAGAATATTTGATGCTTTTGAGTTCTAATGTTGGTGAAGATTACTGAACATATCATGGACTATCAAAAGAACAAGAAAATCTGTCTTGGAGAAAGTGCAAGCAGGACATGCCTTAGAGGCAAGACCAGTGAAACTTTGTCTCACATACTTTTAGGCCTGTTGTCAGGAGGGACAAGTCCTTGGAAAAACACATTATGCTGGGATCAGGAAACAGGGGAAGACCCTTAATGAGATGGACTGACAGCAACTGCAACAATGGGTTTGAGTGTGGAGAAAACATGGGGATGATTCAACAAAAGGTAAAGTTTCACTCTGTTGTTCATAGGGTCCTGTGAATTGTAATTGGTTCAATGACATTTAACATCAATAACAGAAAATTATATGCCATATATTAGCATTGCTGTGTGCCATCAAATCAATTATGAATGAAAATTAACTTAAGAGTCATAGTAGAAATACCCCATAGAACTTTCATGACCACAGTATTTACAGGAGAACAACACCAGATCTGTTTTCAACAGAGACACCAGACAGATTGAAACAGATACTTTTCTGGTTAGCATTTTTATTCTCAGACATTACTAGATCATATGCTCCTGTGGCCGTACATGGCATACAAATACGTAATATATGTGACACAGAATTGACTCCCACAAAATATCTGTTGAGTAGGTGGTTCTATTCCCATGGTTTCAATAATTTTTTAATTTGGAATTTTTCCAAATTTGTTTTGTTACACTGGATTTCTTTCTTTCTTCATGTACTCAACTCTCTCCCTAAAACACCTGGCAGTATATACACACTAGAGAAGCATATGTTGTGTTGGTGTTGTTATGTGCCGTCGAGTCGCTTGTGACTCATAGCGACCCTATGTACAACAGCCCTAAACTCTGCTCTGTCCTGTGCCAATCGCACTGTCTCCAACACACCCATCCCGATTACCCCAGTCACTGAATCAATCCACCTCACAGAGGGCCTTCCTCTCCTGCGCCGTCCCTCCACCCTCCCAAGCATGATGACCCTCTCCAAGTACTGCAACACATTCGAATTTATCATCTTGTCTCTTGACAAATATGCATTATCCTTCTTTAATCCCTGATCTCTTCTATGGTAAAGATAAATCATCTATCGTGACACTCAGTACAAGTCTTACAATCATAGCCTTGATTCTTATTGCTAAAACTTTTCTTGATTCTGTATCAGTCTCCTCTCCTTGTCTTGTCCTACTGCCATTATTTGGTTATATATTTTTCTTCAGATGAATGTGATTGTCTTCTTGTTATTGGCATTACTTTCCATGGCCTTTATTCCCGACTACTCACAATCCAAATCCACTCTTTCCCTTTCATTGGAGGGCAGTAACTACAAAATAAAGCCCAAGCTCCTCAGCTAAAAGCCAACTGGCATTTCTTCATCTCTACCCTTAGATTTCAGTGTATTCTGAGTTCAATTTCAACATCAACATCTCTTTTAGTCCACAGTCCATTCTGTTTCTAGAGAAACATAGATGCTTCCTCATGTTCATAGTTTAGCAAAGAAATTCATTCATCACCTTCAAGATCCAACTCATCTTTCAAGATTTAATCAAAGCTTTATCTTTTCTATTATGTTTATTGTCACAACTATTGTTTATACTGGATTTTGTACCTATTATATTTAATTTAAAAAATTGGTTTGTTTACAAAGTTTGCATATATGGTGTTGCACACTATTCCTCAATCATACTGTGTTTCATACAATTATTCTTATCCATTGTGTTTTATAAAATTAATCACTTTGTACCCTGCCTTTTCCTTCACATTTCCTTAACCCTTTCCCCGCCACTCACTAAACTGCACAACCCTATGGTTTGCCCCTACCCATCCTCAGCCCTCTGTTCCCATCCCTTCCCTCACTGAGTTCCCATGCACGTGTGCATATATATGACTTATTAGAGGACAGAGGGCATATTGAAGTTTTTTTTCTGTAATCTGGTACCCTTCAAAATGGTGGTAGTGAGGTCACAAAAATCTTCATTAAATGAAAAGAAATGAATTATGCGATTGGGTGGATATATGAAATAGGATATGGAAAGATCTTAAGAGTTTAGAACACAGTCTCAGAAAGTTCATGAGCAAGGGAGAGAATGAAATGACTTTTACTACATTGCAATCTGATATTAATGTGAAAGTGTGTCGGGTAGAAAAAGACAAATTTTAAGAAATAGAAAACAATCTAAAGATATGGTAGACAAAGAAAATCATCTGAGCAGTTTAGAAAAGTTTCTCCTTTTGTTTACAACAAACTACAAACTCCAAATAGCAGAGATATGCACTCTGTCACTGTGATGCTAAAGTATGTCACAAATAGCTGGGAAATAGATATTTTTCATAAATGAAGAAATAAAAAGTAATAATAACAGCTCCTTTAAAAAAATAACAGTAGAAAATATAGACCAAAAACCTACATGCCACATTTAATGGGATTTCTAGAGAAGGGGTATTCTCGCCTCTCTCAGTTCTCCTAAGCTTGAACTCCGTGATCATTCATTACACACTGTCTCTTCATTTCATCAAGATGTCTTGTTTTTTTCATGCTCTTGATTGCTGAATCTCTGCTTCAGTGCTTGGCTGGCTTTTTGGTAAATAAGCATTCAATAAATCCTGACTGAACTGTATTCTAAGTCTAGCCTTCTGACAGTCACTCTTCTTGCTGATCAATCTAAAATGTGTCCTGAGAATCTATACATCCATGTCTCTATAAAATGCTTCCCTCAGCTCAACTCTGTCCCAACCACTTACACTAGCTTTGATGCAGCAGCATATACAGACACACACACACACACACACACACACACACACACACAGTCCTAATGCCACATCACTGAAGTTGCAAATAAGCTCAGAATCTTCCAAGTACTTCTCCATTCAGTATCTTAAAAAAAAAAAGTAACTTATCATAACAATTTAGAACAGACATCTATGTTGCCTTCACTCTCCAAATAAATTGCTTTAGCTTGGTTGCTACTTTTATTTATTATTTGTATCTTTAATTTGGAGACAATTCACTGTCATGACCAGTTAAAAAACAAAACAAAAGAAAACTCAACGGTTCAATCTTGAAAGATTTTAATATTTCAGTCTTTGGTGGTTACACATTTACTAAAAAATAATGAAGGACACAAAATCAATCATATCTATCAATGCATATTTGCATATTAATGTATGCATGTTTATGTGTAGGCTGTTACTATTGTTGTCAGATGGCATCAGGTTGGTTCCAACATAAAACAATTCTATATAGAGCAGAACAAAGCACTATCTAGTCCTGTAACATCCTAACAATCTTTGCTCTCCTGGGGCTTATTGTTGCACCACCATGTTAACTGACCTTACTGAGAGTCTTCTTTCTCTTGGGTGCTGACCACCTATTTTACACGGTAGTCATTTTCTCCACAAATTATCCCTCCTGATAACATGACACAAAGTCTTATCATCATCTCTTCTATGCAATAGTTTGCCTGTACTTTTTCCAAGATAGATTTACTCATTAATTTTGCAATCCCTGGTATACCCAGTATCCTTTACCAAAACTAAAATTCAAAGCCGTCAATTCTCTTTCAATCTCCTTTATTTCTTGTCCACTTTTAACTTATATTTAAAGTGACTGGAAACACCATGATTTGTATATATACAATGTCTGTATTTTATAATGAAACAGTATATAGTACTTGGGAAAAAAATAACTATTCAATTAAAATGTAGTAAAAAATAAATATCAACTAAAAGCTCATTATCAAGTGATAATCACTGTCAGATACTTCTTTCAAGTTCTATGTATATATGTGAGCATGTATAAGTGATTACACACATCTCTTTATTTCTAGATCAGATCTTGCTATGTATTCAGGCATTGAAATTTGTACGTTTTGGTTGAACAATTCCATGAAGTTGAATTTTTGAATGCTGATCTATAGGATATTTAGACTCCACATACCATGGTTGTCTTTTCTTCCACTTGAAATTCCTTTCCCTCTGGCTATTTCAAACAAGTGGTTATAAAAAGAAAACTTACTGGGCTGTTATCTAATAACAGAAAACTTCTGAAAGCACACCTTTTAAAACTGTCATTTTATTTGTTTTTATTATGTTTATCAGTGTCCTTGGGAGTCTGGGGGCCTAGTCTAGTGAGTTACACTACTAATCCAAAAGCTGTACCAATCCATCAGTTAGAATCAAGTAGTTTCTTGGGGGAAAATAGGCAATCTCCTCCTGTGTGATTCACAGCCTGAGAAACCTGCGGGAGGCTCAGCTATGAGTTAGTTCTGACTCACTGGTAGCCAGTTTGAATTTTATTACTGTTCATTGTAGAATCCTCTTCTATTTTATTTTTTTGCTTCAATCACAGAGAAACCTGTAGTTGCATCTCATTTTTAACAGCCACAATTACTCACAATTGCTTACAACTCATAGTGGTGCTATATGCAATAGCTCTGAACTCTGTCCTATCCTGGGCTAGTCTTATAGTCTTACACATGCGCGCACACACACACACACACACATATATTATGTAAGTATTTATATAAGCATATATATGCTCTGATGGCCTAGTGACAAGAAGATGCATTGCAATCCAAAGACATGTGGTTCAAATTCTTTGCTTTGCAGTAGAAAATGGACAATTGACAATCTCCTTCCCTGCAATTAACTGTCTCTGAAGACCCACTGGAGGGTCGTCTATGAGTCTGTCACAACTAGATGGTACACAATAACAATATATATTTTAATATTAATATATATT